>NC_044042.1:91243166-91543166 GCF_901765095.1 Microcaecilia unicolor | reverse complement strand
TTGCATTCAGAGCTCGCGAGCATGTTGTTTCACACTCTTGGGAACTCTGATCATGGGGCGGTAGCAAACGCAGGCGCTAGTATGGTGCTAATAGCCTCTAGCACCTGCGTTTGCTTCTGATTATCAGCCCATGAATGTAGTTGCAAAAAGCACAGAAAGGCAGTATATCAAGTCCCACTTTCCCTTATGATCTCCGTGGTGCATGGCCATGCGGTAAGAGTGCTGGAAGTTTTTGTACCTGCTGCTGTAAAAAGGGCTCTGGCACTACTACTACTACTTATCACTTCTATAGCGCTACAAGGCATACGCAGCGCTGTACACCAAACATGAAAAGACAGTCCCTGCTCAAAGAGCTCACAATCTAAACAGGACAGACAAACAGACAGAACAACTAAGAGGTAAGGGAATTAAAGAGGTGGGGATAAAAGGGTACAGGGCAAGTGAGTAGTGGTTAGGAGTCAAAAGCAGCGTTAAAGAGGTGGGCTTTTAGCCTGGATTTGAAAACGGCCAAAGACGGGGCTAGACCTATAGGCTCGGGAAGTCTATTCCAGGCGTGAGAAAAACAGCCCCCGCTGCTTCTGCAGGGTCCCTTTTCCCCACATCTTGGTAAAAGGACTCCATAGATAGGTAAGAGAGTAAGAGGAGTTAGAAAATCTTGAGAGACACTTCTTCGCACAAGGGATCCCTGGCAAATGATGATTATGAGGCCAGGGAGCTGCTTTAGGAGTGGAATTGAAAATCTCATTCTAGCAAATGGGGTCACAGAATGGGTTCTAATGATAGCTATAAACTTGCTTTCATCCAAGGCTGTTAACTTGTCTTTGTACAGCACCTTCCATGGAGCAGGAGGGGTTTGAGAAAGAGTTCTCCTCCTGTAGTGCCTCTGCCATAAAGAGCAACTGCAGAGAGTTTGTGTCCTGCACTGCAGACTGTACTGCAAGCAATACCCTGTTCTTCCAGCTTCAGTTGCTGAAATTAATTTAGAAAGGCTGAGTATTCCTGTATCATATCGATCATGACATATCACTGAAATTTTAGAAGAGAACGCCTGTAATATATCTGTCATGGACCATCAGTGACTTTGCAGAAGATTCAGAGTGCTCTTTCTATAGAATTTCAATGATTTTGTAGAAGGGGCAAGTGCTCCTATATCATATCTATCATGATGCAGAGCAGGACACCCCCAGCACTGGTAGGAAAACCCACTGTATTAATTTTCATTCCATTTGCATAGACATACAACCCCCAGTCAGAACATTCATCAGCTGCTGGATCTGCAAATTCATTTTGAACTTTATAAAAATTCAATACTCAATACGGACATTGCACAATCAGTTGGATGAATACTAATTGTATCAGGGCAGTAGCCAGCCTGGGAGGAAGGGAGCAGGGGATTAGGACGAAGGTCATCCAGGTCATTTCCGGCCCTCTTTTAATATAGTTCTAGCTTATCCCATACTAGCATTAGAAATTGTTTTAAGCAATTCAAATGTTCCTATCTTCCAGCTTTGATGAAAGGTGGATTTATTTACTACAAAAAGTCAAACTGGCCAATCAATGGCACTGATTAAACTGCAGAAGAACTGAGGGTGACTGATGAATGCTGCTAAAAAACAGTATTCCAGTACATTTTGGTTCAATAAATAGAAATAGAAAAATAACCATCTGGAGTATATGCTGCCTGAATGCTATCACGCTTCCAGTGGTTCATTTCATTCCTCAGAAGGATGAATTGGTGCCTCCTAATTTGTGCATGCAGCATCCTGGGAGGAGGCACCGCCAAAGTTTCACCATATAATCCATTTGACCCTACAAGAAGCACAACGTCTTTAAATTCAGGGTCCTTTTTAAAAATTAAGCTTGCAAAGAGCTGAACTGACTTGCCCAGCACACTGGAAAAGGGGGAATCCAGCTTGGAAGTACTGCTGTAATTTATTCAGTGAGAAGCAGGACCCAGGAAACCTTTTGTATCTCTACCACAGCAGGGCTGGTGTTAGGGGTGGCAAAAAAAGGCAACCGACCTGGGCCTTCATGCCATGGGGGCCCCAAGCCTGCCTCAAGTTGACGGAGGCATAGCCTGAAGATGGGCTTTGAGGTAGGGTTACCATATGGCTCCAGAAAAAGGAGGCCAGATTGAGCCAGTCTGGGTTTTACTTCCATTGCTTTCAATGGAAGCAAAACCCAGACTGGATCAATGTGTCCTCTTTTTTCTGGAACCATATGGTAACCCTACTTTGAGGCCCATCCCCAGTTGCCGCCCTGGGCCCTGACTATTTAACAACAGCCATGTACCTCTGCTCCTGTTGAAGTTCCTGTTTCTCAGGCAGCATCGGTGTACAGCAAATCATATAAAATGGTACAAAAAAGTTAGGCTAGATCTTACTAAAGTCTTTGCTGCAACAGGAATCCCTGGAGCAGCCGATGATGAGCCCCCTCATGGTAGAATGTTATGGAAAAAGAAAGCGGTGAGGGAAAACAAATTTTGGCCTCACAACCCAGAGTTCCCCCCTGCTTTGTTTAATTGTTCTGATGCAGCTAATCTATTAAAGAATCCTTCCCCAAGACAAAAAACCAAATGTTTCCCAATATTGAGGGAAGTTTGAGCACATGCACCGAACACTGATTCAGCCGACCTGCTGCTTGCTACAATCCCTTGACCTTGTTTACCATACTACAAAAGCACACAACTATGGAACGCATTACCAAAAGCCGTGAAAACAACTTATGATCATCTAAACTTCCTGAAATCATTAAAAACTAACCTGTTCAAAAAGACATACCCTACCGACCCAACTTAAATGCCTGTACCCTGCAACTCAACAAAACCAAAGCTCATAATGGACATATAATAACTCTTCCTCTCTACGATTCCCTAATGTGTCTGTACACACGAACCTTATTCTACTACAACATTATTGTATTTGCTCATACCGGAATTGGCGAATGCGTTTACAGTACTATGTAAGCCACACTGAGCCTGCAAATAGGTGGGAAAATGTGGGATACAAATGTAACAAATAAATAAATACATAAATACCAGATGCCCCAGTTATACTAAAAAGAAATGCTGAGAGCTTCATACACATAGTACGAACCAGAGTACATTTAAACTGAAATGAAGCAGAAAAAAAAGAGAAGGTAAACCAAAGGAAAAAGAACTTGGAATGAGGGCAGTTCAGTCTTTATCTCTTGGAAGTCATTTTATGACACTGATGTGTTAGTTTATACACACTGGCTTTTGTACAACAAAATATACACATATGTTATTATGTTTTCAATGTGCCACAGCTCTTTGGTGACTCAGACTCAATGGTACAGTCTTTTGACTGTAGTGACCTGGATTGTAGGGTGTGGAAGGGGGAGAAGAGAAAGGCAATGAGCTGGACAAGCGGAGAGAGAGGGACACAGAAGAAATGCTAAGTACAGAGGGATCACAGAGACAGGGACACAGAGAAGAGATTCTGGACATGGGAGGGACATCCTCGTGTCCAGAATTTGAGCAGGTGCTGAACATGGAGGGGGATAGGGGCAGGGACACAGAGGGTAGATGCTGAGAGAGGGATGCAGAGGAAAGATGGCTAGTGGGAATAAAGAGAGAAAAAATGTCTATAGGACAGAAGACCCTTAAAAAAATAGAGAAAAGCAGAAGAGAAAGACAACGAAGGTAGAAAAAAATGTATTGTTTTCTGAATTTATTCATTGTAATATGTCAGTTTTGGGAAATATGCATCTCTGATATCTTGCATTTCAGTTTCTATTTCTATTACTATGACAGGTTTTCCATATACAGCTGGACATAGGCAGTCGGTGACTCAGGTGTTTGGGGGATGCTGCCAATCCTTGAGCTCAGGTACAAACTGTAAGCCCTTCAGGGACCCTACTATACCTGAATATAACTCACATTGAGCTACAACCGAAAAAAGCACGAGCTAAATCCAAATCCAAAATTCTGTACCAGAGTGGCCTAATGGTTAGTGAAGCGGGCTTTGATCCTGGTAACCTGGGTTCAATTCTCACTGCAGCTCCTTGTGACCTTAGGCAAGTCACTTAACCCTCGATTGACCCAGGTACCAAAACTTAGATTGTGAGCCCTCTAGGGACAGAGAAAGTACCTGCATATAATGTGTACAGTGCTGCGTACGTCTAGTAGCGCTATAGAAATGATTAGTAGTAGTAGTAATAGTAGTAGATGTAACCCTGGGTTACAGAGGAGATCTTCTGATACAGTGAGACCCAGATAGTGAGTCACTTGGGTAGTGAGTACGAGGACCTGGGAGGGGTTTTAGAAGTAAATAAATAGGGAAGCCTTGAGAGGGAAGGCTATCCTTGGGTGCCTATGATTAGAGTTACCTACATGCCCCAAACAAGCAACCCACAGAGAAAAATAGGGGGTACCTTCACAGTCAACTCTAGTAGAGTGAATTTAAGAGATCAATTGTTGTCAAGTGCTCCATAACCATTAAAAGGAGCCAGAACATCTGGTTGGATTGGGGAGTCCAGTCCAAAACCGGGACTCAGGGTAGGACAAAATGGCTGATTGCTACCTTCGGGGTGATACCCATGAAGGATAAGGACAGTAATAGAGGATCCAGATCGGGTGGTACAGAGTACATCAGAAATAAAAGGAAAATCCATCCTTGGGACTCGACTCTGGGAGCTAACCCAGGTGAGTTCCCAGGTTAAACAGGCACATTGTGAAGTAATTAAAAAATACTACAAAAGTTATTCAGAATCTAAAATTCTACCAAGCCAGCACTAAGGAGTCACACAGCAAAAGCCTACCTAAGGCAAGGCAGTGGATATTAAGAACATCAATTCACCTACTGGAAAATTAAACAAGCCTGATTAGCATTTTTTTATTTTTTTTGTTACATTTGTACCCCGCGCTTTCCCACTCATGGCAGGCTCAATGCGGCAGGCAATGGAGGGTTAAGTGACTTGCCCAGAGTCACAAGGAGCTGTCTGTGCCGGGAATTGAATATTCAGTGCTAACAGAGAACCCCATCTCTTTCACACATGTAGAACACAGACTCTCAGAAAGTAATCACAAACCAAAATATATATATATATATATACACAAAAATTAAACTTATCCGTAAAAAAATCTGACTCTGCATATAATGCAACAATCAGGGAAAGAGAAATAATGATGCAGGCCCCCTTCTGCTCTGCAAAATATAAAAATAGCAGATGTAAGTTTCAAAAACTGGCATATTCTAATCCCTACATTACAGATTAACAAATAAAACACAGATAGAAAATAAGGTGATTCCTTTTTTATTGGACTAACATAATACAATATTTGACTAACTTTTGAATACCAAAATATCTTTTCTTAGGTCAGAAAAGGATATCATAACACCAGTATACTGACCCAACCTGAGGAATGAAGGTTTTAGTCTCTGAAAGCTAGAAAACTAGTCCAAAACTGTATTTAGTCCAATAAAAAGGTATCATCATATTTTTCCTTTTTTCTTATTTATTAACCTTTAAAGAGGTCTAACGACCTTGTCTGGCCACTTAATTTTTCTAATTATATTGGGTATTTATATTGTTCTGACCCCATATTCATGCAGGGTATATTGTGATGTATATTTAATATGAGTATTATTTGTATTTAATTGCATTGTTTGTGTATGTCACGACTGTTGTTGTGACTCCACTTTCAGTCCCGCCATGTCTTCCCGTGATCAGCTTCAGAGGTGGCTCCAGTCTATTCTTTTGCATTGTTGCCTCTGCTACCACTTCCATTGTGATCCAATCCTCACTCTGGTGTTCAGTGTGTTCCAAGCCTCACTCTGGTGTTCAGTGTGTTCCAAGTCTCTTTCCTGTAGTCGTGACATCATCAGTGAAGCCCTCATAAGGAAGGTGAGGACATTCATTAAGGGTCTTTACAAAGTCAAAGGTCTCCAGGTTTGTCGGTGTGTTGGTATAGCACTTCTGACCTGTTTCCTAGTTGGTGTGCATGTGTAACACTTCTGTCTTGTTTCCTAGTTAGTGTGCTAGGGTTAGCACTTCTCCTTTAGTTCTTCTGTTTGTGTGCTAGGGTTAGCACTTTTGCTTTAGTTCTTCTGTTTGTCTATGTGCTAGTGTTAGCACTTCTGTCTTGGTTTTTGCCTGTTTGATCTGTTGTTTGTGTGGCCGTGTGGCCCAGCCTTGAGTTTTGTGTTGCCTAGAGCTCTGCCTAGTCTGCTTTGCCTAGTGTTCTGCCTGTGTGTATGTGCCCTCTTTCCTGTCTTCTACCGTTGCACTTGGGTTCCAGTTCGGCCTTGCGGCCTGTATGAGAGGGCTCTGGTGTGCATGGGTTCCAGTTTGGCCTTGCGGCACATTTGAGAGTTTTCTCTTCTGGCTTTACTTGGTTCTGTTCCTGTGTACCCTGCTTCTGTCTGTGTGCTCAATGCACTTCTAGTCTGTTCCAGTCCTGCCTGCTCAGTCCAGTCCTGGTTAGTGTCTTAGTCAGTGCTTTTTTTGCAGGAAAAAAGGTACCGGCACTCGTTATGGGTGGGGGCCACCATCTATGGCTCCGCCTCTATGGTAGCTACACCCCTTATACCAGCTATGGTGCATATAAACAGGTATCACTGAAAATACTAAACCAGTATAGGAGAAAAAAATAACGTGCTTTTTTTTCATTATGAATAATATCTGTAAGCTGTTACAGCTCCAGTATACCCAGTGCAAAAATAAGAAAGCAGATGTAAATTCTCAAATTGAACATATTCCAAAAACTAAAATGAAAATAAAATGATTTTTCTACCTTTGTTGTCTGGTGGCTTTGTTTTTCTGATCATGTTGGTCCCAGTCTCTGATTCTGCTGCTCTCTATCTGTTCCCTTAACTCCGTATCCAGCAACTCTCCTCTCTCCCCTGCCCTCCTCTGCCAACCATGTCCAGCGATTCTCTCTGCCCTCCCCTCCCATTCATGACCAGTGATTCTCCTTTGCCCTATCCTTCCCTCCCATCCATGTCCAGCGATTCTCCTCTCTCCTCTGCCCTCCTCCCGTCCATGTCCAGCGATTTCTCCTCTCTCCCATCCATGTCCAGCGATTCTCCTCTCTCCCCTGCCCTCCCCTCACATCCATGTCCAGCAATTCTCCTTTGCCCCTATCCTTCCCTCCCATCAATGTCCAGCGATTCTCCTCTGCCTTCCCTTCCATGTCCAGCGATTCTCCTTTGCCCCCTATCCTCCCCTCCTATCCATGTACAGTGACTCACCCCAACCTCTACCTGCCCCCAAGTTCCAGTTCCAACCCCAGCCCTCTTGCCCACTCTCAGCTTCCTGACTTTCTGTTCCTGCCACCCTGCGTTGAAATCTTTTATTTTACTTCAAGTCGAAAGCGGCAGCGGGAGTGAAAGCAACAGGCAGGCTCGCCTCCTCGATTCCCTTCCCTCAGTGTCCCGCCCTTGCAGAAAGGAAATTACATCAGAGGAAGGCGGGACACTGAGAGGGAAGGGAAAGCTGAAGGTGAGCCTACCCGTTGCTTTCACAGCCGGTACACCGCTGCAACTTCAGGTAAAATAAAAGATTTCAACGCAGGGCGGCACAAACGGAAAGTTGGGTTGCTAAGGGCGGGCAGGTGAGCCGGCCATCAGAAAAAAAGTGCCGGTACACTGTACCGGCTCATACTGGCCCAAAAATGCACTGCCTTTACTCCTCCCTCCTAATAGGAAAAGGAAAAGGAAGAGAGATCATCAGAGCCGTAATTCTGCCAGTGACAGGTGATGTCACTGCATGCACAATTTGTTCTCTAATTGGCTGCATCTGTGAGGATTTTTCCAGCACCAACAAGAATGGTGTAGAATAACCATATAGTCTACAACTTGTACATAAAAGTAGTCAATAATGAGAAAAAAAAACCAAGACAAAAAAATAGGAAAACTACCTGTAAAAAGAATTATGTAAATAAAATTATTGAATCATTCAAGTCCATAGTACATTAGAGTCAAGAATTACCAACAGGAGGATATGAGGGGGGGGGGGGGGGGGAGGAGAAATTAGACCTTACTTGCTAATTTGCTTTCCTTTAGTCTCTCCAGATGAATGGGTTATGCACTCCTACCAGCAGGTGGGTACAGACTGGGAGCTACAGAATTCTGATAGCCTATAAGTTAGTTGTTCAGCGCGTCCCAAAGTCAATATGAATGAAAACAAGTAGAAAGAACTAACAAATAGAATAAGAACCAACAAATCTCCCCTAATCCTTCTCTCCCATGGCTTCAAAATCCCTCACGATGTGCAGGAACGCTGTGCTACAAAGAAAAGCAGCTGCTTCAACAGCAAGAGTGGTCACATAGAATCCGCTGCCAAAATTGAGCTGTACAACGCTCTTTGTTTCCTTGTCTAGTCTACTCTCCATGAAGAGAGCTATCACTTAAAGAGGGGTTTCTTTTGTAACAAAAAGAAACACTTCCGTCCAAAAGGCAGCACACCCTCAGGAAGTACACCGAAACATATGCCCGTGGAGATAACAACGGAAAAGGCAGAAGGCAGGCAGGCGGGTTCTAGGTCAGTCTGGAGAGACTGAAGGAAAGTAAATTAGCAGGTAAGGTCCAATAGCTCCTTCCTTAAGGTTCCTCCAGACCAGCCTAGATAATTGGGAAGTGCCAAAGCAGTGAGCATCAAGGGTGGGGACCCTCAGAGCCCAGACTCAAATACATGGTCGTAGTTTGACTGCTTCATTTGGGGGGGGGGGCAAAGGGTGGGGCGTGTCTCTCTCCTGCCGCCGCCCCCCCTCCACTGCCGCCACTCCCCCCCCCCCAGGAGTCTTCCAGTGGTGCCCGGTATCACCCTCCTCCATCTTCCAATCCCCCAAGCCACCGGCAGCCTCAGCAAAAGAAGCACGCACGCTGCTTTAGACCTGCCCCGGAGGCCCTTCTCTCTCTTACAGCTTCCCGCCTACATGGGAACAGGAAGTTGAAGGAGAAAGAAAGGCTTCCGGGGGCAGGTCTAACGCAGTGTGTGTGCTGCTTTCTCGCAGAGGCTGCCGGCAGCTTGGGGATTGGAGGATGGGGTGGCAGCTCGTTTGGGGGGGCAGTGCCACCCCTCACCCCCCCAAACTACACCCATGCTCAAATATCTGAGACCCAAAAGTCATGTCCCAATGATGTGGTAGTGCCTAGTAATGGAAGCCCACCGCTGTACAAATCTCCTGCAGTGGTACCAAAGCATTCTTTGGCCACAAAACCGCCTGCCCTCTGGTAGAATGTGTTGTAAGGGCATGTAGGACCATCCTGCCACCAAGAAGGTAAGCTGAAGCTATGACCTCCTTAATCCAGTGCGCTATGGTAGCCTGAAATGCCACCAGATACTTTCTTTGACCAGCTAATGTAACAAACCGACTATCCTGATCAAGGTACAAAAGTGGCTCTCCAGGCCACTTCCCTACCTAGGGAAACACGACTGAGGAACAAAAAACTGGTTCTCATGGCCACTTCCTTACCTGAAGGATCCTGACTGAGGCACAAAACTGGCTCTTCAGGCCACTTCCCTACTGCAGGGAACATGACAGAGGCAAAAAACTGGCACTCAAGGACACTTCCCTACCTCATGGAAAAAAATACCCAGGCACAAAACAATCTGCAGACAGCATCAACCATGTAAGGAAAATGCTGCATACTCTGTTGGCAGAACAAAATAGCAATGAAACACTGTACGGTTGAACCACCACACCAGCAGCAATTGGAGCGTGCTGAATTAGAGCTCTACCAATAAGAGCTAGGGCCTAATCATGATCAAAACTTCCAGAAGGGAATTGGAAAACATGCTAAAGAGAGCTGTATGATGAAACTGCAGTGCTCACCTAAATGTGAGATGTAGAGGCAAGCTATGTTATGGGTACTGCATCTTCCACAAGTAGAAACGGCACTGAGTCTATAAAGGAAAGATTTTGCTAAAGCCTTGAAGGCAAAAGTTGACTCAGAAACAATCAACCTAGGTAGGGCAGAATGAAAAAGAAAAGTTCTATAGCAAAAAGGCAGCTGCCTACCAAAAGTGATAGTAATGAAATCTATAAACACCTATGAAAAAATACCCTGCTCTCCAAAAAGAAAAAAATATATCTGGCCCATTTCAGGGCAAACGATAGCCAAAGAGAAAAGAATAAAAATCCATCTGGTACTAGAAAAAGATATGTAGTTGAAACTGTTTTGGGCTAAGCCATTTGATCGGGGGAGTTGAAAAGAGAGGACATACGCTTAGAAGTACAAGGATCATACCAACTCAAAGGAAGTGTATATCATTTGGTTGCAATGGTACTTCCTACCCTTATATAAGTCAATGACCCCTAGAGAATGTGTGATGCAGTGGAGAAATTTCTGATAGTAACGGTGTGTGTTTAGGAATCAGGTCTTTGAGCCTTATTGAGTTTGTGTCTTGTGTGTAACCTCCCTTGACTTTTGAGTTTGTGTCCTGTGTGAAGCGAGTATAAAAGGCAGAAGTTTTGCTCACCCTTCTGCCTGCTCTTTGAAGAAAGGCTAAAGAAGTTAGGGCTCTTCAGCTGAGAAAAGAGATGCCATTGTAGAATTGGCGCCCAACACACAGCACTTAAATGGAGTTGTCAGTTTCTAGAATTACTTCTATAGTCCACAACTTCCAGCTCCTATGTACGGCACAGTGAGGCACTCCTGGTCCCAGCAGATCCCCCACATGAAGAAGAAATCCAACATCACCTAAGCTCAAAGAAAAAAGAGAGGGGCTTCTGTATCAAGGAGGAACTGTATCTGAGGAAAGATGAGAAGCCCTGCAACCAGAGAATTTAGTTGCTCCTTGATGTCTCCTAAAAATTCTCCTCCAACACGTTTCTACCAAGTGAGTAGAGAATGATGTTCTCTTTTCTGAGGGTTACGCTTTGAAATGCTTTTGGCAGCTAAAATTTAATGTCAAGCTCTGTCTCTGGTCATATTAAAATCTAGGCTAAAAGTCCACCTTTTGAGGCTGTTTTTAACTCCTAACTCCTATTCACTTGTTCAGTACCCATGTTTGTTTTATCATTCTCACCATAAGTAATTCCCTAATCCTTTATTTGTCCTGTTTGTCCTGATTAGATTGTAAAATCTGTCGAGCAGGGACTGTCTCATATGTGTTTAGTGTACAGTACTGTGTATGTCTAGTAGCGCTGTAGAAATGACATGAAAGTGGCAGGGTGATGATAATGATGTTTCGAACTTTAACAAAAAGCTACTAATCAGCTGCTTCATATTGAAGGGATTGGCACAGAGTACACAAGGAACGTCAAAGCTCCTTGTTTTCAGAAAGGCTTCCAAAGAAACTGAATTTTCCGTGCTCCGTAGAAAGGAAACCAGTGAATGGCATACAGCTCTCACTTTTCCTCACCTGCTAATTTTGCCAAATGTAGAATCATATTTCAAAACAAGCCTGTTAATTCTTTATTTTGTTTGGGCAAGAGAGAGAGAGGAGAGAGTCGCATAAACACAGAGTAATAAGTAGAGAGTAACACATAGAGAGAAAGAAAGAGAGAGAGAGAGAGAGAGAGAGAGAGAGAGAGAGAACATACACAGGAAAAGACAGGAAAGCAGAGAGAAAGAGAGAGTGAGAGAAATTTGCAGGGGGACACATGCAGACAGAAAGGAATACACAAGGGCAGAGAGATGCAGTTAGAAACACACAGACATCCAGAGAGATGTGCAGATGGAAAGAGATATACATACAAAGAAAAGGATATAGAGAGACAAGGACACAAAGAGAATCATAGAGATAAAGAGGAAAGCAGAGAGAGAGAGAGAGATGTAGGAAACAACATGCACTGATAAGGACAGGACTTTGCTAGTCAGTATATAACTTTGCCATTCCAGTAAAGTTTCCTAAATGTGAAAATCTGTATGATGTACAGATACAGAACCACAAAGATAAAAGAGACCTTAAATTAAAGAAAACCAATTTAACTAAAACATTTATTTTATGAACACTAAAATCAGCAACAAGTTGCTGCAATTGAGACAGACATGGGGAAGCCACTGCTTGCGCCGGGATTGGAATGTTGCTACTAACTGGGTTTCTGCCATGTTACTTGTGACCTGGATTGGCCACTGTTGGAAACAGGACACTGGGCTAGATGGGCCATTGGTCTGACCCAGTATGGCTATTCTTATGTTCTAGTAGTTGACAGTTATAATTTCCCATGCCTCACTTCTGTCTGCTCTTTATATAAAGGCACTTTGGTGTACTATTGCCTTCATTACAACTTCTCTATCAAGGATGCCTTAACTTCCCTGTTTTGATGATATTCTTCAAAGATACCTTAGTCCATACTATGTGCATGAAGACTGGGACAGAGCTGCCATCCAGCAGGTAAGTCCAATTAATAAGCCCACTCACTTATAATCTTCTGAATAGATGTGGGTAATCCACTAAGGAATAATCTTCAACCCAGAATCTCTATAGTTTACAAACTTTTATCGACTGTGCAGATTTCAGTGGCGACTCGTTTCACAAGAGTCAGACACAGTCTTGGCATGCCTTGCCTCCTCACTGGTCTGTATAGACTTAACTCACTTGACTTAACTTTACTTCATACTTTTTTGTATATGATTATTTGACTTTTATATCAAAAGCTTTTCTTTAAAACAATATATACATATTCATAGTACTTATTATATTCAATTGAGAGACCACTTAGTACTTACTATATTCAATTGAGAGACCACTTAGTACTTATCATATTCAATTGAGAGACCACCAGCCAGTGGTCTCTCAATTGAATATGATAAGTTAAGTACTATAAATACTGCTTTAAAGAAAAGCTTTTGATATAAAAGTCATATAATCAGCTGCTCCATACCCAAATATTCAAGACTGATATCCAGGTATGCCTATGCCTGGCACTTTGAGCTCTTCTAGTTAGAGAAGCATGAAGGTCTTGGGGGCAAGGATATGGTGGTTTATTTATTTGGATTTAGCTCACACATTTTTTCAGCAGTAGGAAAAATGAGTTACATTCTGAGGATCCCTTTTATTAAGCTGCGACAAAATCTGGGCTTACAACATACTAATACAGGACTTTCTACGCACTTATCCCAGATTTACCATGGGCTATTTTTACCACTTTTTCTTTTCTATTTATTTATTTTTGCAGGTTGTGGGTTAATGCTTGCATTAGCACGTGGTACCCACAAAAAATAATGCAGGAGCATTTACCACCTTCTAATGTACGCACTATCCAGTTAGTGCGCGCTAATAATATAAATACTTCACAAAAGACTTAAAATCTAATATGTATCAGATCAACCCAACACTGACTTCTCCAATCTGGATACTTTAATTTACTTTAATAATATTGAATGTTTTAACATCTCCTATTCAATTCTTATGTACCTGTTATGAATCATTTACTTATTTCTCATAATTCATTCGTTGTTTATTATCATTATTATCATATTTAATCCATGCGATATTTTCATGTACCTTTGATTGTAATACCTTTTTGTATTTATCATTCCGTTAATGGTGACTACCATTGCGGAATAATGTAAGCCACATTGAGCCTGCAAATAGGTGGGAAAATGTGGGATACAAATGCAGCAAATAACTAAATAAATAAATAATCAGAATGCGGTGGATAATGCTTCCATGCCCATTCCCCGTCCATGCCATGGCCTCTTCCAAAAACTATTTAAAAACAATTGTGTGCAATTAGCATGCACAAAGTGGCATACTACTGTAAAACACTTTAACGCATATTCTGGAAGGTCTTTTAGAATGCATTAGCTCTTAACAGGGTTTAGAAAAAGGGACCCTAAGTTTGAACCTGAGGCAAAGGAGCGTTAGGCCAGGGCCGCCGAGAGACTGGGCTGGGCCCGGGGCAAGGCCGCTCCCGCCGCCGCCCCACCCCCCCGAGGTCGTCATCGTCGCCGCCCCCCTCCGTCCACCACCGGGCCGGGCCCCTCTGAATTCAAATCATAGCGCCTCACCTCGACCTCGCTCCATGTGAAAGAAGCGCAGCAGCGGCAGTCTGCAGTTCGCCTCCCTTCGGGCCTTCCCTCCCTGTGTCCCGCCCTCGTCTGACGTAACTTGCGTGAGGGCGGGACACAGGGAGGGAAGGCCTGAAGGGAGGCGATCTGCAGACTGCCGCTGCTGTGCTTCTTTCACACGGAGCGAGGTCGAGGTTAAGCGCTATAATTTGAATTCAGGGGGGCCCCGCCCGGTAGCGGATGTTGGGGGCGGGTGGAGGGGACTGTGGCATCTGACGTAACTTGCGTGAGGGCGGGACACAGGGAGGGAAGGCCCGAAGGGAGACGATCTGCAGACTGCCGCTGCTGCGCTTCTTTCACACGGAGCGAGGTCGAGGTTAGGCGCTATGATTTCAATTCAGGGGGGCCCTGCCCGGTAGTGGACGGAGGGGGCGGGTGGAGGGGACTGTGGCGCCGGGCCCCCCTTGGAGGCCCAGGGCCGGGGAATTTTGTCCTCCCTGCCCCCACCTCTCAGCGGCCCTGCGTTAAGCAAGTTGCCCAAGATCACAAGGAGAGAAGCACAATTTGAACCAGACTTCCCTGGATGTAGCCCACTGCTCTAGCCATTCACACTCTGTGTGAATGACTGTGCAAATGCCATGAATCTTCCACTTCCTCTTTGGCACACTGTGGAACCAAGGAACAATTTATAAGGAAAAAAATGCAACCAAGGGGAGATATTCTGTCTTTGCACCACATCTGCAGTCAAGGAGGCTCCTGAATGCAGATTAATACTTCAGCACCAGACCTACATCTCTCCCTATCCTGCAGTCTTTATGCTACAAATTAATGTATTATCATGAAGTATAATTAGAATAATTGAATATTTATTGGGGGCAATACATTTTATGAATGAAAAGCACTGCAGTTTGCTCATGTTAATTAGATTGTGGCATACGTCTGGTATTATGGAGAAACAGTTGGCTATTGTTATATAAATGCTTTAATTATCATGTCTTAAGGCTTAAAGGTAGTATTATATTCTGCCACACAATACAGGCAAAAGCGGCACCACAGGCTTGAGAAGGATTTATTGTAGTTCTAAAACAATCTCTGTGCTACTACAAGTGTAATCCTATGATTTTCAACCTTTTTCATCTCGCAGTACACTTACAAGGAACAAAAATTGTTATGGCACACCACTGAAATCTAACCCATACCTCTGCCTGTCCCTGCTAAGATCCATTCCATCCTGCGACCCTACCAATCCCCACAAGTAATCTCCTGTATCCCCACTTGCACCTGTAACCTTCACAAGTAGTTACTTCATTTAATTATGCCACTGAAATACATTAGGATCTGGCAGAGACCCATTTACAAAGTATGTATTCTTCTCAATTAATATTTCCAAATTAATAAAGTGCCTTTGCTTATTTGTCCCCACTCTGCCTGCCTTATATCATTAATTTAAGGAGGCAACTTATAGTTCCATCACTGTACACTATATCATAATGATATAATATGCATTCTGTCCTTGTATTTATCTATAGCAGGTTCTCATAAAAACAGGTGCAGTGTCAAAAAATCTTCTTGGCATTACGCAGATATAGATGTCTTCCTCAAGTTCACTAACTCTACCACCATAAATCGATAATTGTGTATATAAAAAACACAGCCTTCCGCAACACAGGAATGTGTTTGATCTTCAGGCTGCCCCTCTGCTCTGCAGGAACATCTGTGTAGCCATTTTCATACAAATGATGCCAGACAGACATTTTTGTGCCTGCTTTTTGGGGGTTCATATTTTGGACGTTTCATTTTGGAAAATGGCTGTTTATTTTGGACGTTTTCAGTGCATGAACTTCTTCTCATGTGTTTTCGAACAGGAAATCCCAATGTTTTTCCTGTTATAAAATGGCTGTGAGATGGATGTTTTTTCGGGACATTATGAGTAGGATGTCCCAATTTTGACTTAGACAGTCTTTTGAAAATGCCCCTCCACACATACCATACTGGGAGTAGGACTGCAGAAAACAAATGCTAAAGGGGATGGATGTATGGTAGAGCAAGACCTGTTCATGGAGGACTGTGTTCAAGAGGAGCTAGGTAAACTAAAAGTAGACAAAGCGATGGGGCCTGATGGGATACACCCAAGGGTGCTCAAGGAACTCGGAGAAGTTCTGGCAGCTCCGCTGACTGACCTCTTCCAGAGGACTGGAGAAGGGTGAATGTGGTTCCTTTGCACAAGAGTGGAAATAAGTCTAAACTCAGTGGTGAGTAAACTAATGGAAACGCTACTAAAGCGGAGGATTGTGAGGTTTCTCGAATTGAATGGAATGTAGGACCCAAGGCAGCATGACTTCACTAGTGGCAGGTCTTGTCAGATGAATCTGACTGATTTCTTTGACTGGGTGACCAAACAGTTGGACGTGAGAGGGGCGCTAGATGTGGTATATTTAGATTTCAGCAAAGCCTTTGACACAGTTCTGCACAGACGACTGATAAATAAATTGAGTGCCCTCGGTATGGGTCCTGATTGGGTCCTGATGAGTAACTGATTGGGTTAAAAATTGGTTGAATTAAAGGAGACAGAGGGTAGTGGTAAATGGAGCTTGTTCTGAAGAAAGGGATGTTATCAGTGGAGTACCGCAGGGATCGGTCCTTGGACCGGCTCTTTTTAATATCTTTGTGAGTGATATTGCAGAAGGGCTGTCTGGTAAGGTTTGTCTATTTGTGGATGATACCAAACTTTGCAACAGGGTGGGCACCCTGGAGGGTGTGAATGACATGAGGAAAGTACTAGCGAAACTGGAGGAATGTTCCGATATTTGGCAACTAAGATTTAATGCTAAAAAATGCAGGGTCATGCACTTGGGTCACAAGAATCCGAGGGAACGGTACAATATAGGGGGTGAAGTGCGTCTGTGTACAACGGAAGAGCGGGACTTGGGGGTGATTGTGTCTGATGACCTTAAAGCTTCCAAACAGGTAGAAAAAGTGACGGTCAAAGCCAGAAGGATGCTTGGGTGCATAAACAGAGGGATGACCAGCAGGAAAAAGGAGGTGATAGTGCCCTGGTGAGGCCCCATTTAGAGTACTGTGTGCAGTTCTGGAGACCGCACCTACGGAAAGATATAAATAGGATGGAGTCGGTCCAGAGGGCAGCTACAAAGTTGGTAAGCGGTCTTTAACACAAAATATACAGGGACAGGCTTATGAACCTCAACATGTACACGCTGGAAGAGAGGAGGGAGAGAGGAGATATGATAGAGACGTTTAAATAAACTACACTGGCTCCCACTTAAAGAACGCATCATGTTCAAAATATGCTCCCTAGGCCACAAGATTATTCTCGGAGATGCACCAGCTTACATGTCAGACCTGATAGACTTACCAACCAGGAATGCCAAAAGATCATCCCGCACATTCCTTAATCTGCATTTCCCTAACTGTAAAGGTCTAAAATACAAACTAATGTACCCATCAAACTTTACCTACTTGAGCACACAGCTATGGAACGCATTGCCTCACAACCTAAGAACGACTTACGAACTAATGAACTTCCGCAAACTACTGAAGACCCATCTCTTTAACATGGCATAACAAAAAAATAAACCAATGTGAACATACACAACTCCTCCACATATATTCAGAATTGTTTTACAGTATCTGCTTACAATACTACTATCATGCTTATCATTACCATGTTGCTCAAGATCCTTCTGTAATATTAAATGTCCATCTCTTTTATATTTCCACTATTCATGATCTATTGTAAGCCACATTGAGCCTGCAAAGAGGTGGGAAAATGTGGGATACAAATGCAATAAATAAATAAATAAAATAAATGTACAGGAAACGAGCCTTTTTCAGCTGAAGGAAAACTCTAAAATGAGGGGGCGTACAATGAAGTTAAAAGGGAATAGGCTTAGGAGGAATCTAAAGTATTATTTCACGGAAAGGGTGGTGGAATCATGGAATGGCCTCCCGGTGGAGGTCGTGGGGTCAAGGACTGTGTCAGAATTTAAGAAAGCGTGGAATAAGCACATGGGATCCCTTAGGAAAAGGAAGAGTTAGGGGTTACAGAGGATGGGCAGACTGGATGGGCCATTTGGCTTTTATCTGCCGTCATGTTTCTATACCAGAGTAATCTATGCAAAATTTCAGTGTTATCAGCATACACACTGCACTCCTTTGGGAAATCAGTGTGCCTCCCGTTTTATCAGTACAGTATGCACTGGTAGGGTAAACATGCCCTTTTCTAGAAGCTGACAGTTTCTGAACCCTTTCCCTATCCCCTGAGCTTTCTAGTCCTTGAGTTCTGTATCCTTGTGTCCATTCCTTGAATTCTCTAGTCCTAGAAGTCACAGGCTCTGTATTCCTGTGCCCACCCCTCTTGTCCATCACCATGTACTTTCATCTGCTCTGTGCTTCATTCTTTGCTGAGGTAAAGAATATTGTGTGATGATGTAAATACACTGTGGGGGAAGGGCTGATCCATGAACTTAACCTGGTGATCATCATTATTATTTGGTAGCTGTGGTGGTTCAACTGCAGCAGATCTGGATAGAAATGAACAATATCTCTTTCATCTTTCTTTCAAT
This sequence comes from Microcaecilia unicolor, assembly GCF_901765095.1. Lineage (NCBI taxonomy): Eukaryota > Metazoa > Chordata > Amphibia > Gymnophiona > Siphonopidae > Microcaecilia > Microcaecilia unicolor. The sequence goes on along the minus strand of NC_044042.1, from coordinate 91,524,658 downwards.
AACCCCTAGGTAAGAGCTAGTTAGTCACTGGAAAGCAGGATTTGATAGGAGGGTGAATGTCTGTCAGTCTAGCCAAGTATGTAGCTATGAAAAACTTGATTGAAATATGACTGAATGGTCTTGGCTTTTCCCCAAGATTCATTATGTCTTAAAATGGAATAATCACTGTCTTTGCTCTTAGGGTCATAGAATTTATAGACATGCCTTACTTAACCTGAACAGTTTTTAACCCAGCCCTTCCTAGTGTACTTAAACACTGCAGAAGGATAGAAGACATGGTGGCTATTGCATGGAAGGAACTCCATGTGGTTGCTAGTGCAATGATGCATAAAGATCTACAAGAACTGCAGAACAATACCCTGACCTGTCACTATATTATTGAAGCAGAGGGCAATCAGAATTCAGCAACACACATACATATAAACTAAGAATCAAATCATAAATAAACTTGCAAAATACAAAAAAAAATATTACTAAATATATTTACAGATGCTGAAACCTGTAGGTTACCAAGAGGGGCATTTTCGAAAGAAACATCTAAATCAGAATTTAACGTTTTATAAAGACGTCCAAATTCCGAACAGGAAAGAAGGTCATTTTAGAAAAAGATGGACATCTTTTGTGTTTGAAAATACTATGGACGTCCTGTGATTTGGACATTTTTTGATTTGAACATCTTTATTTTTGAGCCATTTTCGGAAAAAAAAAAATGTCCAAGTGTAAAATGTCCAAAATCAAGCCATTGAGACGTAGGAGGAGCCAGCATTTTTAGTAGACTGGTCCCCCTGACATCCCAGGACAGCAATAGGGCACCCTAGGGGGCACTGCAGTGGACTTCATAAAATGCCCCCAGGTATACATCTGACCATTGCTCCCGTACCTTGTATGCTGAGCCCCCCAAAACCCACCACCACCAACTGTACACCACTACCATAGCCCTTACGGGTGAAGGGGCACCTATAAGTGGGTACAGTGGGTTTCTGGTGAGTTTTGGAGGGCTCACAATTTCTTGCACAAGTGAACAGGTAGTGGGGGTATGGGTCTGGGTCCACCTGTCTGAAGTGCACTGCACCTACTACTAAACTACTCCAGGGACCTGCATGCACTGTAATGGACCTGAGTATGGTATCTGAGGCTGGCACAGAGGCTGGCAAGTAATGTTCTTCAACACACTTTTTGGGGGTGGGAGGGACCTAGTGACCACTGGGGGCGTAAGGGGAGGTCATCTGGTCATTTGGGGCACCTTTTTGAGCCTTATTCATAATAAAAACAGGTCTAGCTCAAAACGTCTAAGTTTTAGTGCTGGGCTTTTTTTGCTTTGTTCCATTATGGGTGAAAGACGTCCAAGTCTTAGGAACTCCAAAGTCCCGCCTTGAACATGTTTCTGATATGCCCCCTTGATATTTGGATGTCCTTCTGACGGACTTCGGAGAAAGACATCCAAAATAAGGTTTTGATTATACCAATTTGGACGTTTCTGTGAGATGGACGTCCAAGTGCTGACTTATGTCACTTTCTGGGCATCTATCTCTTTTGAAAATGAGCCCACAAGTCTCTCCCACACACAAACCGCTGTGTGATGACATCACTCATAGTGCGAAATTTAAACTCAGTCAGCACTCCTACCCGACTCACTCCATTTCCTTGTTTAAACATGCCAGATGTGGTGTTTATGTATGATTTCATTCTTAGTTTATATGTATGTGTGTTGTTTTTGTTTCAGTAATTGTGGATATATGGGGGTTTCCCTTTTGAAGAAGCTGTTTAGCGAAACTCGGCCAGAGTCAAGGGGACATCAATGAGAGTTAAGTTATGGTTTTAAGTCAGCACTGGGGTATTACTGCTCAAAGGTGTTCTGGAGGGAAAATGTAGCTCTACTTAATGGACTCCTATACTTTTAAGGACTATAACAGATAAGTACTGAGCTCTACTTCTTATCACTGTTATGATTGCACATGATTAATGTCTGTTCTTTAGACCATAAAGATATATATCTTACTAACGTCGGCTGTGGAAGGCGATGTGGGTATGTACATTAGATTGTAAGCTCCTTGGAGCAGGGACTGTCCTTTTATTAATCTGTACAGCGCTGCGTAACCCTAGTAGCGCTCTAGAAATGTTAAGTAGTAGTAGTAGTAGTAGATGTACATACAATTGATTTTAAGGAACAGAAAATGTGCAATGATGGTTCCTCCGGTTCAACCAATGACCAGTTTGGTTGTAATGGTTTTGAATGGTTTGAACTGAGCACATTTCTACATCACATGTTTATTGATTATGTATTTAGTTATTTTGTACTGAAGCAGGCGATTAGGAAAGGAGTACAGAGGTTTTTTAGAATTTGTTTTCCCAGTAATTCTAGTTTAGTTAAAATTTAATACTAAAAAGTACAGAGTGATGCACTTGGGGTGCAGAAATACAAAAGAGATGTACCAGATAGGAGAGAGATTGATAAGCACAGCTCAGGTGAGGGGGTGATGGTATCTGAGGTGCTCGAGGCAAGCAAATAATGTCACAAGGCGGTGGCTGTGGTCAGAAGGATGCTAGGCTGCAAAGAGAGGGATACTACCAGCAGAAGAAAGGAGGTGTTGATGCCCCTGTACAAGTCGTTGATGAGGCCCCACTTGGAGTACTATGTTCAGTTTTGGAGGCCGTATCTTGCTAAGGATGTAAAAAGACTTGAAGCGATTTCAAGAAAAGCAACGAAAATGGTACGGGGTTTGCATAGCTAGACGTATGAGGAGAGACTTCAGAACCTGAACATGTATACCCAAGAGGAAAGGAGAAACAGGGGTGGTATGATATAGACATTCAAATATTTGAAAGGTATTAATCCACAAACAAACCTTTTCCACGGACGGGAAGGTGCTAGAAGTAGAGGACATGAATTGAGTTTGAAGGGATGCTGACTCAGAAATAATGTCAGGAAGTATTTTTTCACTGAGAGGGGTGGTAGATACCTGGAATGCCCTCCTGTGAGAGATTGTGGAGATGAAAATAGCAATAGAAGTAAAAAATGTGTGGAATAAACACAAAGGAATCCTGTTTAGAAGTAATGGATCCAAAGAAGCTTAGTGGAGATTAGGTGGCAAAACCAGTAATTGGGAAGCAAAGCCAGTGCTGGGCAGACTTCTACGGTCTGTGCCCTGATCATGACTGAATAGATTTGGATGGGTTAGAGTGGAGCTTTTCAGGGGCTTCAATGACAACTTCAGAAGTTTTAGAATAAGGACAGTGCCAGGCAGACTTCTACGGTCTATGCCCTGAAAATGGCAAGGACAAATCAAAATCAAGTATACATATGAAGTATCATATCATGTCATACCTTATGTAATGAGTTTATCTTGTTGGGCAGACTAGATGGACCATACAGGTCTTTACCTGTCATCATCTACTATGTTATTATGGTGCTATGTTACCCAGATAGCTACCAGGTTAACTTGGAACAACTTTTCTTTTTTCTGTTGTAAGTTAACCACGTATTTATCAATGTACCACCTCTGAATATTGGCAGTGCTGAGATAACTACCAAGTCTGCCTCAAATCTGCCTCAGCACTGCCCTGACACTAACCAGAGAGTGCTGCAGCAGTCAGAGCAGATATTCAATGGTGTTCTCCAATTAAGCTCTGCTCAATCTCCTGCTCAGTTAAACCATGCTGAATATCGACCCTTTTGTTGTTGTTTTTTTGTGATCCATAACACCTACAGATTTTTTTTATTTTTTTTGCTGCTTGATCTGTTCCAGTACCATTAGTACTGTTGTCTCTTATAGTACTCCTGGTATGAATTATGCCTTGCATCTATTTTTGTACTATAGTCTGTTCCCTTTACCTTTGTCTTGTTTATTTCCTTATGGAAGGCTCATCTCCAATTCTTCTTTTTTCTATTCTTGGCTTCCTCAATTTGGAGTCTCAGGTACACATTGTATAGTTATTTCCTTCTAAGATTGAAAAAGTTATAGGTATAAGACAGTGAAAGTTTCTACAGTCACAGGGCGACAAAGATGACACAGGGGATGGGACGGCTTCCCTATCAGGATAGGCTGAAGAGGCTGGGGCTATTCAGCTTGGAGAAAAGGTGACTGAGGGGAGATATGATAGAGGTCTATAAGATAATGAGTAGAATGGAACGGGTCGATGTGAAGCATCTGTTTAAGCTTTCCAAAAATACTAGGACAAGGGGGCATGCGATGAAGCTGCAGTGTGGTAAATTTAAAACGAATCGGAGAAAATTTTTCTTCACTCAACACGTAGTTAAACTCTGGAATTCGCTGCCGGAAAAGGTGGTTAAGGCGGTTAACTTAGCGGACTTCAAAAAAGGGTTGCACGGTTCCTGGAGGAAAAAGCCATAGAATGTTATTGAATGGACGAGGGAATAATACAGTATTTCTAGGATGGGTGGGACAAATTGCTTGTTCTTTTGGCCGCTGTCGGTGACAGGGTGCTGGGCTCGATGGACCCTTGGTCTGTCCCAGCATGGCGATGCTTATGTACTTATGTCTCCTCCAAAAAAGTTACATTGTGGAATTTAGGTGGGATTTGCACTACTGGAAATGATAGGTATATTCATAGAGAAGGTAGTGGACTTTTCAAGTGATTTTCTGGAATATGATAGCAAGATAGACACTGAACAAAGTAAATTGTAGCTTGGATAGTGTATAGAGGCAGTTTTGTTGGCTGTAATGGATCAAATCTGTTCTGGCCTGGATAAGAATCCAGGGAAAAGAATCAGGAGGAAAAACCTCTGCAGTAACACACAAACAGCGCAGATAGCAAAGATGATCCAGGGAATGAAGAACAGACTGAAATATGACTCACATATTAGTTCACCATAACTAATTTTATTGAAGAGGGACCCAGCTTGGCCAAGTTTGGGCTTTGCCTTCATTAGGAGTCGCCAGATTCCTTCAAACAAATCCTGAAAGATTCAGTAAAAAGACACATCATCAGCGGAGTGTGATGGCATCTCCTTCTCGTTGCATCAGTCCAATATTCTCCTGTCAATTTTATAAACAAGTAGGGCTCGAGGGTCAGGTCCTTTAGTGACAGGGATACGATTACAGGGTCCCCCACAGATCCTTCTTCTCCCTTTCTTTGTTGAAACGTATTTCTGAAGCCATTAAGGGATAGGAAGCTCCATTTACAGTGGTGGAAATAAGTATTTGATCCCTTGCTGATTTTGTAAGTTTGCCCACTGACAAAGATATGAGCAGCCCATAATTGAAGGGTAGGTTATTGGTAACAGTGAGAGATAGCACATCACAAATTAAATCCGGAAAATCACATTGTGGAAAGTATATGAATTTATTTGCATTCTGCAGAGGGAAATAAGTATTTGATCCCCCACCAACCAGTAAGAGATCTGGCCCCTACAGACCAGGTAGATGCTCCAAATCAACTCGTTACCTGCATGACAGACAGCTGTCGGCAATGGTCACCTGTATGAAAGACACCTGTCCACAGACTCAGTGAATCAGTCAGACTCTAACCTCTACAAAATGGCCAAGAGCAAGGAGCTGTCTAAGGATGTCAGGGACAAGATCATACACCTGCACAAGGCTGGAATGGGCTACAAAACCATCAGTAAGACGCTGGGCGAGAAGGAGACAACTGTTGGTGCCATAGTAAGAAAATGGAAGAAGTACAAAATGACTGTCAATCGACAAAGATCTGGGGCTCCACGCAAAATCTCACCTCGTGGGGTATCCTTGATCATGAGGAAGGTTAGAAATCAGCCTACAACTACAAGGGGGGAACTTGTCAATGATCTCAAGGCAGCTGGGACCACTGTCACCACGAAAACCATTGGTAACACATTACGACATAACGGATTGCAATCCTGCAGTGCCCGCAAGGTCCCCCTGCTCCGGAAGGCACATGTGACGGCCCGTCTGAAGTTTGCCAGTGAACACCTGGATGATGCCGAGAGTGATTGGGAGAAGGTGCTGTGGTCAGATGAGACAAAAATTGAGCTCTTTGGCATGAACTCAACTCGCCGTGTTTGGAGGAAGAGAAATGCTGCCTATGACCCAAAGAACACCGTCCCCACTGTCAAGCATGGAGGTGGAAATGTTATGTTTTGGGGGTGTTTCTCTGCTAAGGGCACAGGACTACTTCACCGCATCAATGGGAGAATGGATGGGGCCATGTACCGTACAATTCTGAGTGACAACCTCCTTCCCTCCGCCAGGGCCTTAAAAATGGGTCGTGGCTGGGTCTTCCAGCACGACAATGACCCAAAACATACAGCCAAGGCAACAAAGGAGTGGCTCAGGAAGAAGCACATTAGGGTCATGGAGTGGCCTAGCCAGTCACCAGACCTTAATCCCATTGAAAACTTATGGAGGGAGCTGAAGCTGCGAGTTGCCAAGCGACAGCCCAGAACTCTTAATGATTTAGAGATGATCTGCAAAGAGGAGTGGACCAAAATTCCTCCTGACATGTGTGCAAACCTCATCATCAACTACAGAAGACGTCTGACCGCTGTGCTTGCCAACAAGGGTTTTGCCACCAAGTATTAGGTCTTGTTTGCCAGAGGGATTAAATACTTATTTCCCTCTGCAGAATGCAAATAAATTCATATACTTTCCACAATGTGATTTTCCGGATTTAATTTGTGATGTGCTATCTCTCACTGTTACCAATAACCTACCCTTCAATTATGGGCTGCTCATGTCTTTGTCAGTGGGCAAACTTACAAAATCAGCAAGGGATCAAATACTTATTTCCACCACTGTAACTCACTCAGAATCACTGTCTGCTTCTATGGGTGTTCATTAGGTCATAGGACACACTAACCTTATGGTAGTAGAATGGCTAAATAATACTCAGGTTAAAAACAGAGACCAAAAGTGTGATGCATGTGGAAATTCACTGGTAGTCTATGATGCTAAAGTCCAAGATAACTGGCAAGGCAATTTCTATGATTCATGGTTAAGGAGGTGTTTGACTAGGGGGATAATATCATTAATTCTGAGGTCAGGGTGGTTCTGTGGAATGCTTATTTTAATTCGAAACAGGTTGATCAAAAAATACTGTTTAATCTGCTGTTCATCCTGTGAGACATGCATTAATCTTTGAACAGGTTGACTATTGTAATATCCTCTACTTGTGCCTTCTGTGGGCAGTCTTGAAGATTTTAAATTATTCAGAACCTTGCAGCTAGAGGAATAACAAGGAGTGATTTAAATGTGCCTGTGTGGTGCAGTTGCTTGTGACATTACATTTTGATTGCACATGCAAATGGTAATAAATAGAAATAAATCAAAACAGAGAAAAGAAAATAAGATGATACCTTTTTTGTTGGACTAACTTAATACATCTTTTGATTAGCTTTCGAAGGTAACCCTTCTGGTTTAGATTGGAAAAATCTTCAGATCAGAAGAATAAGGGTTACCTTCGAAAGCTAAACAAAAGATGTATTGTTAGTCCAACAAAAAAGGTATCAACTTATTTTATTGTCTCTGTTTTGATTTATTTCTATTTATTACCTTTAAAAATGGACTAACATGGCTACCACATCACTTTACACATGTAAATTCAAATCCAGTTTAAAGCTGCTAGTCTTGGCCTTTCAAGCAGTTCATTAAAAATATGCCTGCCTTCTTTATGGACAAGTTGAGGTGGCATTTACCAGCTAGAGATTTATGTTCCAGCCTAGGAGCATTGTTGGAACTACCTATAGGTGTATTTTTTCTATAGTTGTGGCACAGATGTTACACAACTTACCTTTAGAGATTCACCAGGATAAAGTTTGCTAGCCATTGAAAAGGTTTTAAACCTTATTTTTTTGCTAACTTCTAAGGGATGCATTTCCCAAACTGTGCACTGCTGCACCTTGATGTGCTACAGCGAACTCTCAGGAGTGCCATGGCACATCTTGACCTCCCTCCCGCTGCCCACAATCTAGCATCGCTCCCTACTTTACCCTCCCGCAGGTCTGGGATCTGCCGCTTCCTGCTTCTTCCCCCGCCGCCGCTGCAGTGCTTGCAGCTTACATTTCTGGGCCATGCACGATTCACACAGGCACAGCGGGGACTTCTCTTTGCCGTGTCTGGCCCTCACAACAGGAAGTTACATCAGAGAGGGCCGGACATGGCAGACTGGGCAGTATGTGCAGTTGTGCTTATAAATTTGGTTGTGGAATATAAAGAAAAGCCTCTGCGGACAACCCAATATCAGTCCAAGAGTGAAGGTACCACACCAATATAGGAGGTGGTATTGGTGGTATTATAACAACTCAAAATTATAGGAAATGCACAAAAATGACTGTGGAGCAATGTATACATTTACTTAAAGTGAAGATATTTACCTGTAGCAGGTGTTTTCCGAGGACAGCAGGCTTTATATATTTTCAAAAGTGTAAGTGGGTAACGCTGAGCTGCGTTGCCTGATCCGGAGCTTCTAGCAAGCTCAAAACAGAGCATTGTGGATCATGAGATGCACCACTGCGCAAGCGCGAGTGCCTTCCCACCTGCAGCAATGGTGCGGTTTCCAGCAATTAGATACTACAGCAAAAATGAAAATGTAAATAGGAGACAACTTCAAGGGGAGGTGGGTGAGTTTGTGAGAATGTAAGGCCTTGGAGAACACCTGCTACAGGTAACCTATGCTTTCTCCGAGGACAAGCAGGCCTATTTATTCTCACAAGTGGTGAGAATAAATCCAGGCTCACTACAAATAACAAACACTGGACAATCGGGCCTTGCAATGGCGAGGACATAACTCAGATTAACCTGAAACTATATACAAACTGAGTGAGAATGCAACCTGGAACAGAATAAAATGGACCTGGGGGGGGGGGGGGGGGGGGGAGAAGTTGCATTCTAGACCCAAACAGATTCTGCAACACTGTCTGCCTGAATCGACTATCGCGTCGAATATCCTGATCAAGGCAGTAAAGAGATGTGAATGTCTGGACTGAAGACCATGTCACAGCCTTGTACATTTCTTCAATGGAGGCTGACTGCAAGTGGCTATCGACGCAGTTATGGCTCTAACATTGCTAGTCGTGACATGAACCTCCAGGTCATGCTAGCCAATTAGAAATAGTGTGTTTCCCGATGGTGACCCCCATACTGTTGGGATAAAAAAAAACAAAAAGCTGGGTGGACTGTCTGTGGGGCCTTGTCCACTCCATATATTAGGCCAATGCTCGCTTGCAGTCCAAGGTGTTCAAGGTGCTCTCGCCAGGATGAGCATGAGGTTGGGGAAAGAATGATGGCAAGACAATCGACTGGTTCAGATGGAACTCCGACATGACCTTCGGTAGGAACTTAAGGTGCAAACTGAGTGCTACTCTGTTGTGATGAAACTTAGTATAAAGGTGCATCCACTACTAAGGTCTGAAGCTCACTGACTCTATGAGCTGAAGTGACAGCCACCAAGAGAATGACATTCCAGGTCAAGTACTTCAGATGACAGGAATTCAGTGGCTCGAAAGGAGCTTTCATCAGCTGGGTGAGAATGACATTGAGGTCCCATGACACAGGCGGAGGTTTGACAGGGGGCTTTGACAAAAGCAAACCATGCATGAAGTGAACAACTTGAGGCTGTCTAAAGATGGGCTTACCTTCGCCATGGTGATGATAAGCACTAATTACACTGAGGTGAACCCTTACAGAGTTGGTCTTAAGACCAGATTGAGAGAGTTGTAGAAGGTATTCAAGCAGGGTATGTGTAGGGCAGGAAATAGGATCTAGGGCCTTACCCTCACACCAGACAGCAAACCGCCTCCATTTAAAAGAGTAACACCTCTTAGTGGAATTTTTCCTGGAAGTCAGCAAGACCCAGGAAACACCCCCTGAAAGACCCAAGCAAGCACATTCTAGGCTCTCAACATCCAGGCTGTGAAGGCCAGATACTGAATGTTACGATGCAGAAGAGATCCCTTGTTTTTTGTGATGAGGATATAACTCCAGAAGAAGAGGGAACTAGATCTGCCATGGCCAGTAAGGTGCGATTAAGATCATGGTCCCATCGACTTGCTTGAGTTTCAGCAAAGTCTTCCCTACAAGGATGGGAGGATATGCATACAGAAGACCCATCCCTCAATGCAGGAGAAAAGGCATCCAGTGCTAGTCTGTCATGAGCCTGAAGTCTGGAACAGAAATGAGGGACTTTGTGATTCAGGTGAGGCAAAGAGATCCACCAAAGTGGTACTCCATGCTTGGAAGATCTCGCAGGCAATGCCCATGCTGAGAGACCACTTGTGCAGTTGCATAACTCTGCTCAGTCTGTCGGCCAGACTGCTGTTTTTGCCCACCAGATAAGTGGCTTCAAGGAACATGCCATGCTGGTGAGCCCAGTGCCATATTTGAATGGCCTCCTGACACAGAGGGCACGATCCAGTGCCCCCTGCTTGTTGGTGTAATACAGGGCAACTTGGTTGTCTGTTTGAATGAGTACAATTTGGTGAGACAGCTGATCTCAGAAAGCCTTTAGAGCGTTCCAGATTGCCTGCAGTTCTAGAATGTTGATTTGAAGACCTGTTTCCTGGACTAACCAGGCTTCTTGAGTGTGAAGCCCATCCACATGAGCTCCCCAACCTAGGAGAAATGCATCCATTGTCAGCACCTTTTGAGGCTGAGGAATTTGGAATGGGATTCCAGAGTCAAATTGGATCAAATGAGTCACCAGAACGAGAGTGAATAAGGTGTGGGAACACATGGATGACATCTTCTAGACCTCCAGTGGATTGGCACTACTGGAAGGCTAGGATCCATTGGGCTGCTCTCATGTGAAGGCGTGTCATGGGTGTCACATAAATTGTGGAAGCCATGTGGCCCAACAACCTCAAAATCTGCCAAGCTGTGACCTGCTGAGAGACTCAAACCTGAGAGGCCAGGGTGGCTAGAGTGTCTGCTCTTGGTTCTGGAAGAAAGACTCAAACCTTCTGACTATCGAGTAGTGTTCCAATGAACTCCAATCATTGGACAAGGTGAATATGGGACTTGGGGTAGTTTATAACAAACCCTAGCAGCTCTAACACCCGAATAGCCCTCCGCATGGACTCTCAAGCATTGTCCTCCAACGTGCTGTTCACTAGCCAATTGTTGAGATAAGGGAACACATGCACCCCCAGCCTGCGTAGCGATGCTGCAACTATTAATAGGCATTTGGTAAAGATGCTGGGTGCTCGCGTGAGGCCAAAAGCCAACACGAGATACTGGAAGTGGTGTTTTCCCAGCCAAAATCGAAGATACTTCCGGTGGGCTGAAAGTATTGGGATGTGTGTATATGCATCTTTTAAGCCCAGAGAGCATAACCAGTCATGTTTCTGAATCACGGGAAGAAGGGTGCCCAGGGAAACCATCCTGAACGTTTCTTTGATGAGGAATTTGTTCAGGGCCCTTAGGTCTAGGATGGTCACTGTATCTCAAAAAGATATAGTGGAATTAGAAAAGGTTCAAAGGTTCAAAGAAGAGTGACCAAATGATAAAGGGGATGGAGCTCCTCTTGTATGAGGAAAGACTAAAGAAATTAGGGCTCTTCAGCTTGGAAAGGAGATGGATGAGGGGAGATTTGATTGAGGTCTAGAAAAACCTGAGTGGTGTAGAACGAGTAGAAGTCAATCGATTCTTTACTCGTTCAAAAAGTACAAAGACTAGGGGACACTTGAGGAAGTTACATGGAAATACTTTTAAAACAGATGGGAGGAAATATTTTTTTCACTCAACGAATAGTTAAGCTCTGGAACTCTTTGCCAAAGGATGTAGTAACAGCGGTTAGCATATCTGGGTTTAAAAAAGGTTTGGACAAATTCCTGGAAGAAAAGACCATAATCTGCTATTGAGACAGACATGAGAAAGCAACTGCTTGCCTTGGGAATAGTAGCACGGAATGTTGCTGCTAATTGGGTTTTTGCCAGGTTCTTGTGACCTAGCTTGGCCACTGTTTGGAAAAGAGGATCCTGGCCTAGTATCCTCTTTTCCAAACAGGCTAGTATGGCATGTTCTTGTGTTCTGTCATCTTTTGGATGAGGAAGTACCTGGAATAGAATCTTCACCCCTCTTTCTCTGGTGGAACGGGTTGATCCTCATGGGTCTTCAGAAGGGCAGAGAGTTCCTCTGCAAGTACCTTCTTGTGCTGAAATCTGAAGTAATAAGCTCTTTGTGGACAAGTTGGAGGTTTTTGAAGCCAATTCAGGGTGTATCCGAGGTGGACTATCTGAAGAACCCACCGGTTGGAGGTTATAAGAGGCCACCTTTCGTAGAAAAAGTTCAGCCTCCCTCATACTGGAAGGTCATCTGGTATGGACACTTTGATAGCGGCTATGCTCTGCTGGGGCCAGTCAAAAACTCGCCCCTTGTTTTTTCTGGGGAGCAGCAGGGGCCTTAGGTGCACACTGTTGATGAGAACGAGCTCGCTCGGGCTGAGGCTAAAGAGAGGGGGCAGTGTACCTATGCCTCTGTGGGTAGTAGGCACCCTTCCCCAACTTATCAAAATACCTCGCGGATGAGGAGGCAGGTGCAGAAGGCGTCTGGCGGAAGAGAGAAGAGATGGTATCAGTATGTTTCTTGATTTGGTCAGCAACCCCCTCAACCTTCTCTCCATAAAAGTTATCCCCTGGCATGGGGTGTCTGCCAACCTCTGCTGAATGTTCTAAGAAACACACAGCCATGAGAGTCTGCTTATTGTTATACCCTGAGCAGAGACCCTGGATGCCACATCAAAAGTGTCGTAGGCCAAGAAATTATGACACACCTTCTGCTGCTCGGCCGACTGGCGTAACAACTCAGCCTGCTCCAGAGGGAGAGATTCCGCTAAGTCCAGCAACTTATCCACCAAGTCCTGCAGGTAGATGCTTGTAAAGAGCCGGTAGGACTGAATACGGGGCATGAGCATTGAAGCCTGGAACATCTTCCTCCCAAAACAGTCCAAGGTTCTAGCTTCTCTGCCTGGGGGCGCCGAGGAATAGTCTCTAGTACTCTTGGCCCTTTTGAGAGCAGATTCCACCACCATGGAATTGTGAGACAACTAGGGTATACTAAAACCAGGCGTACTGTGGATCCAGTATATAATGTCAATCTTCTTGAGCAGAACAGGGACTGCAGAGGGATTTCCTGGAGTAGCTTGTGGAGGGACAGTCACAGCCTCCCTAGGAGGAGTCTTATAGTCTAGGACCTCGAGCATCTTAGCCCTGGGCTCGTCCTCCACTTCTAAAGGAAATGGAATGGCCACAGCCATTTCCTTTACAAAAGATGGAAATGAAAGGTTCTGCGGAGGAGACTTTTGCCTTTCATGTGGAAGGGAGGGTTTAAAGGGGATGCCATAGGACTCATCTGGGAAGAAGTACTTGAATCCTCCTCTGACTTCCATGAGCATTCCTCATCAGTGTTGAAGAAAACCTCCATATGGAAGTGTCGAGACCGAGCCTGCCTCGATGCAGAGGAACCATGTCCTTGAGAGGGGTGTCGAGGAGTTGGCTCTTGCCTCGACTCCAAGGAATCTTCCTCCACTGACGTTGAGGGGGTACTGGCCTGGGTGGCAGTTGACACTGGTACCGCATACGACATTGGTGCCAGAGGCCGCACCGCAGGCTGAGGGCCAAGACGGGCAGTAATGGGAGGCACAGCAGGCGCAAGCACCACCAGTGCTGATGCACACCATTGCGACTCCATCCAGCAGGCCTGGATATGCTCATCAAGGGCCGACATCGGGACAAGCTAGGGTGCCGACTCAGAGACAGGTTGCAGAACCACAAGGGTCGAGATAAGAGCCGGGTCTTGGCTGCTCGGAGACCGGCACATTGGCACTTCTTGAATGGAGGAGCGATCCTCCCAGCACCGATGCATCTCTGGTGCCGATTCTCTCGACAACCCAGAGCTCCCAGCACCATGTGATGAGGAGGACTGGTGCCGATGCTTCTTAGCCTTCGCTCAAAGCTAGGCAGCAAGACTCCTTCATACCAACAAGGACTACGTCGAATCCTCACATTGCCTCAGTGTCTGATCCAACATTGGCCAGTTTTGGGGGCCCTGTTCAGCAGATGGCATCGAGATAGGTGGAGACCCACTCAATGCACTACAGCTCCCAGCGTCCATAGGTCTCGAAGCAGCCAAACCTGTGACCAATGCTCCCGATGCAGTCTTCGACATCTTTGCCACACCGCCGACTCCAATGTTGATGCAAGCATTGAGGACTTGGACCTGGCTCCAAAAATCTATTCCCATTGAGTCTCAGAGGAGACAGTTAGCAGGGCTATGGTTGGGCTCTAAGCACTGAAGACACCAAGAATAGGTGTCTGCACCAGATATGGTCCAATTGCACCAGGTACAGTGCTTAAAGCTACTGGGAACTTTAGATGACATGAACAGAAAAACTTCTGCAGCAAAATCAAATGGCCCGATGGTGTCAAAAAAGGGGGTAAGGCACAGAGAAAAAAAAGAGATGGGAAAAGCCCAGCTGGAGTCAAGGCCTAAATGTGGCCTACTGACTAGAAAATAAAGGACACATAAAAAAGGCAAAATAACTAAAAATATTAAGAGAAGAGAGGAAAAGGGGATCCAAAGACGGGCAGAAGAAAAAAATCTTCCCGAAAATAGCCAAAAGGCACTAAAAAAGCTTTTTGATCCGGCACATGAATAGACACTAAAAAACACAGCCTCTCTTCACCGCAGTTAAAAAAAGAACTGCGGGAACCGTGCCCACGCAGTGAGTGAGAAGGACCTCTTGGGTGTGTGGCGGAACATGTCTCGCCCTCCACAAAGCTCTGGATTGAGCTTGTTAGAAGCTCTGGACCAAGCAACACGGGGACTGCATTACCCACTTAAACTTGTGAGAATAAATAAACCTGCTTGTCCTCGGAGAAAGTGTATTATACAAATTCTAAAAAAAGAGAGAGAAAGAGTGCAGAGGCTGGGGCAGTATATAAGAGTGAGAGGGCTGCTAAGCTACTGTAGATTTTAAACCTGGCACAAAATTGTGTTGGGAACCAGAGTACAGACTGTTAGGCTGGTGTGATTTATGTTGCATTCAGCATCATTCAAGCTGTGGCATTCTGTTTGAGCTACAACTCTGACCATAGAGAGGCTGAGTGACTGCTTTAAGGTTACATAATGAATGCTCTGCTGTGACAAAATGGAGGAAAGAAGGAGATGTGCAGCTCTGGGGTCTAATCATATATCACTACCCAGGCGGTCAAGCACAGGCTCAACTGACATGGTGCCCTCAGGGTGTGAAATCCAGAAATGCTCTAGAGCAGAAGAAAAGGCTTCAGGAGCCACACTCAGCGTGTCCATGTCAAGTGCCAGGATCCCAAAGACAGCACAGCAGGGGCGTATCTGCGTGGGGCCTCAGGGGCCTGGGCCCCCGCAGATTTTGCCCTGGACCCCCCTACCGCCATCAACCCTCCCCCGCTGCCGTTCTTACTTTTGCTGGCGGGGGACCCCAACCCCCGCCAGCCGAGGTCTGCTTCCACCTGCCGCTGCCTTCAAAACTTCTTCTTCAGCCGGCGGGGGACCCCAAACCCCCGCCAGCCGCCCCGCGCTGTTTAAAATTCATCTTCGGCCTCCGTGGCCGTGCTGCTGGGATAGGCGGCGCTGTTGAAATCCACTTCGGAGTCTGACGTCGTTGTACGTTGTACGTGCTGCGACGTCAGACTCCGAAGTGGATTTCAACAGCACCGCCTATCCCAGCAGCACGGCCACGGAGGCCGAAGATGAATTTTAAACAGCGCGGGGCGGCTGGCGGGGGTTTGGGGTCCCCCGCCGGCTGAAGAAGAAGTTTTGAAGGCAGCGGCAGGTGGAAGCAGACCTCGGCTGGCGGGGGTTGGGGTCCCCCGCCAGCAAAAGTAAGAACGGCAGCGGGGGAGGGTTGGCGGCGGGAGGGGGGTGGAGAGACTAAGTCATTGGTGGCGGTGGGGGCTCGGCGGTGGGGGCGGCGGCGGCGGCGGCGGCGGCGGCGCGCTAAAATGTGCCCCCTCTCTCTGGCTCTGGCCCCCCCTACCGCCGGAGTCCAGATACGCCCCTGCAGCACAGGTCTCAACATTTATCATACAGTTGTTTTAAAGAAGGTAGTTTCTGGCAACCTAGAGTGAATTGTATAGTGTTGTAAGGAAACAGCTGTTTGAAACTAAGGAAAGGCACTTTTTCTTTTAAGATCATTAGGTATGTGCACAGATGAACAGAAGAATCCGCAGCCAAGCGGAGAACTCGAACGCCCCACGGGAAAAAACAAGTATAAGTGAGAGTGGGATGTTTTACCACGGAAATACAAATCATGGAGGCAAGAAACTTAAAAAGCTTGTTTATTGAAGTTTCTTGCCTCCAGGATTTGTGTTTCCGTGGTCAGACATCCCACTCTCACTTATACATGTGCACAGATGAAAACATTTTTTTTGTTTATTTTTGAAATTTTAGAAATATTTGCAATTTTGGGTCATTTTTTTTTGTTTGTTTTCCACATTCAGTTTAATTAAAAATGTTTAATGTTCATTAGAACATTTCAAGATGCCCAGATCAACTGTACATATGTTAATTCATAGATTAAAGTATGTTAAACTGATTTTGCGACTGCTAAGTTTTTAAAAGCATGCTAAAGAATGTGCATCTCTAAGAATCACACAGATATTGGCCTGAGATCAGTTGTGGTCCTGCTTAATAGTTCTCCCTAGAAACACTACACATCTGCAGTTTCTCTTACCTTAAGCGCATGAAGAGGATGAATGCCACAAGCAAAGCCACCAGTGAGATGCAGTATCCCAGATAATTAATCACAACAGCAATTTGATAATGCACTTTGCTCTTTTTCTATGAAGGAAACACATTTTTAAAACATCTTATTAGAATCATGTTGCACAGTTTTTTATTTTGTTTTTAAAGTTTGCCTCTGAGTTTAGTCATCATCCTGTATCAGAAGCTTCATTACAGACATCTTTAACTAGATCTGCCTCAGACTTTTACTGGGATTGGTACTTTTTCTGATCTGAAGGGTTACTTTTGAAAGTTCATGAGAAAAATGTATTAAGTTAATCCAATAACAAAAGGTATTGTATGTTTTATTTCTATATATTACTTTCAGAAGAAGCTTGAAATGGAGCAAGTACAGCCAGGGGCATAGCTGGGTGGGGCCACGGGGGCATGGGCCCCCACAGATTTAATCCGGGCCCCCTCTACTTTTGACCCTCCCCAGCCACTATTAACCTTCCCCTGCTGCCGCAAGATACCTTTACTGGCGGGGGTCCCCAACCCCCGCCAGCCTTAGTCTTCTTCAGCGCCGGTCTCCGGCACGTTTGCTTACTTCGCTGATCTGTGCTGTGAGTCCTGATGTCCAGCACATCCTGCACATTCCTTTAAGTGGGAACTTGCAGGATGTCAGGACTCAAAGCACAGATCAGCAAAGTGAGTGAAGAAGACTAAGGCTGGCGGGGGTTGGGGACCCCCGCCAGCAAAGGTATCTTGCGGCAGCAGGGGAAGGTTGATAGTGGCGGGGGAGGGTCAATTGAGCTTCATAGGAGTACCATCCCAAGATGGTGGGGGTGTCAACCAGCCAGACGCTTTTGCTTCGACTGCTTCCAGGTAAGAATGGGGGTTCCCATTCCCTCTCAGCATACTGCAATAGGATATGTGGCCTCCCTGGCTAACCTAGACCTTCACTTGGGTTTACTTACTATATGCTCACTCCACGGTAAACATTTTCTGGATAGGGATATAGACTTAATATCATTTGTTTGGTAGAAACCTGGCTGGAAGACTCTGACCTAGCATACTCGAGTCAAACAGCATCCCCCCCCCCCCCCCCCTCAGGATTTTCATTTCAATACAGGAAAAGACATGGTAGGAAAGGAAGTAGATTTGCAGAACTATATTCCTCTTCATAAGTACATAAGTATTGCCATACTGGGAAAGACCAAAGGTCCATCAAGCCCAGCATCCTGTTTCCAACAGTGGCCAATCCAGTTGTGGCAATCCTGGCAAGATCCCAAAAAAGCACACAACATTCTATACTGCTTATCTCAGAAATAGTGGATTTTCCGCAAGTCCATTTAATAATGGTCTATGGACTTTTCCTTAAGGAAGCCGTCCAAACCTTTTTTTAAACTCTGCTAAGCTAACCGCAATGAATTCCAGAGTTTAAGTACATCGTTTTAAATTTACTACATTGTAGCTTCATCACATGCCCCCTAGTCCTAGTATTTTTAGAAAGCGTAAACATATGCTTCACATCTACCCGTTCAACTCCACTCATTATTTTATAGACCTCTATCATATCTCTTCTCAGCCGCTTTTTCACCAAGCTGAAGAGCCCTAGCCACTTTAGCCTTTCCTCATAGGGAATTCGTCCCATCCCCTTTATCATTTTCGTCGCCCTTCTCTGCACCTTTTCTAATTCCACTATATCTTTTTTTGAGATGTGGCAACCAGAATTGAACACAATATTCGAGGTGCGGTTGCACCATGGAGCGATACAAAGGCATTGTAACATCCTCATTTTTGTTTTCCATACCTTTCCTAATAATACCTAACATAATAATTTACATATCCTCAAAACCCCACTACTACTATGTTTACTACAATTTGTAACATTCTCCTTCAAGACTTTGTAATTCTATTTACTATGTAAGCCACATTGAACCTGCTATGTGTGGGAAAGTGCGGGGTACAAATGTAATTAATAATAATAATAATAATTCTATTTGCTTTCTTAGCCGCAGCAGCACACTAGTTACTCCCATCTCTAGGTCATTTATAAATATGTTAAAAAGCAGCAGTCCCAGCACAGACCCCTGGGGAACCTCACTAACTACCCTTTTCCATTGAGAATACTGACCATTTAACCCTACTCTCTGTTTTCTATCTTTTAGCCACATAGGCGGTCGGTGGCCCAACTGTTTGGGGAGGCTAAAGGGGGCGGGGTTAGGGGTGGGGCCAGGGGCGGGGCTTACATCCATAATTGTCTGACAACATAGAAAAAAAAAGTAAAAAATAAGTCACAATTAATACCTTTTATTAAATTTAGATATTAAATATGTATCGTATGCCAAAGAATAAAGTGGTTGTCGCGTCTCTCGCGCTTGCCGCGCTCTCGGGGACCTTGGCATACTTTCAGGCTTCTTCCCCGGGAGCACGGGGTTGTGAGTCCATAGGCCACTACCGTGGAGCGGCAGTGGCAGGCAAGATCACCTTCCAGGTAGAGATGAAACAAGACTGGACCGGAACCCCGGACTGGAGTTCTACACCGGAACACTCGGAACTGGAACGCACCGGACGGGTGCGCACTGGAGTGGGGCCCGCTGGACTGGACACACTGGAGTGGCCCCACTGGACTGGAACATACAGGAGTGAAACCCGCTGGACTGGAACACACTGGAGCGGAACCCGCGGAACTGGAACACCCTGGACCTAGGCTTCACCTACACTTGACTGCCTTTCTCCGAGGGTTGAGCCCTCAGGTTCTGGCAGCCGGTAGGACTTACAGGAACAGCAGGAATGAAGATCCAGGAGTGCCCCCTGGCACCTAGGCGAAGGCAAGGCAGACAAGCAGGGACTGTCCGGGTTCTGGCAGTCGGCAGGATTCAACACAATGACTAGTAAACTGTACCCAGGCTAATCGGAACGCTATTCCCAGGCAAACCAGTCATACACAGGAACATACACAGAGCAAACACAGGAGACTTGGAAGGCTATACACCAGCTAACAACTAAGCTGTGCCCAAGCTAACAAGTCATGCACTGGAAACAACACAGAACACTAGCAAAGCTTTACACAGGCTACAAGCCACACGGTGCCTAAGCTGGCTAGTCTATCACTAGGAACAAACCCAGAGAACTAGCAGAGCTATGCACAGGCTACAAGCCAGACGGTGCCTAAGCTGGCTATTCTACACTAGGAACAAACACAGAGAACTAGCAGAGCTATGCACAGGCTACAAGCCAGACGGTGCCTAAGCTGGCTAGTCTGCACTAGGAACAACACAGAGAACTAGCAGAGCTATGCACAGGCTACAAGCCAGACGGTGCCTAAGCTGGCTAGTCTACACTAGGAACAATCACAGTCTCGGGATAGTGACTAGAAAGGGTGGCCAGTCTAACACTAGGAACAAACACAGTCTCGGGATAGTGACTAGCAAGGGCGGCCAGTCTTACACTAGGAACAAACACAGTCTCGGGATAGTGACTAGCAAGGGCGGCCAGTCTAACACTAGGAACAAACACAGTCTCGGGATAGTGACTAGCAAGGGCGGCCAGTCTTACACTAGGAACAAACACAGTCTCGGGATAGTGACTAGCAAGGGCGGCCAGTCTAACACTAGGAACAAACACAGTCTCGGGATAGTGACTAGCAAGGGCGGCCAGTCTTACACTAGGAACAAACACAGTCTCGGGAAAGTGGCTAGCAAGGGCGGCTAGTCTAACACTAGGAACAAACACAGTCTCGGGATAGTGGCTAGCAAGGGCGGCTAGTCTAACACTAGGAACAAGCACAGAGAACTAGCAGAGCTATGCACAGGCTACAAGCCAGACGGTGCCTAAGCTAACTAGTCATGCACTGGAAACAAACACAGAGAACTAGCAGAGCTATGCACAGGCTACAAGCCAGACGGTGCCTAAGCTAACTAGTCATGCACTGGAAACAAACACAGAGAACTAGCAGAGCTATGCACAGGCTACAAGCCAGACGGTGCCTAAGCTGGCTAGTCATGCACTGGAAACAAACACAGAGAACTAGCAGAGCTATGCACAGGCTACAAGCCAGACGGTGCCTAAGCTGGCTAGTCATGCACTGGAAACAAACACAGAGAACTAGCAGAGCTATGCACAGGCTACAAGCCAGACGGTGCCTAAGCTGGCTAGTCATGCACTGGAAACAAACACAGAGAACTAGCAGAGCTATGCACAGGCTACAAGCCAGACGGTGCCTAAGCTGGCTAGTCATGCACTGGAAACAAACACAGAGAACTAGCAGAGCTATGCACAGGCTACAAGCCAGACGGTGCCTAAGCTAACTAGTCATGCCCTGGAAACAAACACAGAGAACTAGCAGAGCTATGCACAGGCTACAAGCCAGACGGTGCCTAAGCTAACTAGTCATGCACTGGAAACAAACACAGAGAACTAGCAGAGCTATGCACAGGCTACAAGCCAGACGGTGCCTAAGCTAACTAGTCATGCACTGGAAACAAACACTGAGAACTAGCAAAGCTATACACAGGCTACAAGCCAGACGGTGCCTAAGCTAGCTAGTCTAACAAACATAGAAACTCACACAGAGCAAACACTGAAACTGTGTACAGAGCACTCTATACACCAGGACCTTTAGATGAGATGCAAAGGCCAGGACTGTAGTCTCCAAGTGATTAATAAAGCCCTTCAACACCAGAGCCACAGCTGCAGCAATCACCTTGCAACCAAACAGAGGCTTGACACACAGAGCAGTCAGCCCATAGGAAGGAACAGCGGGGGCCAACTTGGATACTGGCAAAGAGGAGGAGGCGGCAGCCATCTTGGAAGAGGCAAAGCCCACACAGGTGAGGTTCAGTAGGGCAATCAGCACACAGAGCCAGAGAGAACCTAAGACAGACACAGACACAGAGACAAGCAGAAGCCAGCACAGACACTGACTCCCAGAAACAGGGTAAGTCTGAGGGTTGTCACGGCCACGGACGTGACAGTATCCCTTCCTCAAGACCCCCCTCTCGGTCTCCCGGAGGCGGTCGGGTATCCAGGGGTAACTATGATGAAACTGCCTAATAGGTCTCAAAAGCCAGACATAATTCACTGGGCTGGAAGTCACAAAGAAGTTCAAAACTGGCAGACAAAAGTAGAACTTGTGACCAGGAAGCTCCTTCGGGTCACCACGGGGCAACCTCAGGAACATGGATACATCAAGAGGAACCCAATTCAAAAGTAACCCTCCCCTGAGGGAACCCACAATGTCCTGAACCTCTTGGCAAATCCATGAAATGACAGGAACAGAGCTGGAGTCACTACCCCAGCTGACATCAGAAGCTGGGCTGAGGCTCGAAGTGGCATTCCCATCTTGACAGGAGCTAGAAGTCTGAACAGAAATGGATCTGGAACTAGCACCCGGGTTGGCATCCAACACGGAGCCGGGATAGGAACCCGGACTGGCCTCAACCCCTTGACTGGAACTGGATTCAGGAGCCTGACTGGAACGGGAACTCAGCAGAAGGTCAGCCTCCTGACGGACACTGGAACTTAGGACGACCTCAACATCTTGGTCGGACCTGGAACTAGGAGGAGATTCAGCTGCAAGGCTGGACGCACCCCTCTGGCCGGACTGGGACATCTCTCTAGCCTTAGCTTCAGGAATATTCCCCAGGGCAGGATCAGAACAAAGTTTATCACGGTGCCCTTGGAACGTCATCTCATCCTCAAAAGCAGACTCAATATCTTGGCTGGCCTCTGCACTCGGTGCAGACTCAGCATCTTGACTGGACTTGCACTCGATCCAGACTCAGCCTCTTGACTGGAACTGCAACTCGGTCCAGACTCAGCATCTTGACTGGACTTGCAACTCGGTCCAGACTCAGCTTCTTGACTGGAACTGCAACTCGATCCAGACTCAGCATCTTGACTGGACTTGCAACTCGATCCAGACTCAGCATCTTGACTGGACTTGCAACTCGATCCAGACTCAGCATCTTGACTGGAACTGCAACTCGATCCAGACTCAGCATCTTGACTGGACTTACAACTCGATCCAGACTCAGCATCTTGACTGGAACTGCAACTTGCGACGCCCTCTGCCTCCTGGCAGGGACGGAACTTTAACTGAGGCTTGGCAGAACACACCCTTTGGACAGGGATCGGAGGCTCGATCTGAAGTGCCCCTCGAACTGGCCTTCGGAGCTTGACTGGACGGGTCACTTGGACAAGAACCGGAGACTCGACCCGGAGTGCCATTTGCACAGGTCTCGGAGACTCCGTCAGAAGCACCCCTCGCACTGGACTCAGAGGTTTCAGAGGGCGTGCCACTTGAACAAGGACCGGAAGCTCGACCTGGAGCGCCGCTCGAACAGGAATCCGAGGCTCCATCGAACGCCTTCCTCGGACTGGCCTCGGAGACTTAAGCTTCCTCGTTACTTGGACTGGAATTGGAGGTTCAGTATGAAGCATCCCCTGGACTGGACTCAGTGGCTTAGGAGGCAGCGCTACTTGAACTGGGGTCAGGGGCTTGGTCCGACGCCTCACTCGGCCTGTCTTCACAGACATGGTCAGGACCGTCCCTCGGCCTGACCTCAGCGGCTTAGCTGGAGGTTCCACTCGAAGAGGCTTCCAAGGCTCCACTGGAAACTCTTCTCGAACTGGACTCGACACAGGTGGACTGGGGTCGTAAAGAAGAGCTAACCCACCATAGGACGACCGACTGCTCGGCTGAGGTGGCTCGAGCGGAGGAAGTCCCCGGCGTCTTCTTTCGATCTCAGCCTCCGGAGTATCCCGCAGAGCTGGGTTTTCCAGAAGTCTGAGGCGGTACTCGCAGAGCGTGATAGCCGAATCCATGTCAGAAACTGGATTATAGTGGACCAGACTCCAGTAGACACGCTTTCTTTCCGCTGCTGCTTCAGGAGTAGCCTTAAAGGCTGGATTCGACAGAAGTTCCTCTCGGTACTCCCACAGCCTTAAATAGGGATCCAAAAAAGAAACTAGGCTGTCCTTGGAATCAAAAAAAAAATCAAAAGTTCCCTTTGGATTGTCCATAGGGCACGAACTGATGGGCATGTAGCCCACCTGGACCGATGCTCTCGCCGAACTCATGGCCTTTGCATCCTGTCGCGTCTCTCACGCTTGCCACGCTCTCGGGGACCTTGGCATACTTTCAGGCTTCTTCCCCGGGAGCACGGGGTTGTGAGTCCATAGGCCACTACCGTGGAGCGGCAGTGGCAGGCAAGATCACCTTCCAGGTAGAGATGAAACAAGACTGGACCGGAACCCCAGACTGGAGTTCTACACCGGAACACTCGGAACTGGAACGCACCGGACGGGTGCGCACTGGAGTGGGGCCCGCTGGACTGGACACACTGGAGTGGCCCCACTGGACTGGAACATACAGGAGTGAAACCCGCTGGACTGGAACACACTGGAGCGGAACCCGCGGAACTGGAACACCCTGGACCTAGGCTTCACCTACACTTGACTGCCTTTCCCCGAGGGTTGAGCCCTCAGGTTCTGGCAGCCGGTAGGACTTACAGGAACAGCAGGAATGAAGATCCAGGAGTGCCCCCTGGCACCTAGGCGAAGGCAAGGCAGACAAGCAGGGACTGTCCGGGTTCTGGCAGTCGGCAGGATTCAACACAATGACTAGTAAACTGTACCCAGGCTAATAGGAACGCTATTCCCAGGCAAACCAGTCATACACAGGAACATACACAGAGCAAACACAGGAGACTTGGAAAGCTATACACCAGCTAACAACTAAGCTGTGCCCAAGCTAACAAGTCATGCACTGGAAACAACACAGAACACTAGCAAAGCTTTACACAGGCTACAAGCCACACGGTGCCTAAGCTGGCTAGTCTATCACTAGGAACAAACCCAGAGAACTAGCAGAGCTATGCACAGGCTACAAGCCAGACGGTGCCTAAGCTGGCTAGTCTACACTAGGAACAATCACAGTCTCGGGATAGTGACTAGAAAGGGCGGCCAGTCTAACACTAGGAACAAACACAGTCTTGGGATAGTGACTAGCAAGGGCGGCCAGTCTAACATTAGGAACAAACACAGTCTCGGGATAGTGACTAGCAAGGGCGGCCAGTCTTACACTAGGAACAAACACAGTCTCGGGATAGTGACTAGCAAGGGCGGCCAGTCTAACACTAGGAACAAACACAGTCTCGGGATAGTGACTAGCAAGGGCGGCCAGTCTAACACTAGGAACAAACACAGTCTCGGGATAGTGACTAGCAAGGGCGGCCAGTCTTACACTAGGAACAAACACAGTCTCGGGAAAGTGGCTAGCAAGGGCGGCTAGTCTAACACTAGGAACAAACACAGTCTCGGGATAGTGGCTAGCAAGGGCGGCTAGTCTAACACTAGGAACAACACAGAGAACTAGCAGAGCTATGCACAGGCTACAAGCCAGACGGTGCCTAGGCTGGCTAGTCTACACTAGGAACAATCACAGTCTCGGGATAGTGACTAGAAAGGGCGGCCAGTCTAACACTAGGAACAAACACAGTCTCGGGATAGTGACTAGCAAGGGCGGCCAGTCTAACACTAGGAACAAACACAGTCTCGGGATAGTGACTAGCAAGGGCGGCCAGTCTTACACTAGGAACAAACACAGTCTCGGGAAAGTGGCTAGCAAGGGCGGCTAGTCTAACACTAGGAACAAACACAGTCTCGGGATAGTGACTAGCAAGGGCGGCCAGTCTTACACTAGGAACAAACACAGTCTCGGGAAAGTGGCTAGCAAGGGCGGCTAGTCTAACACTAGGAACAACACAGAGAACTAGCAGAGCTATGCACAGGCTACAAGCCAGACGGTGCCTAAGCTGGCTAGTCTACACTAGGAACAATCACAAGTCTCGGGATAGTGACTAGAAAGGGCGGCCAGTCTAACACTAGGAACAAACACAGTCTCGGGATAGTGACTAGCAAGGGCGGCCAGTCTTACACTAGGAACAAACACAGTCTCGGGAAAGTGGCTAGCAAGGGCGGCTAGTCTAACACTAGGAACAAACACAGTCTCGGGATAGTGGCTAGCAAGGGCGGCTAGTCTAACACTAGGAACAAGCACAGAGAACTAGCAGAGCTATGCACAGGCTACAAGCCAGATGGTGCCTAACCTGGCTAGTCATGCACTGGAAACAAACACAGAGAACTAGCAGAGCTATGCACAGGCTACAAGCCAGACGGTGCCTAAGCTAACTAGTCATGCCCTGGAAACAAACACAGAGAACTAGCAGAGCTATGCACAGGCTACAAGCCAGACGGTGCCTAAGCTGGCTAGTCTACACTAGGAACAAACACAGAGCACTAACAAAGCTATGCACAGGCTACAAGCCAGACGGTGCCTAAGCTAGCTAGTCTAACAAACATAGAAACTCACACAGAGCAAACACTGAAACTGTGTACAGAGCACTCTATACACCAGGACCTTTAGATGAGATGCAAAGGCCAGGACTGTAGTCTCCAAGTGATTAATAAAGCCCTTCAACACCAGAGCCACAGCTGCAGCAATCACCTTGCAACCAAACAGAGGCTTGACACACAGAGCAGTCAGCCCATAGGAAGGAACAGCGGGGGCCATCTTGGATACTGGCAAAGAGGAGGAGGCGGCAGCCATCTTGGAAGAGGCAAAGCCCACACAGGTGAGGTTCAGTAGGGCAATCAGCACACAGAGCCAGAGAGAACCTAAGACAGACACAGACACAGAGACAAGCAGAAGCCAGCACAGACACTGACTCCCAGAAACAGGGTAAGTCTGAGGGTTGTCACGGCCACGGACGTGACAGTGGTTGCTCAAAGCATGTACTAACCACAATTGCTCAACTGCAAAACACTATGCACAAATTTGTGCAAAAACACACTCATAAACCTTACTGTACCATAACACTGGGCAGACCCTAATAAACCAATATACCACCCATACGGAAAATGCAGACCGTCAACAATATGAAACAAGGGATCATAATATCACAATTCTCATGTAGAGCCACAAAACACCCTTTTAGGGTGGAAAGTGTTCACAATTAGCTCCTTTTATGAATAACTATATGTAGATCCTTCAAGAGGTAGTGTGTCATGATTTTGGCTCTAAAACCCTTTCTGATGATTTGGTGCCATCTCAGTAAGGCCAATACACAATCTCTCCACTGCAAAACACTATACACAAACTTGTGCAAAAGCACACTCATAACCTTACCAAACCATAACAGTACTAATTCCAAGGACAGGACAAGCTACAACCTTATGCATGGAAAGGCAGCACTGTAATTACACCGGGCTCTAAAACACCAGTGCACAACCTAGTGAAACAAAAAAAACCCAAAAAAGGGCTGAAATACTACACGCTAGCAGAATACTGCACCTTGATCACATGAAAAACACATGACACAACATATATGAAGGCAAAATACTGAACTGGAAAGTTACCTCAAGAAGTCAGACTCAGCATGCAGCAATACTAGAAAAATTGAAACTTACATGCAAAACATCACAGATGCACATTTCCAAAAGCTGACATATTCCAGTTAATAAATTCTGAATAAAATACTTTTTTCTACCTTTGTTGTCTGATCATTTAGTTTTTCTATTCGCTTTGGTCCCAGTGTCTTCTGTTTTATGCAGCGTCTTCTTTCCATTTGATATTTTTTTCTCTCACCATGTCCACCATCCTCCTGTGTCCTTATGCGTCCTGTCTACCATCTGTAGCCCTGTCCCTATCCTTCAGTATCCTGATCCAGCTGTTATATTCAACAGTTTTCCCTCCATCCATATCCAGCAATTTCTCCTCACTCCCCTCCATCCATGTGCATATACTTCCCTCCCCTCCACCCATGTCCAGCACCTTCCTTCTTTCTCTCCTACCCTTCCATCCAGTGTCATCCCTCTTTCTCTCTCCATCCTTCCACCCATTACCCTCCCCCAATCCTTCCGTCCATTGTCTCCCTCTAGCTCCCCTTCCTTCTAGACAGTTCTCTCTCGACCCTTTTCCATTCAGCATGTCCTCTATCACCCCATCCTTCCAGTGTCTTTCCTCTTTCCCTCCCTACCAGCGTCTTCCCTCATTCTGCCCCCTCCTTCCAGCATTTTTCCTCTTTCTCCCTCCTTTCATCCAGCCAGCATTTCTCAGTCTGACAGCTAGGGTCTCCCCCAGTTTCTCCCCAGCAGCTTCTCTCTCTCTCTCCTGCCCATGTCCCCTCTTTCTCTCCCCATCTCTTTCTGGCTCTCTCCTGCTTTATTCCATGTCCCTGGCTCTCCCCTGCTCCTTTCCATGGCCCCTCTTTCTCTCCCCATCTCTTCCTGGCTCTCCCCTGCTTTTTTCCATGTCCCTGGCTCTCCCCTGCTTTTTTCCATGTCCCTGGCTCTCCCCTGCTCCTTTCCATGGCCCCTCTTTGTCTCCCCATCTCTTTCTGGCTCTCCCCTGCTTTTTTCCATGTCCCTGGCTCTCCCCTGCTCCTTTCTATGCCCCCTCTTTGTCTCCCCATCTCTTTCTGGCTCTCCCCTGCTTTTTTCTATGTCCCTGGCTCTCCCCTACTCTTTCCCATGGCCCCTCTTTCTCTCCCTATCGCTCTCTGGCTCTCCACTGCTCTTATCCATGCCCCCTGGCTCTCCTCTGCTCTCCCTCTCTCTCCTCCTACCATTTCCCGCCAGTGACCACGTTCTCTTCTCTCCCTCCGGCCCGGGCCTCTTTGCTGCAGCGCTGACAGAAGAAGAAAAAGAAGCGCGGGGCCGCAGCAGCCTTCAGACATGCGTTGTCGGCTCTGCCGGTCCTCTGCCCCCGGAACAGGAAATTGATGTCACAGGGCAGAGACCGGCAGAGCCGTCAGCGCATGTCTGAAGGCTGCTGCGGCCCCGCGCTTCTTTTTCTTCTTCTGTTATGCTGGCTGTGGCGAGTAGCGACGGCAGCGGATCGTACGTCTCGTTCCTGGCTGCCGCTGCGCTGCTGAACAGAAGCGGGCAGCAGAAGATTTCGTCCAGAGTGTTGTCTCCGAGTCTGGCTGCATTTAGAGAAGGAGGTAGGCGGGGCCGCGGGGAAGGTCACAGCTGGGCTGGGGAGGCTTAGCCTCCCCAAGCCTCTTATACGGGGCGCCTATGTTTAGCCAGTTTTTAATCCACAGTAGAACACTACCTCCTACTCCATGGCTCTCCAATTTCCTCTGGAATCTTTCATGAGGTACTTTTTCAAACGCCTTCTGAAAATCCAGATACACAATATCAACCGGCTCACCTTTATCCACCCCTTCAAACTAGATTGGTGAGGCAAGATTTCCCTTCACTAAATCCATGTTGACTTTGAGGGGCATAATCGAAAGGGACGCCCAAGTTTTGCTGAGGAAGTCCTCGCAAAACGTCCCAGTGGAGAGGCAGGGAATCCCGTATTATCGAAACAAGATGGACGTCCATTTTTCATTTCGATAATACGGTCAGGGATGCCCAAATCTTAACATTTAGGTCGTCCTTAGAGATGGTCGTCCTTAGACTTGGTCGTTTCTGATTTTCGGTGATAATGGAAACCAAGGACGCCCATCACAAACCCAGCCAAATGCAAGCCCTTTGGTCATGGAAGGAGCCAGCATTTATAGTGCAGTGGTCCCCCTCACATGCCAGGACACCAACTGGGCACCCTAGGGGGCACTGCAGTGGACTTCACAAATTGTTCCCAGGTGCATAGCTCCCTTACCTTGGGTGCTGAGCCCCCCCCCAAAATACCAAAACCCACTCCCCACAACTGTACACTACTACCATAGCCCTTAAAGGGTAAAGGGGGGGCACCTACATGTGGGTTTTGGAGGGCTCACATTTATCACCACAAGTGTAACAAGTAGGGGGGTAAGGGCCTGGGTCTGCCTACCTGAAGTGCATTGCACCCACTAAAAACTGCTCCAAGGACCTGCATACTGCTGTCATGGAGTTGGGTATGACATTTGAGGCTGGTATAGAGGCTGGAAAAAATGTTTTTTAAATTGTTTTTTTTGGGTGGGAGGGGGTTGGTGACCACTGAGGGAGTAAGGGGAGGTCATCCCCTATTCCCCCCGGTGGTCATCTTTTTTGAGGCACTTTTTTGAGACGGTCCTAAAAATAAATGGTCCTAAAAATAAATGGACCAAGTGAAGCCGGCCAAGTGCTCGTCAGAGCCGGCCTTCTTTTTTCCATTATCGGCCGAAGCCGGCCATCTTTTAACCACGCCCCCATCCCGCCTTCCGTACCCTTCCGAAACGCCCCCTTTAACTTTGGCCGGCCCTGCGACGGAATGCAGTTGAAGCCGGCCAAAATCGGCTTTCGATTATACCGATTTGGCCGGGTTCAGGAGATGGCCAGCCTTCTCCTTCGAAAATAAGCAGGATGATGTCCTAAACAAAATACACCTATAAAGGTACATGTTCTTATGAGTAAGAAGGAGGTGGTGAAGCACTTCTGTCCAGAAGGAGCAACGTTGATTATTCATCTCAATCTATCTGTGCAAATAAAATTAAGTTTTCTTCTGTTTAAGTTGTTAGGAAACTTTCAATTAGGAAACATGCTATCTCCCACTGGAATTAAGGCTACAGAGTGACTATAGGGCATTTTGGAAAAATTCTTAAAGCTTGGATCTTCTCTAAGAGGGAAATATTCAGCTGGCGAAGATCAGTGACTTTTTCACTTCCACTGGCTTTATGCCCAGCTATTCAATACTGAGCCATGTCCAGGCAGTGGAATTGAATATCTAAGCCTGTACAATTGGCTGGAACTTATTAGGGTAATTGCTGATATTCAACCTTTACCTGGATAAGTTAAACTAGATAGCAATAGGACTCCAGAGGAAATTGGAGAGTTATGGGATAAGAGGTAGTGTTCTAATGTGGATTAAATACTGGTTAAAAGATAGAAAACAGAGAGTAGGGTTAAATGGTCAGTATTCTCAATGGACAAGGGTAGTTAGTGGGGTTCTCCAGGGATTTATGCTAGGACCGCTGCTTTTTAATATATTTATAAATGATCTAGAGATGGGAGTAACTTGTGAGATAATTAAATTGCTGACAACACAAAGTTATTCAAAGTTGTTAAATTGCAAAAGGATTGTGAAAAATGATATGAGGACTTTACGAGACTGGGTGTCCAAATGGCAGATGACATTTAATGTGAGCAAATGCAAAGTGATGCATGTGGGAAAGAGGAACCTGAACTATAGCTACTTAATGCAAAGTTCCACATTAGGAGTCACTGACCAGGAAAGGATTCTAGGAGTCATTGTTGATGATATGTTGAAACCCTCTGCTTAGTGTGTGGTGGTGGTGGCGGCTAAGAAAGCAAATAGAATGTTAGGTATTATTAGGAAAGGAATGGAAAACAAAAACGAGGACATTATAATGTCTTTGTATCGCTCCATGGTGCAACTGCACCTCAAATATTGTATAAAAGTTTGGTCACTGCATCTCATAAAAAGATATACTGGAATTAGAAAAGGTACAAAGAAGGGCAACGAAAATGATAAAGGGGATGGGACGACTTCCCTATGAGGAAAGGCTAAAGTGGCTAGGGCTCTTAAGCTTGGAGAAAAGATGGCTGATGGGAGATATGACAGAGGTCTATAAAATAATGAGTAGAACGGGTAGACATGAATTGCTTGTTTGCTTGTTCCAAAAATACTAGGACTAGGGGACACGCAATGAAGCTACAAAGTAGCAAATTTTAAACAAATTGGAGAAAATATTTCTTCACTCAACATGTAATTAAAACCTGGAATTCATTCTCAGAGAATGTAGTAAAAGCAGTTAGCTTAGTGGGGTTTAAAAAAAAGGTTTGGATAGCTTCGTAAAAGAAAAGTCCATAAGCCATAATTAAAATGGACTTGGGGAAAATCCATTGCTTATTTCTAGGATAAGCAGCATAAAATGTATTGTACTGTTTTGGGTTCTTGGCAGATACTTGAAACCTGGATTGGCCACTGTTGGAAACAGGATGCTGGGCTTGATCGACCTTCGGTCTGTCCTAGTATAGCAATACTTATGTAGTCCTATTTGCCCAGTTAACTTATCCAAGCAAGGGCTAAGTTAACTGGTTAAGTGCTGACTTTGCCCTTGAACCACCCACTGAATAGCCAGTTTCAGCTTAGGCAGTTAGAGGGGATATTCAGCAGCACTATCCAGGACAGACAGCTGAGCATCATTTAACCTCGTATGCGCCCAAATGGTTTTGAATATCTATCAGCCCTTTAATATTTTCTTAATTCAAGGCTATTTTTGTTATGAAATTACTTCATGGTAAACCACCCTGAGATTCTTGTTGACACGATCTGTAAAAACTGGATTGCTATTATTATTCACGTCTATGGGTCTATAAGAGCACAACAAATAACGCACAAAACCCATCTTCACAATGTCAGCTCAAGGGAAGGAGACTCTTGGAGTGTCAGGCCTCATGACTCAGCATCATCTTACTGTGTGCCTTTCTTCATTAGGAATGACTTAAGAAATAGGAAGCTCCCCTCTTCTCCTGATCTCAACCCCTCCCCTCTGCCCCCCTAATTAAGCACAAACACTCTTCCAACATAAAAGGCTGCCATCTCTCTCCTTTATCACAACTCCCAGCTTCAGAGGAGGGGAGGGGAGCATCTATTAATGAAATGACCTGAATCTTACCCTCTCCTAAAGACAAATACAGTCAGTGTCTGAATTATTGATTTGACTGCTCCCAAGAAATAGCAGGGGGTTAATCATGCTTGACAGAATCTTTTTTTCCTAATCTTTCTGATTTCATCTTCCTGTCAGAAGAGGTCATGGAAGCAATGACACAAAATTATCAACTGGGAATTATCTGGAAATTACTACACCGAGGGGCAACCCATGACCTTACAGGGAGTGCCGGCAATTCCAATGGAAATGGGTTACAGGAATAAGCAGAAGACCAAGAACAGTGTAACAGGCAACATCCAGACGCAATTAAAAGCTAGGGTCAGAGTTCAGGATTCTACCACTGTTGCAATATCTTCACTTCAGCAATTCTTTTTTAAAATTAAGTCATGATAATGTTTTTGTAGCTGGCGGTACAGGGGTGTATCTGTAAAGTGGTATCAATAACTTTGACTGGTGGGTTAGCTCAATTTATCAAAGGAAAGTTAGTGAACAAGTAGGGAAAGCATGTAGAGGCATGGGAAGTTTTTCTAATATAAAAGGATTTGTGGGGGAGGGCAAATTTTGTGTGAGGTGGGGAGGGTAAGTGGAGTGTGTGGGATAGTATGTGTGGTGGGTGTATAGGTGTAGGAGTGGTGCCATGTGATCGTAGAAATGTATGAATTGAGGGTTAGTGTGGGTGGGAGCTTGCAATGTGTGAGTGTGCAGGAATTTGTGGGTTGTGGGGGTATATATGCAGTGTTCAGTTTCAGAAAAGGCATCTATTTGTGTTACAGGTCCAACCAATGAGGCTTCAGTCCAGGCCATTACAGTTCAGAAGTCTTAGAGTGAGATGCTGGCCAGGGGTAAGACAGGAGGAGAAGCAGAAAATCTGACAGCACTGAATGCAGTCCAAGCTGTTCCCTGGGAACCTACTTGAGATGTCACTCCTAGCACCCAGCAAGGAGAGAATCAGCAAATAAACCCTAATAATTCTGCCTCTGTCCATACTTTCTGGTTGGACTTGTAACACAAATATGTTGCTCTTTCTTGAAACTGGGGCCATATACACATCACACATATCTCCAATATTCAACACTATTTATCCAGCCAGTAATGGTTCCTGGCCGGTTAAATAGTGTTTAGATGCCTAACTGCTATATTCAGTGGGAGATAGCCGGTTATCTCCACTGAATATTCTCATAAGTACATAAGTATTGCCTTACCGGCACTGACCAAAGGCTCATCAAGCCCAGCATCCTGTTTCCAACAGTGGCCAATCCAGGTCACAAATAAGTATAAAACATTTTATGCTGCTTATCTCAGAAATATTTTCCCAAAGTCCAATTTAATAATGGTCTATGGACTTTTCCTTCAGGAAGCCGGCCAAACCTTTTTTAAACTCTGCTAAGCTAACCGCCTTTACCACATTTTCTGGCAACAAATTCCAGAGTTAAATTACATGTTGCGTGAAGAAAACATTTCTACGATTCGTTTTAAATTTACTACTTTGTAGCTTCATCGCATGCCCCCTAGTCCTAGTATTTTTGAAAAGCGTAAACAGACGCTTCACGTCCACCTATTCCACTCCACTCATTATTTTATAGACCTCTATCATATCTCCCCTCAGCTGTCTTTTCTCCAAGCTGAAGAGCCCTAGCCGCTTTAGCCTTTCCTCATAGGGAAGTCGTCCCATTGCTTTTATCATTTTTGTCGCCTTCTCTGCACCTTTTCTATTTCCACTATAACTTTTTTGCGATGTGGTGACCAGAATTGAACACAATATTCGAGGTGTGGTCGCACCATGGAGCGATACAAAGGCATTATAACGTCCTTGTTTTTGTTTTCCATTCCTTTCCTAATAATACCTAACATTCTATTTGCTTTCTTAGCCGCCGCAGCACACTGAGCAGAAGGTTTCAACGTATCATCAATGACGACACCTAGATCCCTTTCTTGATCAGTGACTGCTAACGTGGAACCTTGCATGTCGTAGCTATAATTTGGGTTCCTCTTTCTCACATGCATCACTTTGCACTTGCACACATTAAACGTCATCTTAAACTTCATTTGTGGGTCATGGACTGATCATATGTCATATCAATGGACACATAAATAAACATGAAGGGGCATTTTCGATATGACGTCGAAGCCCGACTTTGGACGTTTTGCACAAAACATTCAAAATCTGAATAGGAAAGAAGGTAGGTTTCGAAAATACTGATTTGGATGTTTGTGTAAGAAAAAAGTTCAAATGCTGCTTTATGCCACTTTTTAGACATTTTTCTCTTTCGAAAATGAGCCCCATAGTCATCATTATTGACAGGAGACTCCATCATCATCCTGACTTTCTCGGCTCTCGTTCCCCCTCTTCCTCTCTGTTGATGGGTCTTAGTCACCAAAGACTTTCTCCCATTTTGTGTATTTAGAAGCACTCTTTATTTAATATAGCTCTAGATTCCTAGGGAAAGTGTTGTTTTTCCAACTTGGCATGTTCTATATATAGTAGGGAGGACAAAACAGAAGTGGAAGTATTTCAGCTATAACAGAAACAATAAGGAGAGGGAGGAGGGAAGGAGCAGTTCTTGGGGATAGCGAGAAGATGATATTTAAGTTTATTTTTACCTTTAGTAATAGGCACATTGCCTCTCTCTTCTTCAGAGTTTTTGGAGACTTCTACTGCGTATAATTGTGTTGAATAAGAGTAGGGACAGAACACTACCTCTCCCACATCTCTTCCTGCAGGATTTGCCAACTCCTTAACCTGTACCTCCTTCCTGCATCTTTCTATTCTATTCTCTAGGATTTACAGACCGCTAGATCCCAATAGTTCCAAAGTGGTGTACAATCATATCAAATTCCTAATCATGCAACATACAAAACTTCAAACATAATAAATTTGCATAACAATAATCACTCAATCATACCCTCCTCTTCACCTCCCCCCCCCCCAATCTCTTTTCCTATAAAATCTGGGAATAACCCCTCACTCCTCAACCATCTTCTTGTCACCCTCCCCCTATACCTCTATACCCCTAACACTGGAACTTAGCCCTCATTCCTCATCATGCCCTCATCTCCTCCCCACCTCTTACCTCTTCCTGTAGGATTTCCTGACATTGGGAGTAAGCGATTTGGCTGCCCAGGTTCCATTACTGAGGCATTCACGGTACACATTACCTGCAGAAGAACAGAACACATGTTCAAATTATATAGAAATCTATTACAGAGCTGGAGTTTATGCTGGGAAGGAGAGTGTGCACAGATGTAACTCTGTAACTCTTTCCCTAAGCATTTCTAAACCACACAGGTTAATAAACAGAACAAAGTCCAAATTAACACACGTCTACTGTCTTTTGTACAACCCAATTAAAGTATGAGCTACTGATAATCAAGTTCTTAAGAGAGTTATTAATAATGGCATTTGTGGTTTTTTCTTGAATATAATGGGCCCAATATTCAGCCAGCTGCAGTCAGGCACTGACCGCTACTGGCTGAAACTGACCCAGATATTCAATGCTGGGCCTAATCTGGGCAAGAGCACTAAATATCTGGGTCTTATCTGACTACTGGAAGTTATCTAGGTGCCAGGCAATATTCACTACCAGTAATTGGCAAGTTAAGACAGTTATTTCTGTGTCCTGCTTGCCCAAATACTTATCTGAGCACTGACACTGAATGTTGTTGAATTTGTTGCCGGAGAATGTGGTAAAGGCGGTTAGCTTAGCAGAGTTTAAAAGAGGTTTGGATGGCTTCCTAAAGGAAAAGTCCACAGACTATTATTAAATTGGACTTGGGAAAAATCCACTATATCTGGGATAAGCAGTATAAAATGTTTAGTACGTTTTTGAGTTCTTGCCAGGTATTTGTGACCTGGATTGGCCACTGTTGGAAACAGGATGCTGGGCTTGATGGACCTTTGGTCTGTCCCAGTATGGCAATACTTATGTACTTATAACTTCTGGATCTATCTCGACTCTCTGCCCTGGACCTGACTAGAAAAGGCTGCAGCGGTTAGAACAGATATTAATTGACACTTTGTGGGTAAGTGCCATGAATATCTGGTCTAGGGCTGATCAGTGCAATTTAACCAGGCAGAACCCTCTCCTCAATATCGATCCCAATATTGTACTGGGCAAACTACAGTCCTTCACCACTCACTGCAGGATCTGATAAGGGGGTGGCCAGAGCCAGAGGAAAGCAGGGTCTGTGTAGGCAAGCAAGGGGATCTAGGGCCTTTCTCTCACACCAGACTGCAAACCTCCTCCATTTGAAAGAATAGCACCTCTTTCCTGGAAGCCAGCAAGACCCAGGAGAAACCCTCCGAAAGACACAAGGAAGCGAATTCTAGGCTCTCAACATCCAAGCTGTGAGATCCAGAGACTGGAGGTTGGGATGAAGAAGGGATCCCTCATTCTGCGTGATGAGGGTCTGAAAACACTCCATTCTCCACGGTTCTTCGCAGCATAACTCCAGAAGTAGAGGGTACCATATGGCACGATCAGAATCATTTTTCCGTGGTCTTGCTTGAGTTTCAACAAAGTCTTCCCCACTAGAGGTATGAGCAGATACGCATACAGAAGACCTGTCCCCCAATTGAGGAAGACGGCATCTGACATTAATCTGTCATGGGCCTGAAGCCTGGAACAGAACTGAGAGATTTTGTGGTTGAACTGAGTGGCAAAAAGACCCACCGAGGGGGTGCCCAACGATCGGAAGATCTTGCGGGCTATACCCATATTGAGAGACCATTCGTGCAGTTGAATTATCCTGCTCTGTCTGTCAGCCAGGGTATTGCCCACCAGATAAGTGGCTTGAAGGAACATGTCATGTTGGCAAGCCCAATGCCACATCCAGATGGCCTTCTGACACAAAGGACGTGATCCGGTGCCCCCCTGCTTGTTGGTGTAATATTCAATCTGATTGTCTGTTTGAATGAGCACAATTTGGTGAGATAGTCAATCTCTGAAAGCCTTTAGAGCATTCCAGATTGCCCAGAGCTCCAGTAAATTGATCTGAAGATTCGTTTCCTGGGAGGACCAAGCTCCTTGGGTGTGAAAAACCATCTATATGAGCTCCCCATCCCAGGAGAGATACATCCGTCCTCAGCACTTTTTGTGGCTGAGGAATTTGGAATGGAAGTCCAAGAGTCAAATTGGATTCATTGGTCCACACTGAAGGGAGCGTACAAGCTCTGGGGACACTTGGATGACATCTTCCAAACTCCCTGTGGTTTGATGCCACTAAGAAGCCAGGGTCCATTGAGTTGATCTCATGTGAAGGCATGTAATGGGTGTAACATACACTGTGGAAGTCATGTGGCCCAACAATCTCATCATCTGCCGAGCTGTGACTTGCTGAGAGGCACGAACCTTTGACGCAAGTGCGAGAAGATTGTCCACTCTCATGTCCAGGAGGTACACTTGTATCTTCGCGTATCGAGCAGGGCTCCTATGAATTCCAATTGCTGGACAGGGCAGAGATGGGGTAGTTTAAAACAAACCCTAGTAGCTCAAGCACCCGAATAGTCATCCGCATGGACTCCTGAGCACCGTCCGGAGAGGTGCTCTTCAACTGCCAATCGTCGAAATACGTGAACATATGGACTCCCAGTCTGCATAGCGATGCTACCACTACTGCTAGATATTTGGTGAAGACCATGGGAGCTGACGCAAGGCCAAAAGGCAACACGTGTGAAAGTGATCTGTTCCCAGACAAAATCGGAGATACTTCTGGTGGGCTGGAAGTATCGGGATGTGAGTGTATGCATCCTTTAAGTCCAGAGAGTATAGCCAATCATTTTCCTGAATTATTGGGAGAAGGGTGCCCAGGGAAACCATCTTGAACTTTTCTCGGACTAGGAATTTGTTCAGGGCCCTTAGCGCTAGGATGGGACGCATCCCCCGATTTTTCTTTTGCACAAGGAAGTATCTGGAATAGAATTCATGCCCTTCTTCCCCTGGCGGAACGGGTTCGACCACGTCATCTGTC
Source organism: Microcaecilia unicolor (assembly GCF_901765095.1). Classification (NCBI taxonomy): domain Eukaryota; kingdom Metazoa; phylum Chordata; class Amphibia; order Gymnophiona; family Siphonopidae; genus Microcaecilia; species Microcaecilia unicolor. The sequence continues at coordinate 91,486,449 of NC_044042.1, read as the reverse complement.
GGGCATCTATATACGATAGTTCCACCCCTCTTATTGATGCAGTGTTCTGGTTTTGTAAAGTGTAGTCCCACAGAGGTGGCACCCTGATTGGCATTGGAATGTTTAATGTTATGTCTATGTAAATTGAGCCTTGTCTTTTGCATCTGGCTTGTTTCTCCAATATAGCACCCTTCTTCACACTTTTTGCATTGAATGATATATACCACATTTGAAGATGAGCATGCGAAGGATCCCCTTATGCTGTGAGATGTGTTGACACAGTTTACAGCCAGGTATATTGCAGGGACCTGTGCCATTCTATTCTTTTTGAGCTTGTATTGGGAGTTTGATTTTCACAAATTTCCATTTTAAATTAAATTTCTTATGTCAAAGGGTGTGAAGGCATTATAAACTCAAGACATTTTGATTTTTTGGTTGTAATTACTTTTTGAATATTTGTATAATAGTTCTTTCCCATTGAATTTGTAGAGTATAGTGTAAGGTCAGTGAAACAAATTCTAACTTTAATGCAATTTGAATTGTATTTTTTAGACACTAGAATATCAAAAATGTATAAAGGCAGAAACGAACTGGTTCCATTAGTGTACTGATCACTGGCAGAGATATATGAAGGTATTCACATTGGAAAATAAAAAAGACTCACCAGTAGTGTTGTATTGGACTCCCTGGATGTACTCTGGACAGGGTCGAGTGACCAGCTGACCCACTGCTGTCCTTGGCCAACAGGTGCCAATCCTGTCAATGGATGCATTGCAGTAGAGACCTAGGAAGAGAGTTAAGAGCAGAGTTTATTTAACAGGAATGTTATTTGTTGGCTGAGAAGGCTGCCTTGAGGGTAATTATAAAAGCCACTTCTGTGGGAAAAGCTGTGGAAGTAGAGGACTAGCCTAATAGTTAAAGCAGCAAGCTGAGAACTGAGCAAGCCCTGTTCAGATTCATTTGGTCAGAGCATGGGAGTAGGAAAGGTATTGCCATGAGTACTGCTGTTGCATACAGATTGGCTGCTCAGCAGAAAGCGAGAAAGGACACTTTGCAGGCCTTCAAGCTAAACTTTGAACAGCTATTAATGGTGAAGAAAAAAATGAGCATAGCGATGGAACAAGGGCTCAGGATGAAGTCTCATTCTAGTGCCACTGTCAAGATGCTGCCTACCTATGTTTGTGCTACACCTGATGGAACAGAAAAAGGAGACTTTCTCAGGACCAGTGCAAGGGCTTCTGGCGCCCTCCTGCAAACCTATAAATTGGCGTCCTCATTAATATAAATTGTAGGTTAGACAAAAACCAAAAACAAACAATGAAACACTCTCTCTCTCATATATGCCACTTGTAACCACTCGCCTCCACCTACCCTCCTCTCTTCCTTCCCGTTCACATTAATTGATTTGATTTGCTTACTTTATTTATTTTTTTGTCTATTAGATTGTAAGCTCTTTGAGCAGGGACTGTCTTTCTTCTATGTTTGTGCAGCGCTGCGTACGCCTTGTAGCGCTATAGAAATGCTAAATATTAGTAGTAGTAGTAGTAGTAAATGCGGACTTCTGGCAGCATTGTAGAACTGATTGGACACGCAAAGTAATTAAGCAAAGTAATACTAATATTCTACATTGATACAGCTGCTAGATTTGACATGAGCTATTCCTACTCTCTTACCTCCAGGACATTATTATAACCAGCAGCAAAGAGCAGAGCACAGCAAGATGAGGGCTCAGTGGATTTGTTCGCACTTAAATTATTGTGCAAAAATAAGCCAGAGGGCAGTTTATGTAAAAAGGATAGCCTACAATAATAAGAACTTTCCCAAACTGAATACACCTTGAGAGCTCTGCCTTTCATGACTGCAAAAACTCTGAGAATGTTTTCTTATATTTTTGGACCTTTTCTTGTTATTTTGGATACCTCTGTTATGGATTGAATCTTGTGGTGGAAATAAAGAACAAAACCCCGGACCAGCTCATTTTAATACCCTGACTTGAACTGTGCTGAAAGACTTTCCTGAAAGCCTGAAACGGCCGTCCAGAGGACTTCCCAGTAATGTGATAAACTGGATGCAGATGAACCGCAAAAGGTGAGCTGCTATTCAGGGTCGGGGTCCGCATCCTGCGAGAGCCCAGTTCTGGATGGCCCGCCACCCATACTGCAGGCACCCTACACAAAGTTGCAGGCAACCTATTTGGAGCTGCATGACTCACCATTGAAGAATGACAGCCCAGAATCAAGCCCTCTCACCTGAGGGTGATGCAGCAAATATATGCCCTCTATGCTGCTCCTCTTGGCTGCCACGATTAGCCACAGCGTCCTCCACTCTCTGAGCAAGAACTTCCACTTTTAGACGTGACTGTTAATGAAGGACATTTTTCACTGTTGTGGGTATTGGTTTTATGTACTAGCTACCTCTCTTCTCTCTGATCATTCTCACCACCAGCCAAGGTAAAAGAACAACAACAAAAAAGCCCCATTCAACACAGAAACGCAAGCACCTCAGAGCCCAAACACACACATATCCACACGCAAACACCCCCAAATCCAGAAGTAACCCTACAAAACGACCAACCTAAGGGCATGGAGTTTCTACTATAGAATAACAATGTGAATAATGGGGATACCAGCAACGACTCTAACCAAATGGAACAAAATACCAATACGCATCACAGGAAGAAGACACCCACTCCAACAACTGGAAGAGCCCAATTGCCACCTAAACAACAACACAGTAACCAAACAACCAGCAACATGAAACCATACATGAACAACACCCAGCAAAACCACAACAGCAAAACAGGCAGACCATATAGACAACTACAAACTGTTAAAAGCACCAATATTAAACACAACACGTATGTCCCAATACAAATAGGTTGCATAAATGCAAGATCGGCAGTAAATAAGATAACACTACTAACAGACTGGATAGAAACACAGAACAACTCGGACTACTGCTCATAACTAAAACATGGCTGCACCTTGAAGATGACCCTGCACTACTAGACCTATGCCCACCAGGATACAAAATAATACATATCAAAAGAAACAAAAGAAGGGGAGGAGGCGTTGCAATAAAGCGAAGATACTTACCTGTAGCAGGTATTCTCCGAGGATAGCAGGCTGATTGTTCTCACATGAGGGTTGACGTCCGGTCGGCTCAGGAAACGGCAAATTTTCACTAGCAAAATTAAAAAGTTTTGCCAGAGTCTTCTGGAGCGCATGCACGGACGACTTCCCACCCGTTGCGTGAGCGTGCCTCCTCAGTTCAATCAAAAAGCATAAATACAAATAAACAACAACTCCAAAGGGGAGGTGGGCGGGTTTGTGAGAACAATCAGCCTGCTGTCCTCGGAGAATACCTACTACAGGTAAGTATCTTCACTTTCTCCAAGGACAAGCAGGCTGCTTGTTCTCACATGTGGGGTATCCCTTGCAACCAGGCTCACTCAGAACAATGAACACTGGTCAATTGGGCCTCGCAACGGCGAGGATATAACTTAGATTGACCTGAAACCATAAACAACTAACTGAGAGTGCAGCCTGGAACAGAACAAAAATGGATCTAGGGGGGTGGAGTTGGATTCTAAACCCCAAACAGATTCTGCAGCACCGACTGCCCAAACCGACTGTCACGTCGGGTATCCTGCTGAAGGCAGTAGTGAGATGTGAATGTGTGGACTGATGACCACGTTGCAGCCTTGCAAATCTCCTCAATGGAGGCTGACTAAGTGAGCCACTGATGCAGCCATGGCTCTAACATTGTGAGCCGTGACATGGCCCTTCAGAATCAGCCCAGCTTGGGCGTAAGTGAAGGAAATGCAATCTGCTAGCCAATTGGAGATTGTGCGTTTTCCGATGGCGACTCCCCTCCTGTTGGGGTCGAAAGAAACAAACAACTGGGTGGACTGTCTGAAGGGCTTCGTCCGCTCCACATAAAAGGCCAATGCTCTCTTGCAGTCCAGGGTATGCAAACTGCTTTCGCCAGGGCGGGTATGAGGATGGAGAAAAAATGTTGGCAAGACAGTTGACTGGTTCAGATGGAACTCCGACACCACCTTTGGCAGGAACTACTCTGTTGTGATGAAACTTAATATAAGGTTCATGCACTACTAAGGCCTGAAGCTCACTGACCTTACGAGCTGAAGTAACAGCCACCAAGAAAATGACCTTCCAGGTCAAGTACTTCAGATGGCAGGAATTCAGTGGCTCAAAAGGAGCTTTCATCAGCTGGGTGAGAATGACGTTGAGATCCCATGACACTGGTGGAGGTTTAACTGGGGGCTTTGACAAAAGCAAACCTCTCATGAAGCGAACTACTAAAGGCTGTCCAGAGATGGACTTACCCTCTACACGGCAATGATAAGCACTAATTGCACTAAGGTGAACTCTTACGGAGTTGGTCTTAAGACCAGACTCTGATAAGTGTAGAAGGTATTCAAGCAGGGTCTGTGTAGGACAAGGAAAAAGGATCTAGGGCCTTGCTCTCACACCAGACGACAAACCTCCTCCATTTGAAAGAATAACACTCAGGAGACACCCTCTGAAAGACCTAAAGAGGCTATTTCTAAGCTCTCAGCATCCAGGCCGTGAGAGCCATAGATTGGAGGTTGGGATGTAGAAGCGACCCCTCATTCTGTGTGATGAGGGTTAGAAAACAGTCCAATCTCCACGGTTCTTTGGAGGACAACTCCAGAAGAAGAGGGAACCAGATCTGACTAGGCCAGAAGGATGCAATCAGGATCATGGTTCCGCAGTCTCACTTGAGTTTCAGCAAAGTCTTCCCTACTAGAGGGTATGAGAGGATATGCATACAGAAGGCCTGTCCCCCAATGTAGGAGAAAGGCATCTGACAATAGTCTGTCGTGGGCCTGAAGTCTGGAACAGAACTGAGGGGCCTTGTGATTGACCTGAGTGGCAAAAAGATCCACCAAGGGGGGTGCCCCACGTTCGGAAGATCTTGTGGACTATGCCCATGTTCAGTGACCACTCGTGACATTGCATTATGCTGTTCAGCCTGTTGGCCAGATAAGTGGCTTGGAGAAAAATGCCGTGACGGCGTGCCCAAAGCCACATGTGGACGGCTTCCTGACATAGAGGGCGAGATCCGGTGCCCCCCTGTAGTACACGGCAACCTGATTGTCTGTCTGAATTAAGATTACTTGGTTTGACAGCCGATCTCTGAAAGCCTTAAGAGCGTTCCAGATCACTCTTAATTCCAGGAGGTTGATCTGCAGACCTTTTTCCTGAAAGGACCAGGCTCCCCACCCCTGGAGAGATGCATCCATCGTCAGCACTTTCTGTGGCTGAGGAACTTGGAATGGTCGCCCCATGGTCAAATTGGATTGAATCGTCCACCACTGAAGATAATTCCGAAAGCTGGTGGACAGTTGGACTACATCCTCTAGATTCCCCGCAGCTTGAAACCACTGGGAAGCTAGAGTCCATTGAGCTGATCTCATATGTAGACGTGCCATGGGTGTTACATGAACTGTGGAGGCCATGTGCCCCAGAAGTCTCAACATCTGCTGAGCCGTGACCTGCAGAGATGCTCGAACCATGGACACCAGGGACAGAAGGTTGTCCGCCCTTGCCTCGGGAAGATAAGCTCGAGATGTCTGAGTGTTCAACAGGGCTCCAATGAATTCCAATTTTTGGACTGGGGAGAGATGGGACTTGGGATAATTTATGATGAACCCCAGTAGCTCTAGCACCCGAATAGTCATTCGTACGGACTCCAGAGCACCCTCCTTCAAGGTGCTCACCAGCCAGTCGTCGAGATAAGGAAACACATGCACTCCCAGTCTGCGTAGTGGCACTGCGACTACAGCTAGGCATTTGGTAAACACTCTGGGCACAGATGCCAGGCCACAAGGCAGTACACAGTACTGAAAGTGCTGTGTTCCTAGCCGAAATCAAAGATACCTCCTGTGAGCTGGAACTATCGAGATGTGGGTGTAAGCATCCTTTAAGTCCAGAGAGCATAGCCAATCATTTTCCTGAATCATGGGAAGAAGGGTGCCCAGGGAAACCATCCTGAACTTTTCTCGGACTAGAAATTTGTTCAGGACCCTTAGGTCTAGGATGGGACGCATCCCCCCTGTCTTCTTTTGCAAAAGGAAGTACCTGGAATAGAATCCCAGCCCTTCTTCCCCTGGTGGAATGGGTTCGACCGCTTGGGCCTTTAGAAGGGCAGAGAGTTCCTCTGCAAGTACCTGCCTGTGCTGGGAGCTGTAAGAATGAGCTCCCGGTGGTCAATTTGGAGGCTTGGATTCCAGATTGAGGGTGTATCCTAACCGGACAATTTGAAGAACCCACTTGTGAAAAAACATTAACCAGCAACCAGCAAGTCGTCCATTACAGACACGTTTACTGAGGCTATGCTGAACTGGAGCCAGTCAAAAGCCCGTCCCTTGCTTTTGCTGGGGAGCCACAGAGGCCTTAGGCGCACGCTGTTGACGAGAACGATCGCGCTGGGACTGAGCCTGGATAGGCTGCCGAGAAGCAGGAGTGTACCTAAAACCTAGCATAGGAATAGGAAGCACTCCTCTTCCCCCAAAAAAAACCTCCTAGATGAGGAGGTAGTAGCAGAAGACGCCCGGCGGGAGAGAGAATCCATAGTATCACTGTGCTTCTTGAGCTGGTCAACCAGATCCTCTACTTTCTCACCAAAAAGGTTATCCCCCAGCAAGGAACATCCGCCATCCGCTGCTGGACTGAATGATCCAGGTCAGAGACACGCAGCCATGAGAGTCTGCACATCACTATACCTTGGGCAGCGATCCTGGATGCTACATCAAAAGTGTCGAACGTACCCCTGGCCAGGAATTTTTGACACGCCTTCTGCTGCCTGACCACCTGGCGAAAAGTCTCTGCTTGCTCCGGAAGGAGTGCATCAACCAAGCTAGACAATTACCTCACCAAGTTCCGCAAGTAGATGCTCGTGAAGAGCTGGTATGTTTGGATCGTGGCAGCGAGCATAGCAGCCTGATACGCCTTCCTCCCAAAAGAGTCCAAGGTTCTAGATTCTCTGCCTGGGGGCGCCGAGGCATAGTCCCTAGTACTCTTGGACCTTTTGAGAGCGGAGTCCACCACCATGGAATTGTGAGGTAGCTGAGACTTCATCAATCAAGGCTCCCCATTGATCCGATATTGGGATTCAGTCCTTTTCGGCATCACGGGATTAGACAGAGGGAATGACCAGCTTCACATAAGGACTTCCTTCAGTATATTATGCAAAGGAGCCGTTGCAGCATCTCTAGGCGGAGAAGGATAATCCAGGACCTTGAGCATATCAGCCCTGGGCTCATCCTCAACCTCCCTAGGGAAGGGAATAGCCACAGCCATTTCCCTGACAAAGGAGGTAAAGGATAGACTCTCCGGTGGAGAAAGTCTCCTTTCTGGTGGAGGGGAAGGTTCAGAAGGAATCCCATAGGACTCATCAGAAGAAAAGTACCTGGGATCCTCCTCCTCCTCCCACGAACGCTTATCTTCAGTTTCGGACAAGACATCTCTCAGAGCAGTACGAAACTGAGCCTGCCGCAATGCCGAGGAATGATGTCCTCGATGGCGGTGTCGAGAAGTCGACGCCCGCCTGGACTGCGGTGAAGCTTCCTCCACCGACGTTGAAGGGGAGTCGACCTGGGTGGCAGCTGACACCAATGTTGCAGGTGGCACCGAGGTCGAGGACCTCACCATAAGCGAAGGGCCAGATACCGCTGCAGCAGACGGTACGGAAGGCGCAAGCACCCCTGACACCGAAGCAGACTGATGCAGCAACCCTTCCAGAAGCTCTGGAAGCAGGGCCATGATGCGCTCGTCGAGAGCCGCCGTCGGACAAGGCTGCGGGGTTGGTAAAGGAGCCGGTGACAGAATCTGTCGAGGCTCGGGAGCAGGTACCGGGCTGCTAGACCGATGCACCAGCATCTCCTGAATAGAGAGAGAGCGATCCTCTCGGTGCCGACACTTCTCAGATGCAGAATCCCTCGACGCCCCAGAGCTCCCGGCACCGTGTGTCAAAGGAGAATGATGACGGTGCTTCTTCGCCTTTGCTTGACGCCCGTCATCAAGACTCCTTGGTACCGATGAGGAAGACGTGGAATCCTCATGTCTCCTCGGGGCCAGGTCCGCCAAAGGTCGGTCCCGGGGGGCCTGACTAACAGGAGGCCTCGAGACAGGTGGAGACCCACTCGATGCCTCACTGCTCCCAGCACAAGTTGGTCGTTCCGAAGCCATTACCTTCGCTCCTGACGTCGATGCGTCCCTAGATCTCGACGCTGCTGACCTCGGTACCGATGGTGATGTCGAAGGACCGGACTGAGCCCCAAAAAGCTTCTCTCGTTGGGCCTCTTGAGACGCTTGGGTCCGTTTCTTCATGCGAAGACACAGACTGCAAGCGGCTGGGCTATGGTCGGGCCCAAGGCACTGGATACACTAAGCGTGTGTATCAGTACCCGAGATGGTCCGGTTACACCGAGAACAACATTTGAAGCTGCTGGGTGTCTTCGATGACATGGAAGAAAAACCGGCTTCGGCGAAATCAAAACACGCGATTGTGCCTTTGAAAAGCTCACGTGACGGGCGGGAAGTCATCCGCACATGCGCAGTGTGCGAAGTTCGCGCGCCAGAAGGCTATGGCAAAACTTTTTTTATTTTTACTCTGAAAAAATTTGCCGTTCCCTGGGCCACCGTGGATGCTGACCCACATGTAAGAACAAGCAGCCTGCTTGTCCTCGGAGAACACAAATTACAGACCAGTAGCCTCAATACCATTACTGACCAAAACAATGAAAGGTCTAGTAACACAGCAACTAATGGAATACTTGACAAAATTCTCAATTCTTCATAAATCCCAATCAAGTTTCACCCAAATATATGCTTAACATGATTGAACTATCCTCAAGAAATGCCAGCTCAGAAAACAGAAACTACCTACACTCCTACATCTACCCAACTGCAAAAACACCATCTACAAAATAGTGGAACTAGATACCAAAAACCATAAGCAACATTACAAATCTCCAATTTGGAAAAGAAATTAAAACCTACCTCTTCCAAAAAATTCTACAGCTGATCACAAAAATATCATCACCTTCCTTTCAAATCTACCTCTTCAAAAACTACATGAATAAATTATCACCAAAATGCTACAATTGAACACAAAAGCTACCGTTATCTTTTCCTCTTCAAATCTATCTCTTCTGTGAATAACCACACGAACTATAGATGCCCTCTCCACATTGCACAACACTGCTGTAACTCTACCAAAATGTAAATTGTAAGCCACTTTGAACCGAAACTTGTTTTTGGATAAATAGTGGGAACAAAAATCTCTCTATATAAAAGGCAACACCAACGTTCTATGAAGCCTCCAGCCGGAAGTGTGAAAGGGGCGAGATATCCGGTTTCCCTATGAGTGTCTGCCCCGCCCTCTCTGTAACACAGTCAGTGAAGGAAAACAGCAGAGCACGAAATCAAATCGCTGGCTCTGTAACAGTGAAGGACTCAGAGGGGGGAGGGGAAAGAGGCCAGAGGGCAGGGACACACACACTCCCACATGCACACAGAAGAAAACATTGCTAGCTCCCGTTTCATTTGCATCAGAAACGGGGCTTTTTTACTAGTGTATAAATAAAATAAAATAAGAAATTCCGACATTTTCCTTTCCATTGTTGGTTTGTAGGATTGCTTCTGGGATAAGTTTTGCCAAGAAAGCTGTAGGATAAGGCTCGGCCTGGCTTCATCCTACAGCTTTCATGACTCTGGGTGCACTGTCTATAAATATATAGAACTACAATATGCTTCCTATTGAAAAAGCCAGACTCCTTTGGATCCTCGCACAAATTACACGCCAGCATCTCTCACAGAACACAGATCAATCCTCACCAATTACAGAATGAAAGGACCATAATTAGAAAAGAAAACATTGAGAAATCACATTCTCTGTAAACAGTACAGCACAGGAGAAATAAAAATATAAAGGGATTATCTACTGTAGGGAGCAAAATACAAGATCACTTGCTTTCCTTGTGCCACCACCATCTAGCTGGATAGGCAGTGCCTTAAAAATGTGGAGGATAAAGGATTTAAAAAAATTTACATTCATATTCTACATTATCCCAAGCAAATTCCGGCTTACATTTGAAAATATAGTGAGACAGAATAATAGAATTCAGTTATATCATGGGAGCAAGTAGATGGATATGTCTGAAACATTTCAGAAAGTTGAGATTAGCATATAAACCCAACTGGGCATTTAAAAGTCTGTCCTTTAATGATGCCACATGTTCAGAAATCAGGTATGTTTTAAGGATGCAATATATATTTTCAACTTGGCATTATTCCTTCATTGGTGACTGCCTAGCTAGGACCCCCAGGGTCCACTTTTAGGTACTCTCATACCCAGTGTATTTTTTCTAGCGAAAAAGGTGCCGGTACTCAAATGCCAGGCCAACTTTCAGGGGTGGGCTGATCACTGATAGACCCACCCCACAATAGCCAGGCCCCCTGCAACTAGTCATAGAATCTATGACAAGGCAGAATTGGTGTGTAGAGCCTGAGCTCTTTCATTAAAACTTGGGGACCATGGGTTCATTTTAGCAGACAATGGAAAAGGTGCCGGTACCTAGTACCCCCTCAAAAAAAGCCCTGCTCATACCTCTAGCTGACGTGAGTCCAGAGTAATTGCTGAGTGGTTTCCTGTCATACTAGCAGTAACCTTAAAAATTACAAAAAAATACTGCGCAGTTAGCCTATGCACATGCAAAAACTAACATGAGATACTACAGTGCATCCCATGTTAGGCCATTTTTGCTGCATTAGGTGTGCTATAGTACCTATCACAGCTTACTAAAAGACCCTTTAGATTATAAACTTTGTGGTGACAGGGAAATTGCTTTGAGCTACTACAGAAAAATGTAAAACAATGATCTGCATGAATTCCTATGATAACATTTTTAATTGAAAAGTACTTTTCACCAGTGCAGGCCACCCTGATTGCAAAACACTGCATTTTACTTCAGGAGGAAATATTTTTTCACTAAACAAATTGTTAAGCTCTGGAACTCTTTGCCAGAGGAGGTGGTAACAGTGGTTAGAGTATTTGGGTTTAAAAAAGGTTTGGACAAGTTACTGGAGGAAAAGTGCATAGTCTGCTATTGAGACAGACATGAGAAGCAACTGCTTGCCCTGGAATTTGTAGTATGGAGTGTTGCCACAACTTGGGTTTCTACCAGGTACTTGTGACCTGGCTTGGTCACTGTTTGGAAAACAGGATACTGGGCTAGATGGACCATTGGTCTGACCCAGTATGGCTACTTTTATGTTCTCCTACGTTACTTCAATGCATCAATTGCACAAACTCCTCACCATGGAACATATGTCAGTAGAAAAGAAAGTGGTCCTATCTGGTTGCCCTATTTAAATACTACGAGTATGCATGATTCTTGGAGATATAACTATCAGAGACGTGTTAATTTGAACTACCACAATGCTTGGCCGTAGGGGATTCAGAAGTACTATTGCCTAAGAGGTGGGTGTACAAGAGAAATGGAATTGGGTGTGGTGGGTGGGTGTTGTGGTATGAGTTTTTGTTCTGATTAAGTTGTGCCATTATTGTTGTGAATGATTTTTTGTTGTTATGATATGCCAATAAAAATGAGATTTCCATAAAATTCCCACAAACAGAGACCTGTGTGATTCTAGCTGCAGAAGAAAACCAGCAGAGGAGGAAGCAGCAAGCAAGACTCTTTTTGCCCACTGGAGGACTGCAGACCTGTCCTGGTTTTACATCGCAAAGCATTGTGGTATTTGTAGTCCCTAATTCTACCCACTGAAATCAGAGCTGCAGGTCCCATAATGCATCAGAATGAAGTTGGCAGAAATCCTGAACTGGCCTAAAAAGCGCTGGAATAATGCAGGGGTGATGAGGAAGAACAAATAAACCTCTGAAGTGCCTCTGGTTTCTTCACTCCCACCCTTCCCCTTTCTTCTTGTGCCTTTCACCTGACTTACCAGGGCACAAGTCTGAGGGCCCCCTCCTAATCATTTTGGCTGTAGGCATGTGACCCTCTAGGTCAGAGGTAGGCAACTCCGGACCTCGAGAGCCGCAGGCAGGTCAGGTTTTCAGGATATCCACAATGAATATGCAGGAGATAGATTTGCAAGCACTGCCTCCATGGTATGCAAATGTATCTCATGCATATTCATTGTGGATATCCTGAAAACCTGACCTGCCTGCGGCTCTCAAGGACCGGAGTTGCCTACCCCTGTTCTAGGTCAGTGGTTCTCAACTCAGTCTTTGGGACACATTTAGCCAGTTAAGTTTTCAGTATACCCATAATAAATATGCATGAGATAGATTTGCATAAAATGGAGGTGGATATCCTGAAAACCTGACTAGCTGGGTGTCTCCCAAGGACTGAGACTCCCTGCTCTAGTTTACTCCTCTGTCCTACTTTTTAAAATGTATACAACAATTTAAGGTGAGTGTCAGAATAGGCATTATTGTGACATTCTCACAAAATATAGCCCAGAGGTTAGAGGTACCTCATCAGGGCTGCCCTCCCGCCCCCCCATCGCTCTTCCCTGCCGCTGCAGTCCATGGTCTCACCTGCCTGCCTCCACGGCTCCGGGCCCCCTTCATTCAAAGCGGCAGTCGCAGATCGCGTCTCTTCTGGCCTTCCCTCCCTGTGTCCCACCTTCGTCTGATGTAACTTCCAGTTTCCACGAGGGCGGGACAGAAGAGACGCGATCTGTGCCTGCCGCCTTTGAATGAAGGGGGCTCGGAGCCGTGGAGGCAGGCAGGTGAGATCGGGGACTGCAGTGCCGGCGGCCTGACCCCAGCACCGGGTCCCCCTTGGAGGCCCGGGCCCAGGGAATTTCCCCCCCGCCCCCCTCTCGGCGGCCCTGCACCTCATTAGCCAATAGATGCAGCTACTGGCTACTGAAGTGGACTCTCCTCTAGGATTGCCATATGGCTCCAGAAAAAGGAGGACACATTGATCCAGTCCGGGTTTTGCTTCCATTGAACGCAATGGAAGTAAAACCCACTCAGCCAATCAGGTTGTCAGGATATCCACAATAAATGTGTGAGATAAATTTGTATGCACTACCTGCATTGTATGCAAATCTATCTCATTGTGGACTCCCTATTGGTGATGTAATTTTATTTATTTATTTATTAGGATTTATTTACCGCCTTTTTGAAGGAATTCACTCAAGGCGGTGTACAATAAGAATAAATCAAACATGAGCAATAGACATTTACAGCGGTAAAAATATTCACACAACAATACAAAGTCGATGTGTGCTTTTTTGTTATAGTATGCTACTTACAAAATCAACACAATATTTAATTGAACATTTTAATTGACAGTGTAGGGTATAAGCAAAGATGGAACATATACATATTACATTATAATTGAAGTTACAGTTAATTGCAACTGATGTTATTTTAGTTTAATGTTGTTATAGTCACGGTTGGATGTTATATGGTTTCCCCTTTAATTTACATCAACACAGAGGTTAAACATGATTAAACAATAATTATTTATTAGTAATGCAATAATCAAAACAAAAATCAAAATGTTCAAATCAATTATTAGTTTTATTATTTAGGTTGCAACAAATCAGATGGAATAAAATTATAATTGAAATTTTAGAATAACAAGTTTAAATTGTGGTTCAAGTGAAAGCAAATTTATATTGTTCACTCAGATGTATCTACTAAATAACAGCTATCAAGTACTACTACTACTACTACTACTTAACATTTCTAAAGCGCTACTAGGATTACGCAGCGCTGTACAATTTAACATAGAAGGACAGTCCCTGCTCGAAGAACTTACAATCTAAAGGACACGTGAACAGTAAGTCTGATAGGGGCGGTCAAATTGGGACAGTCTGGATTTCCTGAAAGAGTTAGGTGCCGAACGCAGCATTGAAGAGGTGGGCTTTAAGCAAAGACTTGAAGATGGGCAGGGAGGGGGCTTAGTGTATGGGCTTGGGAAGGTTGTTCCAAGCATAGGGTGAGGCGGGGCAGAATAAGCGGAGCCTGGAGTTGGCAGTGGTGGAGAAGGGTAATGAGAGGAGAGATTTGTCCTGTGAACGGAGGATTCGGGTGGGAACGTAAGGGGAGATGAGGGTAGAGAGGTAGTGAGGGGCAGCAGACTGAGTGCATTTGTAGGTAAGAAGGAGAAGCTTGAACTGAATGTGGTATCTGATTGGAAGCCAGTGAAGTGACCTGAGGAGAGGGGTGATATGAGTATATCGGTTCTGGCGGAATATAAGACATGCAGCAGAGTTCTGAAAAGATTGAAGGGGGAATAGGTGGCTAAGTGGGAGGCCGGTGAGGAGTAAGTTGCAGTAGTCAAGGCGAGAGGTAATGAGAGCGTGGACGAGAGTTCGGGTGGTGTGCTCAGAGAGGAAAGGGCGAATTTTGTTGATGTTAAAGAGGAAGACGCGACAGGTCTTGGCTATCTGCTGGATATGCGCAGAGAAGGAGAGGGAGGAGTCAAAGATGACTCCGAGGTTGCGGGCAGATGAGTCGGGGAGGATGAGGGTGTTATCAACTGAGATAGAAAGTGGAGGAAGAGGAGAAGTGGGTTTTGGTGGAAAGACGATGAGCTCGGTCTTGGACATGTTCAGTTTCAGGTGGCGGTTGGACATCCAGGCAGCAATGTCGGATAAGCAGGCTGATACCTTTGCCTGGGTCTCCGCGGTGATGTCTGGTGTGGAGAGATACAGCTGGGTGTCATCAGCATAGAGATAATACTGGAAACCATGGGATGAGTTCAGGGAGCCCAGGGAAGTAAATATAAGTAATCTTATATTTGCAGCTTGAAACCAAATTTCAAGTTATCAATATCTTTAAATTCAGAACATACCTTCCCACAGAATCAGGTAAGTATTATCAATCAATACCTTTGCCAAAAATTTCTTATATTTGTGAAATAAGTTGTTTCCTAAAATTATGGTCCTTACAAATTTAGGGGCCCTTTTACTAAGCTACGTAAGCGTCTACACACCCAACACATGCCAAAATGGTGTTACCGTATGACTACTGCATGGCTTTTGCAGTAATTTCATTTTTGGCGCGCGTCCAATACGTGTGACCAAAAAAAAATCATTTTTATTTTCTGCCACGCGTATTGGACACACCCGGTTACTGCATGAGAATTTACCGCTAGGTCAATGGCTGGCGGTAAGGTCTCAGACCCAAAATGGACACGTGGCAATTTTCATTTTGCCACATGTCCATTTTTGGCAAAAAGTTTTTTAAAAGGCGTTTTTTACAGGTGCACTGAAGTACCTAAGTACTGCCACACTGAGACAGACCAAAGGTCCATCAAGCCCAGCATCCTGTTTCCAACAGCGGCCAATCCAGGTTACGCAGCGCTTTAGAAATGTTAAGTAGTAGTAGTAGTAGGTTACAAATACCTGGCCAATCCAGGTTACAAATACCTGGCAAGATCCCAAAAAATTTCAATACATTTTATGCTGCTTATCCCAGAAATAAGCAGTGGCTTTTCCCCAAGTCAATTTTTTTTTGGTTACATTCGTACCCCATGCTTTCCCACTCATGGAAGGCTCAATGTGGCTTACATGGGGCAATGGAGGGTTAAGTGACTTGCCCAGAGTCACAAGGAGCTGCCTGTGCTGGGAATTGAACTCAGTTCCTAGTCAGGACCAAAGCCCACCACCCTAACCACTAGGCCAATTTAATAATGGTCTATGGACTTTTCCTTTAGGAAGTCGTCCAGACCCTTTTAAAACTCCGCTAAGCTAACTGCCTTTACCACATTCTCTGGCAACAAATTCCAGAGTTTAATTACACATTGAGTGAAGAAAAAGTTTCTCTGATTTGTATTAAATTTACTACTTTGTAGCTTCATGTTACGTTCCTCACCTGGCTCCAGGCCTGCGCGGCCGATTCGCCATCGAGTTGTGGTCCGGCGAAGATAGCCGGCCATCTTGTATGTGGTTTCTCCAGGATAGGTCGGCCATCTTGGGATGGGCATCTCTGCTTATGGTAGCCATCTTGGAGTTGGTTAGTTCAGGAAGGAAGCCCATATTTGGATGTAGGGCATCTCTGCTGATGGGGTCAGCCATCATGGATCAGCTGCACATGTTTGAGATTGATTCCTACACTATTTAAAGCCCTGCCTCCAGTCCTTCGTTGCTTCGGCCTCAATTGTGTTTGAGATCCACGCCGGTGCTCCTTGTCTTCGGTTCCGGTGTTCCTGACCTTGGTTTGTTCCTGGACTACGTGTTGTGTTGCTGCCTGCCTTGACCTTGGACTGTTTTATGACTATTCTTTGCTCTGCTGTTTACGGGCTCCTGGACTGTGTTTGTTTGCCCACCTGTCTGATCAGTGGTCATGCAACCCCGCCGGTTCCAGAAGTCCTGCCGGCCGCTTAAACCCAGGGCTCAACTCCTGGAGGACAGTGGCTAAGTGCAGGTGAAGCTAGGGGTTGTCTGGCTGCCTGACCGAGTGCGGTGGCACTCCATCCTCGCCGTGCTCAGTCGGGGCACAAGGGCTCATACATCCCCAGTCATAACACTTCATTGCGTGTGCCCAAAACTCGTGCCTACACTACCGCAGGCCATTTTTCAGCGCACCTTAATAAAAGGACCCCTTAAAGTAACCAGGACTCCCTCAGAATTTACCATGATTCCCAGGTTCACTGTCCACTTCCAATACATAAAAATAAATGGAAACAGGTGCAAAATAAATGTAAAATATATGAAATATGTGCACACACAACAAAAATATTAAAACTTGCAAAAATGAAAACCTGTTCTTCACCGGTGTCGTTGCTTTCTTGCTTTGGGTTCCAATGAAGTATGACTCAGCTTTCAGTCAGGAACCAGCAACTTCCTTGATGAATTTACTGTTAGTTACTACTCTATCTTAAACCAAATGAAAGGAATCAAAATCTTATGTGTATGGGCTCTAAATCAGTGTTTTCGTAGGTACGGCCATGTATAATTAGTTACTTCCAAATGAAATGGATAAGGGGAAAGGTAATTGATATACCACCTTTCTGTGGTTTTTGGAACTATATTCAAATCAGTTTACATGGAGGGGCATAATTGAAAGTGGGTGCCCATCTCCATGGGCACCCATCTCCGTGGGCGGCCATGCGAAGGGGCGGGACAAACCGTATTTTCAAAAAAAGATGGGCACCCATCTGTTTTTCGATAATACAGGTTGTGCGGGGCAAATGCCTAGGATTTGGGCGTTTTTGAGCTGGGCGCTATCGGTTTTCAGTGATAATGGAAACTGAAGGCACCCAGCTCAAAAACGAACAAATCCAAAGCATTGGGTCGTGGGAGGGGCCAGGATTCGTAGTGCACTGGTCCCCCTCACATGCCAGGACACCAAGTGGGCACCCTAGGGGGCACTTTTACAAATTAAAAAAAATTAAAATAGCTCCCAGGTGCATAGCACCCTTCCCTTGTGTGCTGAGCCCCCCCAAATCCCCCCCCAAACCCACTGTCCACAAGTCTACACCATTACCATAGCCCTATGGGGTGCAGGGTGCACCTACGTGTGGGTACAGTGGGTTTTGGAGGGCTCAACATTAACCAGCACAAGTGGAACAGGTAGGGGGGATGGGCCTGAGTCCGCCTGCCTGACGTCCACTGCACCCACTAACAACTTCTCCAAGGGACCTGTATACTGCTGTCAGGGAGCTGGGTATGACATTTGAGGCTCGCATACAGGCTGTCAAAAAACGTTTTTAAAGTTCTTTTTTTGTGGTGGGAGGGGGTTAGTGACCACTGGGGGAGTCAGGGGAGGTCATCCCCGATTCCCTCCAGTGGTCATCTGGCCAGTTGGAGCACTTTTTTGGAATTTGGGTCGTGAAAAAAAAGGGTCCAGCAAAAGCGACCCAAATTCTTGCTTCTGCCGCCCTTTTTTTTCGATTATCAGCCGAAGGCGCCCATCTCTCCTCGGCCGATAAACACGCCACAGTCCCACCTTCACCACGCCTCCATCAAATTGTGCGTTCCCGCGATGGAGTGCAGTTGAAGACATTCAAATATTTGAAAGGTATTAATCCGCAAACGAACCTTTTCCGGAGATTCGGTAGAACGAGAGGAGATGAAATGAGGTTGAAGGGGGGCAGACTCAAGAAAAATGTCAGGAAGTATTTTTTCACGGAGAGAGTGATGCTTGGAATGCCCTCTCACAGGAGGTGGTGGAAATGAAAACGGTAACGGAATTCAAACATGCGTGGGATAAACCAGGGGTGTAGCCAGACAACAGATTTTGGGTGGGCCTAGGCAAGAAGTGGGTGGGCACCAAGTGTTCTCCCCCCCCACCCCCCCAACCACCAACCAAAAAATCTTAGCTGGTGAGAAAACGCTTCTGTCCATCTTGGCAGTCTGCAGCAGGCATGCACTGAAAACTGAGCATGCGCAGGTGTCGTTATTGTGGAGAGTAGCGTTTTCGTTACCATCAGGGGAAAATCTTGAGCTGGCCGAGCTTGGGATCCCCACCAGCTACCGCTAAACGTGTGCTACTGTTAGGCGGGCCTGAGCCCTAAGTGGGTGGGCCCTGGCCCACCCAGGCCCACCTGTGGCTACGCCACTGGAATAAACATAAAGGAATCCTGTGCAGAAGGAATGGATCCTCAGGAGCTTAGTCGAGATCGGGTGGCAGAGCCGGTGGTAGGAGGAGGGGCTGGTGGCTGGGAGGCGGGGATAGTGCTGGGCAGACTTATACGGTCTGTGCCAGAGCCGGTGGTGGGAGGCGGGGCTGGTGGTTGGGAGGCGGGGATAGTGCTGGGCAGACTTATACGGTCTGTGCCAGAGCCGGTGGTGGGAGGCGGGGCTGGTGGTTGGGAGGCGGGGATAGTGCTGGGCAGACTTATATGGTCTGTGCCAGAGCCGGTGGTGGGAGGCGGGACTGTTGGTTGGGAGGCAGGGATAGTGCTGGGCAGACTTACACGGTCTGTGCCTTGAAAAGGACAGGTACAAATCAAGGTAAGGTATACACAAAAAGTAGCACATATGAGTTTATCTTGGTGGGCAGACTGGATGGACCATGCAGGTCTTTTTCTGCCATCATCTACTATGTTACACCCAAAATCGGCTTTCGATTATACCGATTTGGGCGCCTTTGCGAGATGGGCGCTTATCTCCCGATTTGGGTGGAAATATGGGTGCCCATCACTTTCGAAAATAAGGCCGATAGTATATACAGGTACTTATTTGTACTTGGGGCAATAGAGGGTTAAGTGACTTGCCCAGTCACAAGGAGCTGCAGTGGGAATTGAACCTGGTTCCCCAGGATCAAGGTCTGCTGCACTAACCACTAGGCTACTCCTCCACTAGCAACATTCCATGTAGAGTCTTGAATAGGGAATGGGACTTGATACACTGTCTTTCTGTGGGGTTTACATAGTATATACTGGTACTTATTTGTACCTGGGGTAATGGAGGTTTAAGGGACTTGCCCAAGGTCACAAAGAGCTGCAGTGAGAATTGAATCCAATTTCCCAGAATCAAAGTCTACTGTACTAGCCACTAGGCTACTCCTAGTCCCTAAGCTAAACCCCCAATTACAGAAAAAATGTCTTCAGTTAAAAAAAATCATCTCACAAAATTCACCAGTGCTCTCTCGCCATCCAGAACACCTTCAAAAACTCACTTTCAAACTAATGATTAAATTAGTAATCAAAATATTTATTCCTCAAGTGACTCTTAGCAATGGACTCACTCAATGTCTATTAAAGCTGTACTGCTGTTCCCAACAGGATAAAGATTAGGACAAAACTTCAGAAATTCAACACAGCAGAGATTCAGTTTAACACTGTTACACAAAGGTTCACAACCTCAGATCAAACCTGGCTGAAAACAACCCTCAATGGATCTCATCAAACAGCTGAACTGACATGTTCAATGTAACCTCAAACTTTCACATTAAATAAACACGGATTTTCTTTACTTACACAAGACTGAAGAGGAAATATTTTCTCTCTCAGCATAAGATGTTTCTTTCAAATCAGTGAGATCATCAAATCCGTCTTTCAAAAACAAAAAAATCTCACAATTCACTTTCAAGCATTCAGCAGTTTCATTGAAATATTTCTCAACCTCACTCAGAATAGTTTCAAGGAATAAGAGCAATTCTTAATTTCCTTCAAGTACACTGAATCAAATCCATTTCAGTATCAGAAAGCACTAGTAATAGCCTGTTCTTATACAGTCTAACACTCATAGCACTACAGAAAATAATGGCTATTAATCAAACTCTGACCAAATACATCTCAGATTCAGCTGCTCTTTTCTCTACAGCCATCCGTTTGTTCAGCCAGCTCCAACAACCTCCACTGTTTCTATTCAAAAATACTTCTCTCTCAACAGCTATGTACTCGTGCACCTGTGTTCACTTTGCAGCACTGCATATCAGTAGCGTAGCTACGTGGGGCCATGGGGGCCTGGGCCCCGTAGATTTGGCCCTGGACCCCCCTGCCGACGACCCTCTTGACCCCTCTCCCGCCGCTAACCCTCCCCCGCCGCCGTCGTCATTGCCTACCTTTGCTGGCGGGGGACCCCAACCCCCGCCAGCTGAGGTCCTCTTCTTCCAACGCAAGGCTTTGTTTTCACAGAAACAGAACAAAGCCTTGCGCCGGAAGAAGAGGACCTTGGCTGGCGGGGGTTGGGGTCCCCCGCCAGCAAAGGTAGGCGACGGCGGCGGAGGGTTGGCAGTGGGAGGGGGTCGAGAGGGTCGTCGGCGGGGGGGGGGGGGTCAAAGTTGTTGGTGGTGGTGGTGGCGGCGGCGGGAAGGTGGTCAGCAGTGGCAGGGGGGGCTAAAATGTGCCCCCTCATCTTATGCTCTGGACCCCCCTCCGGTCGAAGTCTGGCTACGCCCCTGCTGCTTATTAAACTTCTCCAATTTTCTCATACTATAACCCCCAAATTAAAGTTTATGTGTTCATAATAAAGGAAGAACCACACATTCACATTATTAGCTTTATTACTCATTCAGGGGCCCTTTTACTAAGCTGCGTAAGCATCTACGCACACCCAACGCGTGCCAAAATGGAGCAACCGCCCAGCTACTGCATGGCTCTTGCAGTAATTTCATTTTTGGCGCGCGTCCAAAAAATAATTTTTATTTTCAGACCAGCGCAAAGTGGCATTTGACGCGTGTAGGGCATTACCTCCCGGTTACCGTGTGAAACTTTACCGTTAGGTCAATGGCTGGCGGTAAGGTCTCAGACCCAAAATGGCCACGCATCAATTTTGATTTTGCCACATGTCCATTTTCGGCCTTTTTTACAGGCGCGCTGAAAAATGAACCTGCGCACACCCAAAACCCGTGCCTACACTACCGCAGGCCGTTTTTCAGCGCACCTTAGTAAAAGGACCCCTCATTCTTTTACTTGCAGACATTCCAGCACTGCTCCCCTTTTACATTGATCTTTACAGCAGCAATTTAAAACCACCAAAGCCTGAGCATATGGAAAATACACTGCCCAAAAGCCCTTACCACAAATAATAGCACGTATCAATAACAACACAAAACACCTGCTTTCTCCCAATCGTTCACACACCATTCATTCTTTTTTTCCTCAGGACTCTTTCCATCTCTCAAATTCTCTCTCACCCTCACTGTAATTTCTGTCTGCTTCGGAACTTTAAACAAGCTTAGGATTCCTTCAAAAATTCAGCCATGAGATTTCCATGACCGCTAAGCCCCTCAAAGTAGCTCCAGTCCCTTGAAAAAGATTCACACCTGCAGAGTTTCCAGCCACACTGTCTCTCTCTAACTGACCCCCACCTTCCTGTTAAGAACATAGGAATAGCCATACTGGGTCAGACCAATGGTCCATCTAGCCCAGTACCCTGTTCTTAAAGTACCTCCATGTAATATCACAGAGTGTCCCCCAGTCTCTGCACCCCCTGAAAGAGTGAAGAATCGACCCACTCCCACCCACCCTACACCACTCAGAACTCCATAGACCCCAATCATAGCCCCCCTCAGCTGTCTCTTTTCCAACCTGAAGAGCCCTACACCTTTTTAGTCTTTCCTCATATGGGTGCAGTTCCATCCCCTCTATTATGTTGGTTGCTCAATTCCGCTACATCTTTTTTGAGATACGGCAACCAGAATTGAACACAATACTCAAGATGAGGTCGCACCATGTAACGTGGAGGGGCATAATCAAACGGGGCCGGCCATCTATATGGGCGTCCATCTCTAAGGCCAGCCCTGTAAAGCGGCATACCCGACCCCATTATCAAAACAAGATGACCGGCCATCTTTTGTTTTGATAATACGGTCGGGGCCGGCCAAATCTCAACATTTGGGCCGGCGTTAGAGATGGCCGCCATTGGCTTCCGGCGATAATGGAAACTAATGGCGGCCATTTCAAACCTGGCCAAATCCAATGCATTTGGTCATGGGAGGAGCCAGCATTTGTAGTGCACTGGTACCCTTCACGTGCCAGGACACCAACCGGGCACCCTAGGGAGCACTGCAGTGGACTTCATAAAAAGCTCCCAGGTACATAGCTCCCTTACCTTGTGTGCTGAGCCCCTCAAAGCCCCCCCAAAAACCCACAACTGTGCACCACTACCATAGCCCTTACGGGTGAAGGGGAGCACCTAGATGTGGGTACAGTGGGTTTGTGGTGGGTTTTGAAGGGCTCCCATTTACCACCACAAATGTAACAGGTATGGGGGGGGGGGGGGATGAGCCTGGGTCTGCCTACCTGAAGTGCACTGCAGTACCCACTAAAAACAGCTCCAGGGACCTGCATAGAGCTGTCAGGGAGCTGGGTACGACATTTGAGGCTGGCATAGAGGCTGGCACAAAAACGTTTAAAAAAACCTTTTTGGATGGGAGGGGGTTGGTGACCACTGGGGAAGTAAGGGGAGGTGATCCCCGATTCCCTCCAGTGGTCATCTGGTCATTTGGGGCACTTTTTTGAGGCTTGGTCCTAAAAATAAATGGACTAAATAAAGCCGGCCACATGCTCGTCGGAGCCGGCCTTATTTTTTCCGTTATCGGCCGAAGCCGGCCATCTCTTAACCACACCCCCATCCTGCCTTTGGTACCCTGCCGACACGCCCACTTTAACTTTGGCCGGCCCTGCGACGGAAAGTAGTTGAAGCCGGCCAAAATACGCTTTCGATTATACCGATATGGCCGGCTTCAGGAGATGGCCGGCCATCTCCCAATTTGTATCGGAAGATGGCCGGCCTTCTCCTTCGAAAATAAGCAGGATAGTAACATAGTAAGTGACGCAGAAAAAGACGTGTACAGTCCATCCAGTCTGCCCAACAAAATAAACTCATATGTGCTACTTTATATGTATACCTGACCTTGATTTGTATCTGCCATTTTCAGGGCACAGACTGTAGAAGTCTGCCCAGCACTAGCCCCGCCTCCCAACCACTAGCCCCGCCTCCCACCACCGGTGCTGCCACCCAAACTCCGCTAAGCTTCTGAGGATCCATTCCTTCTGAACAGGATTCATTTATGTTTATCCCACGCATTTTTGAATTCCGTTACTGTTGTCATCTCCACCACCTCCCTCGGGAGGGCATTCGAAGTATACACCACTCTCTCCGTGAAAAAATACTTCCTGACATTCTTCTTGAGTCTGCCCCCCTTCAATCTCATTTCATGTCCTCTCGTTCTACCGCCTTCCCATCTCCGGAAAAGGTTCGTTTGCGGATTAATACCTTTCAAATATTTGAACGTCTGTATCATATCACCCCTGTTTCTCCTTTCCTCCAGGGTATATACATGTTCAGTCAGCATGTCTCTCCTCATACGTCTTGTAACGCAAATCCCATACTGTACAACATGTAAGCAGTTCACATATTAATTACAATCATAATAGGGTACGAGGGAACACACAAAAGGCAGCCTAAGGTACAATAAATGATAGAATCAAATAATAAGAGGACCTCTTAAATTACTCTAAGGCACAAATGGAAGGGAGGATGTGTTAAGAAAACTGACAAACATAAGTGATAGTTCACTGATTGGGAAATCATTAACACATTGAAGATCTAAACAGGGTAGATTAACCTTTTCATAGCTCCTAGGCAAACATGATGGAGGGCCTGACATACTGAATACAAATTCCTTTTAAAACTCCCACAAACAGAGCCCCCATCAGTCAAGTTTTCAGCTTACCCACAATGCATATGCATGAGATAGATTTGCATATAATGGAGGTGGGACATAACCAGACTTTCTGGATGTCTCCCGAGGACTGGCCTGAAAACTCCTCCTCTAAGTTACTCCTCTGTCCTATTTTTAAAAAAAATTACTCAAACAATTTAATGTGAGTGTCGGAATATATTGTGCCATTTTCATAAAATATTTTCACAAAATTAAGTACATAAGTATTGCCACACTGGGACAGACCAAAGGTCCATCAAGCCCAGCATCCTGTTTCCAACAGTGGCCAATCCAGGTCACAAATACCTGGTAAGATCCCAAAAAAGTTCAATATATTTTATGCTGCTTATCCCAGAAATAACAGTGGATTTTCTCCAAGTCAATTTAATAATTGTCTATGGGCTTTTCCTTTAGGAAGCCACCCAGAACCCCGCTAAGCTAACCACCTTTACTACATTCTCTGGCAGAAATGTCCAAATCAGTATTATCGAAACCTCTTTTTGGACGTCTTTCTCTGAAGTCCGTCAGAAGGACATCCAAATCTCAAGGGGGCGTGTCAGGGGCATGCTCAAGGCGGGACCACAATCCACAATTCCAGGAATAACATGTATAGAATGTTTGTACGTTTGGGAAGCTCGCCAGGTGCCCTTTGTCTGGATTGGCCGCTGTTGTGGACAGGATGCTGGGCTCAATGGACCCTTGGTCTTTTCCCAGTGTGGCATTACTTATGTACTTATGACTTGGGTGTGCCTAAGACTTGGACATCTTTCAGTCATAATGGAACAAGACAAAAAATGACCAAGACTAAAACTTAGATGTTTTAAGCTAAACCTGTTTTTATACTGAATAGCTGTAGTGGGAGTTGAACCCACTTCCACAGGATGGAGGTCTGCTACACTAACTACTAGGCTACTCCTCTACTCCACACAAGAGGTGCCCCAAATGACCAGATGACCACTGGAGGGACTCGGGGATTACCTTACCTTACTCCCTTCCCTTACTCCCCCAAATCACAAAACATTTTTCCAAACAGCATTTTCAAAAGGAAAAGATAGACTTTTTTTTTGTAGAACATGACCTTTCCTGTTCTGATTTTGGACGCTTTTTTGTAAAAGTCCAAATTCAGACTTAGAAGTCATATCCAAAAATGCCCCTTGTGTATTTGACTTGCCCAAAGTCACAAGGAGCAGCAGTGGGAACTGAACCCATGTTGCCAGGATGAAAGCCCACTGCACTAACCCTTAAGCCACTCCTACTCTGTTTTGGACGTCTTGCATTTGGACATCTTTTGCTTGAAAATGAACCAAAAAAAAAAGACGTCCATAATATTGTTGAACACAAAAGATAGACGTCCATCTTTTTTGAAAATGATCTTCTTTCCTGCTTGGAATTTGGATGTCTTTGTAAAATGTCCAAATTCTGATTTAGACGTTTCTTTTGAAAATGCCCCTCTAAGGGGAGCAAGTGTGTAGCGAGGGAGAAACTGAACTACAATAAATGATAGGAAAGATAGGGGTATCAGATAGGAGAAGGAATGGTATGAGCTGGTTGGCAAGCCCATTACCAAGGCACTCTATGTAAGTATAAAGGCATTCTCAAACAGGAATGTTTTAAGGTGCTTTTTAAATTTTCCTAGATTGGTCCGTGATCTGAGGTAAAAGGGCATAGCATTCCATAAAGTGGGAACCACGTCTGAGAAAACAGACCCTCGCATAACATTAAGTCTAATATGATGGAAGAATGGCACAACCAAAAGGTGTTGTTGGGATGAAGTGCTTGAGAAGGGGCATATGGAGTCAACGCATGAGCCAAAAAGGAAGGGGTTTCAGTGCTTCTAATTTTGAAAACCACTAGAAGGATTTTGTAGGTGATCCTATGTGCGATCAGTAACCAGTGGGCACTTTTAAGAAGCGGGGTTACACAATCGTATTTCTTTGACCATATAATAATTTTAATGGAAGTGTTTTGAATCATTTGAAGATGACTCAGATCTTTTTGTCTTAAACCTCTGTACAGAGAGTTGCAGTAATCCAATTGATAAAGGACAAGGGAATGAATCAGAATATTGAGAGCTGAAGAGTGATCTGATGAAACCTATTAAAAGGAGTTTGAAAAAACAATTTGAGAAAAATGCCAAGAAGTTCAAGGGAAGGAACTAAAGGGATCTGTACTCCACAAAGCATAAGAGCATAAGAGGCAGATTAGGTGTAGTAGAGAATAATATAGCGTTAGATTTGTCAGGATTGAATTTCATTTTGTTGTTGTGAAGCCAGGTGGATACTTGTGTAAGGTTATCATTGTGGGATTTGAAATATATGTTTTTTAATATGACAGTACCTTTTGAAATTATGATGTTATTCTGAACAATTGGTTCACTCTTTTCTTTTGTGACCCGATTCAAACTGTGTATAGTGTTAGTTGGATACAAGTCTATAAAGCTGTTAAGTTCTATGGACTGGAGACGAGTTAAAAGAGGTGCCAGGAATATATTGAATAGGGTAGGTGCTAAGATGGAGCCCTGTCACATGGTGTTTGCTGATCGGTTGGCTGTTCTTTTGTTCTCTCTGTGGATTAACTTGCATACATAAAGGAATTATTCAAGCCTATCAGCTTCTTCTCAGAGAAAGTTGATTGTGACCTCTGAGGCTGGCGCTTTGGCGCCGAAACACAGACCGTGTCGGGTCCTTGATATGAATATTCAGAATAAACTGGTTTTTGATATTATCTCCCTATTGGTTTGCGCATTTGTCAGCCTCTACTTTTGCTGTTTTGTTTTGCCCTGAGGTACTCCACAAGTTATAGCATAAGATACACTATTCCCCCCCCCCCCCCCCCCATATTTAAAACCATTTAACAGTCCAGGAATAGCTCCTAGATGGTTAAATGGCACTTAACCAGCTATCTAGCAATATTTAGCGGGAGATAGCCAGTTATTTTCCGCTGAATATTGCCGGTTAGCGCCGCATCTCAAGAAAGATATAGTAGCATTGGAAAAGGTGCAGCAAAGGGCGACTAAAATGATAGCGGGGATGGGACGACTTCCCTATGAAGAAAGACTAAGGAGGCTAGGAGGCATATTTTCAAAGCACTTAGCCTTTCAAAGTTCCATAGAAACCTATGGAACTTTGGAAGGCTAAGTGCTTTGAAAATATGCCTCTAGGGCTTTTCAGCTTGGAGAAGAGACGGCTGAGGGGAGACATGATAGAGGTATATAAAATATTGAGTGGAGTGGAACAGGTGGATGTGAAGCGTCTGTTCACGCTTTCCAAAAATACTAGGACTAGGGGGCATGCGATGAAACTACAGTGTAGTAAATTTACAACAAATCGGAGAAAAGTTTTCTTCACCCAACGCGTAATTAAACTCTGGAATTTGTTGCCGGAGAACGTGGTGAAGGCGGTTAGCTTAGCAGAGTTTAAAAAGGGGTTAGACGGTTTCCTAAAGGACAAGTCCATAAACCACTACTAAATGGACTTGGGAAAAATCCACAATTCCAGGAATAACATGTATAGAATGTTTGTACGTTTGGGAAGCTCGTCAGGTGCCCTTGGCCTGGATTGGCCACTGTCGTGGACAGGATGCTGGGCTCGATGGACCTTTGGTCTTTTCCCAGTGTGGCATTACTTATGTACTTATGTAGTGGATAACCGGTTATATGCATGATATAACTGGCTATCCACCGATATTCAGTGCATCACTTGCTAAGTTTGACAGCCAAATTAGGCTGCCGAAATACCTGGAATATCTTTAGCTGGTTTAAATTTAACTAGCCAGTGCTGAATATCGGCATGGCCGGTTAAATTTAAACTGGACAAAAAACACCCAGATATTCAATGCTGATCACCAGAAATGGCCCAGTGTTGAATATCTGGGCTGACCATCGACCATGGGAGTCAGCCGAGCTCCCTCCCATGGTCTGAATATCGGGCCCTATGTATGGACGGAAGAAGATTCCAAACCGGAACAAACAAAATCTAAATGCAAATCTTGATGCACAAAATTCACACTGAAATGAACATCTTAAAGATACTCCAAACTAAGCCATATATATATACAGTATAAAACTCACCCTCAACGTTCTATTTGCACTGACGTCACTGAAGCCAGGTAAGTTCGAAGCTCTGAAGCCACAGAAAATCACAGTCTGTGGGCCCCGCCCTCGCATCAAACGTTATGACGTTCTCAGCTCCAACGTTGTACTGCACTGTACCTCTGCTCCGCCCTCGCGTCAAAACGCGAGGACGTCAAGGGCGGAGCACACAGGGGGCGTACCAAAAGGGCCAGGGTCATACATTCACATGGAGGCTGCAGGGGGGCCGGCGACACACGGAGACACAAAGGGACGGAGGGGAGCCTTGCTAGCACCCGTTTCATTGCGATTTGAAACGGGCCTTCCTTATTAGTAATAACAGAAAAATCAGATGAAGTTAAGACATTGACTGAGGCTAGGTCAGCTTAATACCTCAGGGAATGATTTCCAGCATGGCCATATAGGAAGCTAGTTTGTGGCTGAACATTATCCCAAATTTCTCTGGCTTAGGGAGCTGTATTGAAAAATGTTTGGTTCTTTTTCTGATCATTTTCTGCTTCTCTGGCAGATTTTTGGATATTTTTTGGTTCATCTGAGAAAATGTGTGTAAAATTTGATTAAAACTATTAAAAATGTAGTCTTTTGTAAATTAACTTTATACATATATTAATATGGATGTTTTATGCACATGATAAGAAGGCAATAGCAATTCAGTTCTGTATTGTGCCAAGAAAACCATGAGGGAAGGTCCCTCAAAAATGCAAACCCAACACACTTCTCTAATTTGGTTAAAACGTAGCTGTCTCTATTTAGGCCTACTATACAAGTAATTGGGGTAAGATGGCTGCGTTCTCCTCCAACCCCAGGAATACTTCTGGGGTCATGCACATTTTGATTGGTTAATCTAAATGGAATGTCATTAGTCACCTGAGAGATGGTGCGTGAAAGTTTCATCCTGTAAAGTCCAACTGGATAACTCCTTAGCTAATGATTAGATCCCACTAATGAGCGGCTCTTATGCGTCATCAGGAATGAAATTGATTGTTGAGGATTAAAAAACAACTATGATTTCAATTTTTTAAAACTGTCTCTTATAAATGCATGGATAATTAAGATAGAAGGGGGAAATGTCAGAGTCAATTCTATTCTACTCTTGGCATTTATATCCTACTTCTATCATTAAATAATCTAAGTGAGTTACAAAAGATGTAATACATAAGAATAAAGAGCACACAACCAATAAAAATCTGATAGTACAACAGAAATCACATACAATCAGAAAGTATAACAACAAAAATCAAATAATCAGATATTTGTCAAACAAATAAAGTTTTCAATGCTTTCCGAAACAAAAAATATCTGGAAAGAGTATGTATTTGCTCCGGAATTGAATTCCAAATCTTACTAGATTGGCATACAAAAGAATCATCTAAAATCTTTTCAAATCAAACTTTCTTGGTTGTTGGAAAATCCTAGAATAGAACAGAAAAAGGGTATTCTCACAGTAGACTGGAAATGTTAATAAATGGGTATGAAAAACTGAGCAATGACCATTTACAAATGTAAATACCGTACAAGCAATCTTAAATGCAACATGCTCTCAAAATGGCAACCAATGCAAATTTCTCAATAAAGGAGTTGTGTGATTGAATCTTGAACAATTAAATATCAATTTTGTTGCAATGTTCTGAAGAAGCTGCAGCCTATCAACTAAGTTAGAAAGTAGACCAACATACAGAGCATTACAATAGTCTAACTATGACAAAATGATAGCTTGTACAATCATTCAAAAATGATCAGGCAATAATACAGATCTAACTGTTCTTAATTGACAATTTAAAACATATTATCTTATATAAATGATTTACATTCTGTTTCATTGACAACTGAGTGTCCAGAATTACACCCAGAATTCTGTAAGATGTTTCAAATTGTAATTGCTCTCCCGAATGTATTTTAATTCTAGCTGGAACTGTTGACAGATCGTTGCTAAAATAGAGAAACGTTGTCCTTAAAGCATTTCAACAAATGTTGATTGGCCCATGAATAAGAAGAATAAATCAGAAATAGCAGTTTACAGAGTCAAAAGAAATCTGAAGTCTTAGATATCAATACAAATATATCATCTGCATATGAATATCAACACAATCCTGATGAGTCTAATATTGTGCCCAAAGAGCTCATAAAAACATTATGAATACGATGAAGCCACCCTTACGACAGTAATGACCCACAGAAATCAGTACTAAGGAATATATTAAAATGTAGGTAGAGGAAAGGCACTTTGCCAGATCCGCTGCAAAATCACTTCTGTTATTGCTACACATAAAATGAAACAGAGAATGCTTGCCAACCCGGAGACTTACAATGTTATTGATATTAGCCTAAGATGCTGCTAAATCGCCCATGCACAGCAGCTGCATCTCTCATCCCCTCAGAACAAATTTGTGCCATTAAAAGAAGACACCCTTTTGATAAGAAAGCTCTTCGCTGCTAATGAGGGCCCCAGGTTTTACTTCCTTGTACATCGAATACCTTAGAAATGAAATAATGGGTTAGAAACTTAGAGTCATCAGTATTAATTTTCCTGTGCACAGTCTGGAAATGTAGAGGTAATTTTCAAAGTGATTTACATAAGCAAATGATGGTCGACATGCATAAATCAACCATCTAAAATAGTTTTCCCTCCATGTACTCAAGATCCAGGCATTCTTGAAGAACACACATATTTGCAGCAGTATTAAGAAGTGTGCATAGTATTTTCAAATCTAGGCTGCAAAAATCTACCCACCAAAAAAGTAGATACCAGTGACCGTGCATACTTCAGGGCTCATTTTCAAAGCACTTAGCCTTCCAAGGTTGGCTAAGTGCTTTGAAAAGTGTCACCTTGGCAAGTTCCAGTGCCAAAGTCAAAGTACATGCACGGTTATGCACAATAGGCCTTTGTTCCAGTGCAGACAGCATGAAAACTATTGTACGTGTTGAGATAAGTATAGTTCTCGTTTTTGTTATTTACAGCTGCAGAAAATGATGGAACTATTTTGTTACATATTGGAAAACTTTAAATATTCTGCTATTCCAGTTTAGAGTCACACAAATACAGGGCTGGAAGGGAGGGAGCAGAAATACTGACTTTATGAACCAGAGAAAAGAGCGTAAGAGAAAAAAGAGACCGGCAGAACTTATTCTGTGCAGTGGTAAGTAAACAACCTTCCAGATCTTGGTTTATAATGGAAAGCAGGCATTTGCCATTTGGGACCTTGGCATTGTTCCCTCTAAGCGAAGCGGGAGTCCTCTGCCTATAATCCTGCTGTTTCACTATCACATTTTCAATAGTGAGGGACACGCAGGCTCTGCGGGACTCCAGGGAACCTGCCTGTCTCTAGTGAATGAAAATACAATATTGAAGCACTACCAGGGCTGGTGTTAAGGGGGGCAAACAGGGCAGTTGCCCTGTGCCCCACAGCTGCAGGGGGCCCCCGCAGTCCGCCATCTCTTCCCCTTTCTTGTCACCCAGATCCGAGGTTTCCCTCTCTTCCCTGACTACCTTACATCCTGTTCTTGTTGCCAGGAGATGTCTCCGCAGCAGCAATTCTGATACGCTGCCTGTGACTGCCCCAACGCTGTTACTCTGCCGTGTTCCACCCCCTTCTGATGCAACTTCCTGTTTGGAACATGGCAGTGGCAGAGAAACAGTGCCAGAGCAGTGACAGGCAGCGTGTTAGAATTGATGCTATGGTGATAAGGTAGGCAAGGAAGAAAGACCTTGGATAGGGATGGCAAGAAGGGAGAAGAGATGGGGGACTGCAGGGGTACTCTAGAGTTACTTTAAAGTGGACCAGTTGGAGGCATGTGGAGGAATAAATGATGGGCCTGGGAACAGGGGAGTAGGAGAAAGAGATGGCAATGGGGTGGAGGGAAGGAAGAGGGGGAAAATATTTGACTCAGGAGTGGTGAGGAGGGAGGGAGAGATGCTAAATGGGAAGAAAGAGAAAGATGTTGGACCCAGGGAAGGAAGGAAAGGAGAGGCAGGTGTTAAACAATGGAAGGGGAGGAAGTAGGGAGAAATGCTGGCTTATGTGGGATAGGGTGGAAGGGGAACAACAGCAGCAGGAAAGAGAGAGGGAGCAATGTTGGACAATGGAGCAGAGAGGAAGAGAGATGATTGACCATGGGTGAGGGAGCGGGGGGGGGGGGGGGGGGGTTAGAGAGATGGAACGAAGATGATAGGGTTGTGGAGAAAAAGGGACAGGGAGATGTTAGGTCATGGTGGGAGGGATAGGGAGAGGGAGGGGAAATAGTGGAAATTGCAGAACCATGTGGGACAGGCCGAGAAGGGATGGCAAGATAATAAGTGAGAGGAGGATAGCAAATACGGAGGTAGAAATGTAGTAATGGGGGGTAGATGAAAGATGGAAGGGAATAGCAGGCTGAGGAAAGAGTGATGGGAAATAGGACAGCTAAGAAATGAGACGAAATTTGAATGGATAGAGAGGCTGAAAAGAAAAAAGGGAGATAAGACAGATAAGGAAAGGATCTCTAAATCAGACACAGGTGTAGCGAAGGAACAGAACAAGACAGGAGAGAGAAGAAAAGACAAATAGACAAAAGTCGCTGGAAAAAGAATTTGCAGAAGACAGAGAAACTGAGACCAACATGATGGAAAAATAAAATGTCCAGAAAACAGGGGTAGAAAAAAGTGTTTTATCTTCAATTTATTAACTGGAGTATGTTAACTTTGGGATTTGTGTATCGCAAATGACTTTGTATTGTGTTCATTGGCATAGCCAGATGGTTGATTGAGGGGGAAACAAGGCTGAACTAGTGGGTGTGACCTATAATTCTCTCCCTGCCCCCACCCCCCACCTGAATGTAAATTACAAATACCTGAGCTGGCAGGGATCTCCAAGCCTCTCCAGGTGAAGATCTCTTCTTCCTTTGCTACTCCAACAGCCAGAACTCTTCCAAGCTCTGCAGCCAGTGGCAGTGCACTTGAGCTGCTTCTACCACTGCTGACCCACGCCCGTGAATGCTTGTTTTTCTGCATACATGAGAGTTCAGCATACATGGGGGGAGGGCGGAAGTAATAGTGGCGGCAGCAGCTTGAGGACACAGCCACCAGCTGCAGAACTTGGAGAGCTCTGGCTGCTGAATCAGAGGAGGTGGTCTTCAGCTGGCACTATTTGGGGATCCCTGCCAGCCACAGCAAGGGTGATGGTTAATTTTTTTATGGGGGGGGGGGGGGGTCTGAGCCCAAAGTGGGGGAGACAGAGGCCTCCTGTAGTGATACTACCAATTGGATGCTACCAACTGGATTGGAGTAAAGTAGAGGAGTGGCCTAGTGGTTAGAGCACTGGTCTGGCAATCCCGAGGTGGCCAGTTCAAATCCCACTGCTGCTCCTTGTGACCTTGGGGAAATCACTTAATCCTCCATTGCCTCAGGTACAAACTTAGAGTGTGAGCCCTCCTGCGACAGAGAAATATCAAGTGTACCTGAATGTAGCTCCCCTTGAGCCACTACTGAAAAAGGTGTGAGCAAAATCTACATAAATTGAGTTCAATACAAAAAGGAAGTGCATTTCTGTTTTTATTTCTATAGTGTTACAGTACTTGCCTTGGTGGTCGTAATTCCATTTTTCTAATTTCTGATCCCTTGTTCTGTATTTGGTGAAGGCCAATCCAGGCCAAGGGCACCTGGCAAGCTGTTTTAGTCTTTTTATATCCTTAGCAAGATACAGCCTCCAAAACTGAACATAATAATCCAGGTGGGGCCTCACCAATAACTTGTACAGAGGCATCAACACCTCCTTTCTTCTGCTGGTTAATCCTTTTTTCGATGCAACCTAGCATCCTTCTGGCTATGGCCACCACTTTGTCACACTTTTTTTTTTTTTTTTTTGCTTTAAGGTCCTTCCCTTTCCCTGTCTGTTGATATCAGCCTCTCACCTCTTAGTTCATACAGCTCCCTTGGGTTTCTACTTCCCAAATGCATCACTTTACACTTTGTTTGCATTAAATTTTAATTGCCAAATGTTAGACCATTCTTCTAACTTTTACAGATCCCTTTTCATGTTTTCCACTCCCTCTGGGGTGTCCACTCTGCTACAAATCTTGGTATCACCCACAAAAAGGCAAACCTTACCTTTTAATCCTTCGGCAATGTTACTCACAAATAATGAACAGAATCGACCTCAGCACCGATCCCTGAGGCTCTCCACTACTCACCTTTCCTTCCTCCAAGTGAATTTCATTGACCACCACCCTCTCTGGTGTTGGTCTGTCAACCAGTTTCTAATCCAGTTCACCACTTTGGGACCTAACTTCAGCCTTTCAAGTTTATTTAAGAGCCTTCTATGAGGGACCATGTCAAATGCCTTTGCTGAAATCCAAGTAGACTACATTTAGTGCACATCTTTAATCCAGTTCTCTGGTCACCCAATCAAAGAATTTAATGAAATTCATTTAGCACGATTTATCTTTGCTGAAACCATGTTGCCTTGGATCTTGTGACTCATTGGGTTCCAGGAAATTCACTATCCTTTCTTTCAGCAACACTTCCATTACGTTTCCAATAACCGAAGTGAGGCTCACCGGCCTGTAGTTTCCCACTTCTTCTCTGTCGCCACTTTTGTGAAGAGGGACCAAATCTGCTCTTCTCCAATCCCTTGGAACCTCTCCCATCTACAAGGATTTATTAAACAAATCTTTAAGAGGACCTGCCAGAATTTCTCTAAGCTCCCTCAATATCCTGGGATGGATTCCATCTGGTCCAATGGCTTTGGCCACCTTCAATTTTTCATGTTGTTCATAAACACATTCTTCTGTGAACGGTATGATATCCACTCCATTCTTATATGTATCTTTACCAGCTGACTGTGGTCCTTCTCCAGGATTTTCTTCCGTGAACACAGAACAGTGGTATTTGTTTAGTAAGTTTGCTTTTTCATCATTATTCTCCACATAGCGATCCACAGCATCTTTCAGTCTCACAAGTCCATTTCTAGCCTTCCTTCTTCCACTAATATATCTAGAAAAAATTTTGTTCTCCCCTCCTTGCATTCCTAGCCATTTGTTCTTCCACCTGTTCTTCCACCTCTGCTTTCACTAGATGTATCTCCCTCTTGGCTTCTTTCAGCTTCTCCTGGTATATTTCTGTGTTACTCTCCTTGAGTTTCCCTGTATTTCATGAATGCCACCTCTTTTGCCTTTATTTTCTCAGTCACTTGTTTGGAGAACCATATCGGTTTCCTTTTCTTCTTTTATTTACTCTCCTAACATAAAAGTCAGTAGCCATTTTAACAGCTCCTTTCAGCCTGGACCATCTTTCTACTTCTTGTATGTCTTCCCATCCCCTCAGCTCTTTCTTCAGCTATGCCCCCATTTTGTTAAAGTCAGTATGTTTGAAATCCAGGACTTTGAGTTTTCAGTGGCTACCCTCCACTTAAGCTGTTATATCAAACCAAACCATTTCAAACCATTTGATGATCACTACTGCCCATTTGGGCACCTACTCTGACATTAGACACAATTTCCCCATTTGTGAGCACCAGATCCAGCACGGCTTCTTCCCTCGTGGGATCCATCACCATTTGTCTGAGCAGAGCACTTTGAAAGGTATCCACTATCTCCCTACTTTTTTCCGATTCTGCAGATGGAACTTTCCAGTCCACATCTGGCAAGCTGAAATAGCCCAGTAACAGCACTTCCCCTTTCTTTCCCATCTTTTGGATATCAACAACCAAATCTTTATCAAGCTGCTCCGATTGTGTCGGAGGTCTGTAGACAACACCCATGTGGATAGAGGTTCCATCTTCTCTTTTCAAGGCAATCCACATTGCTTCTTCCTTTCCCCTGCATTTCAGTCACTTTAATATTGTTTCTGACATACAGAGCTACTCCTCCACCTTTTCAACCATCTCTATCCTTCCTAAATAGATTATAGCCCGGTATTTATTTATTTATTTATTTATTTATTTATTTATTAGGATTTATTTACCGCCTTTTTGAAGGAATTCACTCAAGGCGGTGTACAGTAAGAATAGATCAAACATGAGCAATAGGCAATTAGAGCAGTAAACATATTCGAATAACAATATAAAGTATGGCATGGTATACTACTTGCAATGACAACACAATCCTGCTTATAATCGAACGAGAATAACGCCCAAGTTCCGACCTAAATCGGGAGATGGGCGTTTATCTCACAAAAACGAATAACGCGGTATAATCAAAAGCCGAATTTGGGTCGCTTTCAACTGCACTCCGTCGCGGATGCGGACAAAGTGGACGGGGGCGTGTCGAAGGCGTGTCGAAGGAGGAACTGGGGCGTGGTTATCGGGCGAACAGAGATGGGCGCCCTTCGCCGATAATGGAACAGTTTTGAGCTAGAATTTAGGACACTTTTCCTGGACCCTGTTTTTTTACGAATAAGGCCCCCAAAAGTGCCCTAAATTACCAGATGACCCCCAGAGGGAGTCGGGGATGACCTCCCCTGACTCCCCCAGTGGTCACTAACCCCCTCCCACCACAACAAATGATGTTTCACAACTTTTTACTTTCACCCTCAAATGTCATACCCTCCTCCCAAGCAGCAGTATGCAGGTCCCTGGAGCAGTTGTTAGGGGGTGCAGTGGACGTCAGGCAGGTGGACCCAGGCCCATCCCCCCCCCTACCTGTTACAATTGTGCTGCTTAATGCTATTAGTCGTCCAACCCCCCCCAAACCCACTGTACCCACATGTAGGTGCCCCCCTTCACCTCTTAGGGCTATAGTAATGATGTAGACTTGTGGGCAGTGGGTTTTGAGGGGGATTTGGGGGGCTCAACACCCAAGGGAAGGGTGCTATGCACCTGGGAGCTCTTTTACCTTTTATTTGTTTTTTGTAAAAGTGCCCCCTAGGGTGCCCGGTTGGTGTCCTGCCATGTGAGGGGGACCAGTGCACTATGAATCCTGGCCCCTCCCACGAACAAATGCCTTGGATTTATTCGTTTTTGAGCTGGGCGATTTCATTTTCCATTATCGCTGAAAAGCAAAATCGCCCAGCTCACACCTTGACGAATAAAACATGGGCGTCTTTTTCTTTTAAAAAATACGATCCGCCCCGCCCCTTCACGGACCCGTTCTCGGAGATTAACGCCCATGGAGATAGGCGTTTCTGTTCCATTATGCCCCTCAATATGTACTAGAACATTATAATTGGTAGTGAAGGGTAAAGCAAAGTTGTAACATATAGATGAGTAAGAAAGTAAGAAGAATTAGGGGTGAGAGATCCAAGATGGCGCCGAGTTGAACGGATGTGCGTTTAGCTCTCTCTGTCTCCCATAGAAGTTTGTGCACAGAGATTCGCCGATCCGTCATGGGGAAGCGAAAAGGAAAACCCAACATGCCTACCTCCACAGGCAGGGTTGATCCTACTCCATTGCGGCAGATGACTTTGGTAGAATTGGGATTGCTGACGCCGGGAGCTGGAGATCTCGCTTCGGGTGGCCCGGGAGATTCTACAGACCAAAGCACCGAGGGAGTTTCGTTGAGTCCTCCCCCAACAGCTGTACCTCCAAGGCCAGGAGTGAGAGAGGATCCAGCGGAGATACAGAGCGCGGAATCTGCAAGTCGGTCCCCTGCGCCTGTGTGTGGAGACCCCGCTGCTTCCTCAACGCCAGAAGGAACAACGAGACAGACGATTATATCGTCGGAAAGGAACCTGAGCGAGTCCTCTGTGGGCATTGGAGAATTGAGAAGACCTTCAGCTATTATCCTGCAAGTTCTTTGGGAAGCGAAACAAGGCCTTAATTCCAACCTTCAGCAGATTTCACTAATTCTAATGGGAGATGTGACAGAAGTAAAACAAACTTAGGTAGCTATGAGGGGCATAATTGAACGAAAACGCCTATCTCCATGGGCGTTTATCTCCGAGAACAGGTCAGTGAAGGGGCGGACCGAACCGTATTTTCGAAAAAAATAGACGCCCATGTTTTATTCAACAATGTGTGAGCTGGGCGTTTTTGTTTTTCAGCGATAATAGAAAATGAAAGCGCCCAGCTCAAAAACGAATAAATCCAAGACATTTATTCGTGGGAGGGGCCAGGATTCGTAGTGCACTGGTCCCCCTCACATGCCAGGACACCAACCGGGCACCCTAGGGGGCACTTTTACAAAAACAAAAAAAAAGGTCAAAGAGCTCCCAGGTGCATAGCACCCTTCCCTTGTGTGTTGAGCCCCCCAAATCCCCCTCAAAACCCACTGCCCACAAGTCTACACCATTACTATAGCCCTAAGGGGTGAAGGGGGGCACCTACATGTGGGTACAGTGGGTTTGGGGGGGTTGGACGACTAATAAGCATTAAGCAGCACAATTGTAACAGGTAGGGGGGGATGGGCCTGGGTCCACCTGCCTGAAGTCCACTGCACCCCCTAACAACTCCTCCAGTGACCTGCATACTGCTGCCAGGGAGCTGGGTATGACATTTGAGGGTGAAATTGAAAATGTGTGAAACATCATTTTTTTGTGGTGGGAGGGGGTTAGTGACCACTGGGGGAGTCAGGGGAGGTCATCCCCGATTCCCTCCAGTGGTCATCTGGTCATTTAGGGCACTTTTTGGGGCCTTATTCGTGAAAAAACAGGGTCCAGGATAAGTGTCCTAAATTCTAGCTAAAAACGCATACTTTCTTCCCATTATCGGTGAAATGCGCCCATCTTTGTTCGGCAGATAACCACGCCCCAGTTCCGCCTTCGCCACACCTCTGACACGCCCCCATAAACTTTGTCCGCATCCGCGACGGAGTGCAGTTGAAAACGCCCAAAAATCGGCTTTCGATTATACCGCTTTATTCGTTTTTGTGAGATAAACGTCCATCTCCCAATTTAGGTCGGAACTTGGGCGTTTTTCTCGTTCGATTATAAGCTGGTATGTCTCTTAAAGTAGCAGAGCAAACAACTAAGATGAATACCTTTGATAAAGAACTTAAAGCAGTGAAATCCTCAACGGAAATTTTGATGAAAAACTCTGACCTCCAGCAGCGTAAAATAGATTTTCTTGAGAACCAGATTAGGATTAATAACTTACGTTTCCTCAATTTTCCTAAATCTCCACTCATCCCAGCACTAGAAATGTTGAGAAAATATGTTAAAGAGGTATTAGAGATCCTCTCAGAGGGATTCCCACCTATTATTAGATTACAATATATTTCTGGTGCAAGGAGGGGTGATCTTCCTGAAAATCCTCAATCTGGAATGAATTTAACTGACTTTTTAGAAAATTCTATGGAGGTCATAACTGAGAGAACTACACTGTTGGTTACTTTTGCTCTGCAAACTGATCATAATAATATACTGAGACTTTATTTTCGCCACATGAACTCCACCTTTCTTGGTTCAAAGATACAGATTTTTCTGGATTTTTCCAAGGCTACTCAAAGAAGAAGAAAACCGTTTTTGTTATTAAAAGAAAGAGTCCTCCGACTTGGAGGAACCTTTCAATTGAGATTTCCTTCTAAATGTTTTGTTTCTTTGAACTCTATATCATATATATTTTTTGAACCAGGAAAGTTACAGGATTTTATTTCCTCTAAAGAATAATGCTGTATTAGGTATTGTATTGGGCATTGCTCGGCTGCAATTTCCCTGCATTTTTGATAGATTTATTTCCTAGATCTTGGATCACTCTATTGTGGACTATATAATGTTTATATAATTTACCTAGTTGGATTGATCTCTTATATTATGTTTTTTTCTGAATCTTCATTTATGTTGGATTGCATAAATGTAAAAATGAATAAAGATAAATTAAAAAAAAAAAGAAAGAAAGTAAGAAGAATTAGAAAGTAAGGTGATTGATTTGAAGAAAGTTGCATGTGAGGTCAGAGAGATGGTTAAATATTATCTCAGCTAGGGTAGGAGTGGATAAACATGTCCCGCTGCAGTATGTGCAGCCCGAGTCAATCCTTGTGTGTGTGAATGAGACTAACAAGTTAGTTACTTCGTCCATTAAAGGCTTGGTTGAAGAGCCAAGCTTTCACCTGCTTCCTGAAGTAGAGGTAGTCTTGTGTTAAGTGGAGCCTTTCAGGCAATGCATTCCAGAGTGTAGGGGCTACTCCGGAGAAGGCTCGCTTGCAAGTATCACATCGTGTAATGTCTTTTGGAGAGGGTGTAGTTAGTTGTGAAGGGGTGGAGCAGATGGAAGTGGAAGGGGAAGGAGTGAGGAGGCTCAAGAGCAAAAGGAGACAGAACAGAGCCTTGCCTTTACTACTTCCCCAGAGAGAGAGAAGAGAAAGGTTAGTGCCCCCTGAAAAATGGAGGAGAGAAAAAGACTACACTACCCAGCAGCCCCGGTGCAAGCCCTGGTATAGAGATTACCTTCCCCAGCAGGTCACAGGGGAGAACTCTGACAAGGCAAGGGAGGGGCCCCTGGAGGGTAATCAGGTGAACGAGGAACAGCTGAAAAGTGGGTGGGACGAGGAACCCATAGAATGGCAAGAGGCTGAGGAGAGGGAGAAAGAGGAGAGCCCTGAGGAACCGATAGACCTCACAGCCTGGGCTCATTACTTAGGGAAAAAGCTGAGGAAGCAGGTGAACTCGTGGTATGGCAGCTGGGTTACCAGGGGAAAGAGAAAGGGTCATGAGGGAGAAGGGTCAGTGTATTGAGAGTGACCCAAGAAAGGGTGGGACCTTTTTGTTCTCCCCAAAGCGAGTTCAGGCTGTTATGAACTGTGTGTTATGAACATGTTTGTTCACCCCTTCAAAGAAATGTAATAGATTGGTGAAGCAAGATGTCCCTTTACTAAATCCATGTTGGCTCTGTCTCATTAATCCATGCTTTTGAAGGTGCTCTGTATTTTTATTCTTAATAATAGTCTCTACTATTTTGCCCAGCACCAATGTCAGGCTCACCAGTCTATAATTTCCTGAATCTTCTCTGGAACCTTTTTAAAAATCGGCGTTACATTGGCCACCTCCAATCTTCCGATACAATGCTTGATTTTAAAGATAAATTACATACCGTGGCATGGCATGGAGGAGTGGCCTAGTGGTTAGAGCACCAGTTTTGCAATCCAGAGGTTGCCAGTTCAAATCCCACTACTGCTCCTTGTGATCTTAGGCAAGTCACTTAACTCTCCATTCCCTCAGGTACAAACTTAGATTGTGAGTCCTCCTGGGACAGAGAACTATCCAGAGTACCTGAATGTAACTCACCTTGAGCTACTACTGAAAAAGGTGTGATCAAAATCTAAATAAATATTTAAATATTACTAACAATAGTTCCACAAGTTCATTTTTCAATTCTATCAAGTACTCTGGGATGAATACCATCCAGTCCAGGAGATTTTCTACTCTTCAATTTGTCAAATTGAGCTATTACATCCTCCAGGTTTATAGAGAGTTCATTCAGTTTCTCTGAATCATCATCTTCGAATACCATTTATGGCATGGGTATCTCTCTGAAATCTTCCTTGGTGACATCATCTGCATATATGAATGGGTTTAAACCCATTTTTTTTCCAGTTTCTTGCCAAGTGGAGCCATCAGGACACTAAATAATATTGGTGATATTGGGGAACCCTGAAGGACCCCGCATTCAGTGATCCTGGAGGCTGAAAATTCATTTGACATCTTGACAAAGTAGGATCTAGTTCTTAAAAAAACGTTGAACCAGGCTGCTACTGCTCAAGTTATTCCTATGTTGTTGAGCAGGGTCATTAGTATTGTGTGATTTTACTAGGTCGAATTGTAGTAGTAGTATTGACTGGCCTTGGCTTGTTATTCTTCTGAAGTTTGTGATCAGGGTGGTTATGACTGTTTCAGTGCAATAGCATGATCTGAAGTCTGATTGAGAGCTGTGAAGGACTTGGTGCATTAAGTATTCTGTTAATTGTTGTTGTGCTACTACTAGTCCCTCCATTGTTTTTGTCAGCAGTGGTATTGACATTGATGCAACTGGTCTGTAATTAGTGAGTTCATTGATCTTTCTGGTGGCATCTTTAGGGATTGGAGTGAGTATGATGTTGCCCTTGTCAGAAGGGAAATGGCCTTTCGAGAACATGTATTCTATGTTTAGTTAAGTGTTTGATTAACTAATCTGGTGGGTTTTCCATCATGTAGTTTGGGCAGCTGTCTAGTAGGCAATTGGCTTGTGCATATTTTATCAATAGTGATTTAACTGAGCTGGTTGTTGGCATCTTAAAGGAGGACCAGATTCTGTCTGCCTTGATTCATGCAGGAAATCTATGAGTGTTTGTGTTGCAGCTAGGTTTGATCTTATTTTTATTTTTTCTTCGAAATATTGTGCGAGCTCGTCTGCTGTTGATGGTTTTTCATTTGAAGTTAGCAGACTTTTGTGTTCAGTACATTTTTCATTAGTTCATATATTTTGTACCTGTATCTCTCCTCTCCTTTTCCAGTAGTGTCCCTCTGTGTCCCTATCTCCCCCTTTTACAGCATAACCCCCCACTTCCCCATCTCCCCCACCATTTTCCAGTAGTAAGAACATAACATAAGAACATAAGCATTACCATACTGGGACAGACCAAAGGTCCATCAAGTCCAGTATCCTGTTTCCAGCAGTGGCCAATCCAGGTCACAGGAACCTGGCAAGATCCCAGAATAATAAAACAGATTTTATGCTGTTTGTCCTAGAAATAAACAGTGGAGTTTCCCCAAGTCCATTTTAATAATGACTTTTCTTTTAGGAAATTATCCAAATCTTTTTAAACCTTGCTAAGCTAACTGCTTTTACCATATTTTCTGGCAACGAATTCCAGAATCTGCCCCATGGTGTCTGCACAGAACTTCAGGGATAGCTGGGAGCACAGGATGCCTCTTTTAGGAGATAACCTCACATGCTCTCTTCCTATGGTTCCAAATAGTTCCCAGGGGCTATGCATTCTCTCACAGTTACTCT
Organism: Microcaecilia unicolor; assembly: GCF_901765095.1. Taxonomy (NCBI): domain Eukaryota; kingdom Metazoa; phylum Chordata; class Amphibia; order Gymnophiona; family Siphonopidae; genus Microcaecilia; species Microcaecilia unicolor. The sequence goes on along the minus strand of NC_044042.1, from coordinate 91,443,393 downwards.
TCTCAATGGAAGCCATTTTAAATTGTTTAATCAGGGAAATGGGTCTCTGTAGAATTAAGCCTACATTGTTTCTCAAGAAGATTTTAAATGGGTTTTAACATGTTTCAGCTGCTTAACAGTGTAGGTGAGTACAGATATTGGAGCAATTAAACAGTTTCAGGTTTCCAAACCATTTCTGAATCTTGCTGATGAGTCTGGTATTTTTCCCAGTCTGGGAAGATACAAAATAAAAACAGGTTAACCCAAGGGCTGAGAGTGTAAATAACTGATTAAAGTTTTGGTTAAAACTTGAAAATGGATATTTTTCGTGATGCAGGGCATTCTTAATTGTCCACTGCACAATAGGGCAGTATCATCTTTATGCTCATGACTCCCAGATCTACCTCTCCACAACAGAAATCTCAGCCGAAATCAAGGCCAAAGTATCAGCCTGCCTGTCTGACATTGCTGCCTGGATGTCTCAGCGCCATCTGAAACTAAACATGACCAAGACTGAGCTTCTTATCTTTCCCCCTAAACCAACCTCTTCTCCTCCCCCATTCTCTATTTCTGTGGATAACACTCTCATCCTTCCTGTCTCAACAACTCGTAACCTTGGGGTCATCTTCAACTCCTCCCTCTCCTTGTCTGCACATATTCAGCAGACTGCTAAAACTTGTCGTTTCTTTCTCTATAATATCACCAAAATTTGCCCTTTCCTTTCTGAGCACACTACCAGAACCCTCTTCCACACTCTCATCCACACTCTTATCACCTCTCGTTTAGACTATTGCAACTTGCTTCTCACAGGTCTCCCACTTAGCCATCTCTCTCCTCTTCAATCTGTTCAAAATTCTGCTGCACGACTAATATTCCGCCAGTGTAGTTATGCTCATATTAGACCTCTCCTCAAGTCACTTCACTGGCTTCCTATCCGTTTCCGCATATAGTTCAAACTCCTCTTATTGACCTATAAGTGCATTCACTCTGCAGCTCCTCAGTACCTCTCCACTCTCATCTCTCCCTACATTCCTCCCCGGGAACTCCGTTCACTGTGTAAATCTCTCTTATCTGCACCCTTCTCCTCCACTGCTAATTCTAGACTCCGTTCCTTTTATGTTGCTGCACCATATGCCTGGAATAGACTTCCTGAGCCGGTACATCAAGCTCCATCTCTGGCCGTCTTCAAATCTAAGCTAAAAGCTCACCTTTTTGATGCTGCTTTTAACTCCTAAATCTTATTCACTTGTTCAGAACCCTTATTTTATCATCCTCACTTTAATATTCCCTTATCTCTTGTTTGTCCTAAATAGATTGTAAGCTCTGTCGAGCAGGGACTGTCTCTTCATGTTCAAGTGTACAGCGCTGCGTACGTCTAGTTACGCTATAGAAATGATAAGTAGTAGCATTGGATAATGCATTATGACCACCATTTTTATTTTCATTTTTTTTTCAGATGCAAGCAAAGCAGCATTTACTGCATCACCAAGTTCTTGCTTTCTGGCCAATCGTAGCAAGGCTGGCAGTTATTCTGGGGAAGCTACCATGAAAAACGAATGTCTCTCAGAGCAAAATTATGTATCCCTCACAGCTAACCAGCACCTCAGCATATCTAGTGACCTGAACCCCTTCTCTACTGGGGAACATGAAGCTGATAGGAAGAAAATCTCTGTCTCTTTCATGGAATGATTTGTGGGAATGATAATGTGTATCATCAAAAATCTAGCTCAGGGCTTGCCACACCTGTGCTGAAGACCCCACAGCCAGTCGTTGTTTTAGGATATCCATAATGATTACACATATCTGCCTACACTGGAAGCGCAGAGTATATAAATTTATTTCATGCATATTCATTGATTTAAGAGAAAGTTTTTACTTTCTATGAAGGAAGCAGTTAACTGTCAAGCCCTTTTATTTATTTATTTATTACATTTGTATCCCACATTTTCCCACCTCTTTGCAGGCTCAATGTGGCTTACAATACATCATGAATGGTGGAAATGTATAAGGAAATAGACATTTAGTGTTACTGAAGGATCTTGGGTAACATGGTAATGATAAAGCATAATAGTAGTATAACAAGCCAATGTTGTAAGACAATTCTGGATATATATGGAGGAGTTCACATTTGTTGATCTTTGTGGTATACCTTGTTAAAGAGATGGGTCTTCAGTAGTTTGCGGAAGTCAGTTAGTTCACAGATCGTTTTTAAGTTGCGCGGCAGCGCGGTCCAGAATTGTGTGCTCAAGTATGAAAAGATAGACGCATGCGTTAGTTTGTATTTTAGACCTTTACAGTTGGGGAAGTGAAGATTAAGAAATGTGCGGGATGATTTTTTAGCATTCCTGGGTGGTAAGTCTATTAGGTCTGACATGTAGGCTGGGGCATCTCCGTGAATGATTTTGTAAACCAAAAGCATTAAAGCGTTTTGCGGTAATTTGATGTCAGTACGCACTTAGTGTCCCTATCTCCCTCACCATTTTCCAATGGTGTCCCTATCTCCCCCTTTTCCAATACCTCCTTCTTCCTTCAACTCCTCACCCCCATCCAGTACCTCTTTCTTCCTTCAACCGCCTCCCCCCCAGGTCCGGTGCCTGCTTCCTTCAACCCATCTCCCCAAGTTCCGAACCACTTTCTGTTCTCCCTCCTCCCACCCCAGACCATCAAACCTCCTTCATTTAGCAGCCCCTGCAGCATATAACATGCTGCCTGTCTGAGCCGGCATCGTATCCTTCCCTTTGCGTATCCCACCCATCTGACACAACTTCCTATTTCTGTGAGGGCAGGACACATAGAGGGAAGGATCCAATGCCGCCTCACATAGGCAGCACTGCAGGGGCCACTAAACGAAGGAGGTTTGACGATCTGGGGGGGGGGGAGAGAGAACGGAAAGTGGTGTTGCCCTCGTGGAGGAAGCGGTGCCGGTTCCACAGTAAGGTGGGAGGGGAGGGGAGAAAGTCAATACTGCAAATTAAAAAAAAAAATCTACGACTGACAACAGCTGGCATCAGCGTAGGCGCTGTTTTCTTTAAAATCTGTTTGGGGGGGCAACCACTCCCTTTGCGCCTCCCCCCCCCCCCCCCCAGCTACACCTCTGTTCTTACCTTGGTGCTTTGATCTCCTCCCATGGTTTTCAGTATCACCTTTACTACTACTTATCATTTCTATAGCGCTACTAGACGTACGCAGCGCTGTACACTTGAACATGAAGAGACAGTCGCTGCTCGACAGAGCTTACAATCTAATTAGAACCTTTATGCTGATGACTCCCAGATCTACCTCTCCACACCAGAAATTTCAGCAGGAATCCAGGCCCAAGTCTCAGCCTGCCTGTCTGACACTGCTGCCTGGATGTCTCACCACCAACTGAAACTAAACATGGCCAAGACTGAGCTTCTTATCTTCCCCTAAACCCATTTCTCCTCTTCCCCCATTCTCTATCTCTGTGGATAACACTCTCATCCTCCCTCTCTCATCCGTTCGTAACTTTGGGTTCATCTTTGACTCCTCTCTCTATCTCTGCACATATCCAACAGATTGCTAAAACCTGTGTCATTTCTTTTTCTATAACATCACCAAAATTTGTCCCTTCCTTTCTGAGCACACTACCAAACCCTTATCCACACTCTTATCACCTCTTACTTAGACTACTGCAACTTGTTTCTTACAGGTATCCCACTAAGCCATCTCCCACTGTCTCTTCAATCTGTTCAAAACTCTGCTGCACGACATATATTCCAGCAGTGTCGCCATGCTCATATTAGACCTCTCCTCAAGTCACTTTGTTGGCTCCCTATCCGTTTCCGTATACACTTCAAACTCCTTTTACTGACTTACAAGTGTGTTCACTCTGCAGCTCCTCAGTACCTCTTCACTCTTATCTCTCCCTACAATCCTCCCCAGGAACTCCATTAATTGAGTAAATCTCTCTTATCTGTACCCTTCTCCACTGTGAACTCCAGACTCCATTCCTTTTATGTTGCTGCCCCATATGCCTAGAATAGACTTCCTGAATCAGTACGTCAAGCACCAGCTCTGACTGTCTTCAAATCTAGGCTAAAACCCAACCTTTTTGAGGCTGCTCTTAACTCCTAACTCAAACTCAATTGTTCAATACCCATGTCAGTTTTATAATTCTCACCATAAGTAATTCCCTTATCCCTTATTTGTCCTGTTTGACTGTCTTTTACATCATTATTACATCACATCATTACATCAAGAACTTCTATTCTGCAATAACCTGACCAGTTCCATGCGGATAACAGTTAAAAAGAGAACCAGAACTACTATTTGGGAATTTTCAAAACCTAAAAGCAATAACTTAAACATAATCATTTCACATATTTTTAAAATAAAAATATCTTCAGTTGTTTACGGAAGGACACAAATGAGAGACGAGTGAAAAGAAGGAGGAAGAGAATTCTATATTGTTGCAGCTTGATACAAGATTGAAGCCAAAAGTTGATTAGATTGTAAGCTCTGTTGAGCAGGAACCGTCTCTTACATGTTCAACGTACAGTACTGCGTACGTCTAGTTGTGCTATAGAAATGATAAGTAGTAGTAGTAGTATAAGGTCGAAGGAATTAGTAACTGGCCTGTGCTGAGAGTAGCAGTACCCAAGTCCTGGACACAGCATCAGCAGTTGTGAAAACGTGATCAGACTTTGAGGGAGAAAGAGAAAATTACACAAAGGAAGAAGGAACCGTCTGAAAATAACAAGAAGCAGCATAAGGAGTGTCAAAGCAAATGCAAGGTGCAGATAAAGAAGGCCAAGAGGGATTACAAAAAAAAAGATAGCATTAGAGGCAAAAAAACATAGTAAAAAATTTTTTGCGGTATATTAAAAGCAGGAAGCCGGCAAAAGAATCAGTTGGGCCACTGGATGACCGAGGGGTAAAAGGGGCGATCAAGGAAGACAAAGACGTAGCGGAGAGACTGAATGTTCTTTGCTTCGGTCTTCACCGAGGAAGATTTGGGTGGGATACCGATGTCGGAAATGGTATTTCAAGCGGACGAGTCGGAGAAACTCACTGACTTCACAGTAAACCTGGAGGACGTAATGGGGCAGTTCAGCAAACTAAAGAGTAGCAAATCTCCTGGACCGGATGGTATTCATCCTAGAGTACTGATAGAACTGAAAAATGAGCTTGCGGAGCTACTGCTAGTGATATGCAACTTATCCTTAAAATTGAGCGTGGTACCGGAAGATTGGAGGGTGGCCAATGTAACGGCCATTTTTTAAAAAGGCTCCAGGGGAGATCCAGGAAATTATAGACCGGTGAGTCTGACGTCAGTGCCGGGCAAAATGGTAGAGGCTATTATTAAAAACAAAATTACAGAGCACATCCGAGGACATGGATTACTGAGACCGAGTCAGCACGGCTTTTGTGTGGGGAAATCTTGCCTGACCAATTTACTTCAATTCTTTGAAGGAGTAAACAAACATGTGGACAAAGGGGAACCGGTTGATATTGTGTATCTGGATTTTCAAAAGGCGTTTGACAAGGTACCTCATGAAAGGCTACAGAGGAAATTGGAGGGTCATGGGATAGGAGGAAATGTCCTATTGTGGACTAAAAACTGGTTGAAGGATAGGAAACAGAGAGTGGGGTTAAATGGGCAGTATTCACAATGGAGAAGGGTAGTTAGTGGGGTTCCTCAGGGGTCTGTGCTAGGACCGCTGCTTTTTAATATATTTATAAATGATTTAGAGATGGGAGTAACTAGCGAGGTAATTAAATTTGCTGATGACACAAAGTTATTCAAAGTTGTTAAATCGCGACAGGATTGTGAAAAATTACAAGAGGACCTTACGAGACTGGGAGATTGGGCGGTTAAATGGCAGATGACGTTTAATGTGAGCAAGTGCAAGGTGATGCATGTGGGAAAAAAGAACCCAAATTATAGCTACGTCATGCAAGGTTCCACGTTAGGAGTTACAGACCAAGAAAGGGATCTGGGTGTCGTCGTCGATAATACACTGAAACCTTCTGCTCAGTGTGCTGCTGCGGCTAGGAAAGCAAATAGAATGTTGGGTATTATTAGGAAAGGTATAGAAAACAGGTATGAGGATGTTATAATGCCGTTGTATTGCTCCATGGTGCGACCGCACCTTGAATATTGTGTTCAATTCTGGTTGCCGCATCTCAAGAAAGATATAGTAGAATTGGAAAAGGTGCAGCGAAGGGCGACTAAAATGATAGCGGAGATGGGACGACTTCCCTATGAAGAAAGATTAAGGAGACTAGGGCTATTCAGCTTGGAGAAGAGACGGCTGAGGGGAGACATGATAGAGGTATATAAAATAATGAGTGGAGTGGAACTGGTGGATGTGAAGCGTCTGTTCACGCTTTCCAAAAATACTAGGACTAGGGGGCATGCGATGAAACTACAGTGTAGTAAATTTAAAACAAATCGGAGAAAATTTTTCTTCACCCAACGTATAATTAAACTCTGGAATTTGTTGCCGGAGACAGTGGTGAAGGCGGTTAGCTTAGCAGAGTTTAAAAAGGGGTTGGACGGTTTCCTAAAGGACAAGTCCATAAACCGCTACTAAATGGACTTGGGAAAAATCCACAATTCCAGGAATAACATGTATAGAATGTTTGTACGTTTGGGAAGCTTGCCAGGTGCCCTTGGCCTGGATTGGCCGCTGTCGTGGACAGGATGCTGGGCTCGATAGACCCTTGGTCTTTTCCCAGTATGGCATTACTTATGTACTTATGAGGTGCACTTGATCCCTTCGCAAAACAATCGGAACAGAGAAGGAGTAGGGAGGATTGGCTCTTCCCAAACAACGAAGGAGACGCATAGGTGGTTAAGAGTCTTTATTGAAAAACATCAAAAACGCCTAAGCGCCTGCCTCAGGAGTCTTATAATGTACTGCTGATTGTAATGCTGATTTCAGGAGAAGACACAGAAATGGAGTTTTTTTTAATACAAGTGGGCTATCAACATAACATAAAACCTTCATGGACTGCCAAAGCTGTCTCGGTGAAGTATCAAGACCGCTTTGGCAGTCCACAAAGGTATTTTTCCTTTGATTCTCGGTTACGTTGATAGCCCACTTGTATTAAAAAGAAACTCCATTTCTGTATCTTCTCTTGAAATCAGCATTACAATCACCAGGCTTAGAGTCTCAGGTGCCATCTTGCAAGCTGGTATAAGAGACGATATGGACGAACGTACCTGTGATGTTGGTGATGGGAGGGAGTTGCTCACACAGCTGAGCTGAGCTGGGGAACACATGCATCCACAGGAAAAGCAATACCTGCAGACAGAGAAAAGGAACAAACAAACATATGGTCATAAGCTTAGCAAATGCCAAGGATGGACTGCTTAATTTGACTTTAGGCTGGCAAGGAAGACAGTGTTAATGTAACAAGTTATTGTGTGGGACACCTGTAAATACACTCGCAAGAATTCTATCTTTACTCACTTACAGTGAAGAAACCAAGGCATAGAGAGATAAAGGACCAGATTCAGTAAATGGTGCTCAAATTTAGGCGTTGGGAAAAGCCGCGCTAAAAGCTATTCTACAAAGGGTGTTTTGAGCTGAGTGATCTTTATAAAATAGTGCTTAGAGAGGAATCCCACGTCCAACTTTGAGCATGAAGAATTATGCCAGCTGAAAACTGATGTAAATCCTGGCATGCAAGTTAACTCACTACACAAGTATTCTATAAAATTACTGCCAAAAGCTGTGAAAACAACCTACGACTATCTAAACTTCAGGACATCACTAAAAACCAACCTGTTCTAAAAGGCATACCCTACCGACCCAACATAAATGCCTACACTCTGCAACACAGCAAAACCAAAGCTCGTAATGGACACTATATAACCTCTCCTCTCTTCGATCCCCATTGTGCCTGAACCTTGATCGACCACAACATCACCATGTATTTGTTTCTCTATCGGACTTGGCGAACGCCTTTACGGTACTATGTAAGCCACATTGAGCCTGCAAATAGGTGGGAAAATGTGGGATACAAATGTATCAAATAAATAAATAAATAAATATACCATATGCCTTACTTTAGCTGTACTTTATAGAGTAAGCCTAAATTTCCACACAGTATATAGAATATGCTGAGCGGCCATGAGCGCTGCCATTTACGCCAAGTAAAACTTGTAAATCCTGGTGCATAAGTTAGGTGCAGAGCAGGTGTACTCTAAAACCCTACATGTACTTTTCTGGAATACCCATGGCCCACCCATAGCCACGCCCCCTTTTCAGCAGAGTGCATTAGAATTTATGCTCACCGCTTTTGCAGAATACGCTTAGCGGCTAGTGCACGTAAATTCTAATTAATGCCAATTAGTGCTGATAATTGATTGTTTACATCAATTATCAGCGCTGATTTGCTTGTTAACTAATTATGAGCATCGTTATTGAATATGCTTTGATTTCCAGGGGAATATGTATTGTTATTTGAATATTTTTTCTACTGAAATTGTCTATTGTCTGTGTCCAGATTGTTCTTGCTGTACACCACCTTGGGTGAATTTCTTGTAAAAGGTGTTAAATAAATCCTAATAAATAAAAAATAATAAATTCTGCCTTGCCCTTCCTTCTGTTTGTAATACAACCCCTAGGTTAACAGGAGGAGTGATGCATCCTGCCTCATCACCTGCCTCTCCTACACTTGCCCACTTTCATGATATAAGCCACATAGATCCTGCAGCTTATACTACAACACTGACCCTGTGGCAGGAGAAGCCGATATGATAGTGAGATGCCACTCATCCTACCAATCAGAGAATGGTTGGTGGTGGGGAAGGAGAAGATCAAGCAAAGTTTGTAACAATCAGGGTAGGGAAGACAAAGGTTAGACCAGTTTGTGTTAGGGCTGGAGCAAGGTATAAAGTGCCCTATATGAACCTTCAACTTTATATAGTGCTTCCCCAGCAAATCCCCTGAGTCAGAGTCTGGGATTACATAAACAAGGTTTTGAATTTGATGGGTACTCTAGATGCAAGAGAGTGGAGTGGAGGAGTGGCCTAGTGGTTAGAGCACCAGCCTTCCAATCCAGAGGTGGCCAGTTCAAATCCCACTGCTGCTCCTTGTGATCTTGGGCAAGTTACATAACCCTCCATTGCCTCAGGTACAAACTTAAATTGTGAGCCCTCCTGGGACAGAGAAATATCCAGAGTACTTGAATGTAACTCACCTTGAGCTACTACCAAAAAAGGTGAGAGAAAAATCTAAATAAATAAGAGAGGGCCAGGGCACTGGTGGTGAGAATTTTTCTAAGGCAGGCCATTTCAACCCAGTCCTCGAGGTACACCAAGTCCCATTAGGTTTTCTGGATAACCACAATGAATATGCATGAAATAGATTTGTATACCAATGAGGAAGTGCACACCAATCTGTCTCATACATATTCATTGTGGAAAACCCAATGGAAGTTGTAGTCCCTGGACCAGATCTTCCATTCACTGAGAACCAGGAGAGGCTGACTGCACCTTCTGTGAAAGCTGTTAGGACATTGAAAGCTAGGGATCATATGTTCTCCATTACTAGTCCTCTGATGTAGTAGAATAATTTGCCTAGTGAACTTTGCAAGTTAAACAATGCCCTTGTGTTTGGAAGAAATTAAATGCCATTAATTTCAACAGGCATTTGGACTAATGTGATAGAATGGTGAAGTACACTCTACTGAGTACAGAGGATTGAGAGGAACAGCTGAGTAGCACCGAATTTATATTGACGTGGATTAGGGTGAGGAAATTGTATATCCTGCAATCTGCATCGATTTGTAGATATGTGGACTTTTTTTATTATGTCACCTTCTATGTGAGTTTCACACAGTTTGCTCAATTAACTTTTTTTTTATTTGTAGTGGTGTATGTAGCCGAGACCTAAACTGTATTTAACCCACAGAATACAGAGTGAACATAAGAAAACATCATCCTTAAAAAGTTATTACCGGATGAAAATTGTTAAGGTAAATTTTGATTTCTGTAAAGAGAATTAATTTAGTTTACATAAATTCAAGGAACATACACTAGTAAATATAAATAAGTTATTTATTAAAGTGCACTTAATGATTATATTGCAGTCAGAATTTTCTATAACTAGTTAAAAACATTTAAAACCATAAATATGATAAATATTATAAATAATTAAAATCCCTCCTGGATCCAGGTCTACATTCTAAAATAGTTCTCTCTCTCTCTTATAGAAATCAATACAATTACTAAAACTACAAGTATTGCACATAAACTGTTCGTAAATCGTGCATAAATATTCTTATTAAAATTTTACTTAATTCAATTTTATTTCTTCTATAGGAATTACTTTTAAGATAAGTATTAAGTAATGATATCACAGATCAATTGTATTATCAATAAGTAATTAAACTAATTTAACTTTTCTTTTTCTCTCGTCAGGTCCTCAGTTCCTTAAGGTAAGTATGAGTAACTAATGTAAATGTACAGTGTCTCTCAGTTTCTCAATCTAGTAGAATTAATTTTTCTCCTGTACTTAGCATAAATTCCAGCTTTCTTGACTTTTGGAAAATTTCATCTGTCTTGGTTGTCTTTGTCTTGATCTTCTCCCTAAACTTATTCTTCAAAAGAAAATAAAGGGAAAGAATCTATCTTCCTGCAGTGTGTGTCTAAAGTAAGCCTGCCTGTCACAGGAGCCTGGACTAAATATTCTAATATAAATACAATACATTTAATTTTTTCCCTGTGACTAATTTCCTGACCTGTCCTAATAAACATTTAAATTCTAAATCTGCCTATGGAGAGACCAGGTCTTTTTCCAGGAATTTGCTGAATTCTTGAAGATCACATGTGCTCATATCACTCACACACACACACAGCCACATTGGATTCACACAGCATTAAGAGGTTTGGTTTAAATTAAATCCTCTCTTTACTTTTCTAAGATCAGATAATTTAATTATCTATCTAGTTCAGACTTCAGATATTAATCTATTGGGTTTCAATAAATACTTTTAAAAATATCTTTACATCTCAAAAGAGATCTTTCAGAAACAATATCATATCAATTCCTATTTCAACTACTTCAACCCACTGAAGGGCTATTGATATTTAATGCTTTCCAGCACTTTTCAGAACAAAATATACTTTTCAAATAGTATTCTAACTATTTTTAATATTAACTACTATTAATTGTTTCAGAACAAGCCTGTGAAGTACAAGCTCTGTCTCTCAGGAGAGAAATCAAAACCTCTTGGATTCAGTACAAATCTCTATATAATCTCAGTACTTTCAGTTAAACTATTCTCAATCACTCTTTTATTATTTCACTCAAACTTTCATTTATTCCCTCCTTTCAAATCTCTCACTGAAAGACATCAGGACGCAGATCTTCTCTCACCAACTGTCACTAGTTAAGTCCCTGACTAGAGCAGTGCAGCCAATCAGGAAGCTCCCTTTCAGAACACATTTCCATATTGACATTCTATTGTACATTTTAGGTTAAAAACACTATATAAAACCTTCATTTTTGGATTTTAATTGCATAACACAGATCAGAGCATTGCCCTAATGTTTATTCTATAAACGATTCCATTAAATTTAACCACCAAATAGCCAAACTGGAACTTCATAAAATCGGACTAATTTGCATAAAATCTAAGCTTTCATAACCCCATGGCAAGCAAGTATAGGCTTCCTGCACCTGAATTCTAGCATTAAAACTCATGCAAACACTTTTAAAATGTATTTTTAATACTTTTTAGATTTCCAGGTGTCAGTACAGGTCTCCTTTAACTGTACTGCGCCCGCGCCGAAATTCACGCCGTTTCTGGTCAATTTGGCAACCAAGGATGTTTCCAAAACTCCCTGCATCTCCCAGCAGTCTCCGGGGTATATTAATTAAAAATGTGCAACAGGCGCATGCCTCGCGAATGCGCAATTGTGCACAACCCCCCATTTTGGCCGCCATCTTATTTTTATAATTTGACCCTTCCACGGGTCACAACAAGTCTCCCTGTCATATTTTTAATGAAACATTGGTGCTTCAGTGGTCCCGATGCTCCATTTCAAGACCAGAACCACTGGACCCAAACGGGGCACTGCACATTCACTGCAGACGTCACTGATGATGTCAGTGCATCCTTCGACGCTACGCCCTCACTATCAGCGTTCCCCGGGCTCCTATAGGCCTCAGGAATCCCGGGGCTTTTCTCGCCCACAATGTCTGGCGTCCCATTCACTAGGAGCGGTCTGGAACAACGCAATTCATGCCGGATGTGCAATCGTGCGATGGACCCGCCCCGACCTCCTGGAGTCCTCCCAAGGGCCAGGTAAACAATTAAAAATATTTTCATACTGGTTTCTGTTTGGAAGAAATTAAATGCCATTAATTTCAACAGCCATTTGGACTAATGATAGAATGGTGAAGTACGCTCTACTGAGTACAGAGGATTGAGAGGAACAGCTGAGTAGCACTGAATTTATATTGACGTGGATTAGGGTGAGGCAAATTGTATATCCTGCAATCTGCATAGATTTGTATATATGTGGACTATAAATATTTTAAATAATTAAGTAGGAATGATACTAGGAAGTTCCCTGAAGAGGACTGTACCCAAGCTACAGGGGTCTTTTACTAAAGCTTAGTTCAAGTTATCTACAGCAGGACCCATAGGAATAAAACAGGCCTTGATGCAGATAACTCAAGCTAAGCTTTAGTAAAAGACCCCCTAAGTTAGTCAAGAGGAAGGAGAAAAAAAAATCCTAGATATTTGAGAATGAAAGCTTGTGGTACCATTTCCCAACTCTGGCTCCAACTAAGCTGGGAAATAGCATCACAAAAATATATGACAGAAAAAGAACAAAATATAAGCATTGAGCTTTTTGCCTTCAAGTTGAATGATGAATCACTTTGTGATATCAATACTTAAAGGAAAGATGGAGAGAAACAGAGAGCAAGAAGGGGAGAGAGCGAGTGCATCAGTGAGAGAGATGGAGAGAGACTAATGTGGAGATGCAAAGACAGAGATAGGAAGACAGAATGAACGAGAGGAATAGTGGAACTGGAGTTAATGGTGTTTAATGGTCCCACTGGACTCATTTTCACTTAATAGAGCTATTCAAAGAAGAAGCAATATGAATGTAACTTGTATACAGCCTTTCACTTTTCAGCAGGATGACAGAAAATGTCACTTGGATTCTCCTGCAAATGTATATAAAAGAGAAAAGTAATCAAGAACAGAGAGAGAGAAGGAAGAAATGATTACGAATGTGCTTTCATTTGAAACAAAAATGGAACTGCCATAGTACTGTAACAGCACAGTAATAGATGGCAGATAAAGACTGAAATGGCTTGTTTGCTCTACTTAGTAGGGTGGTTAGGGTTGTAAACTGCTGCTTTCAGCAGATTACCCCCATCTAGTCCAAAATAGTCATTTTACTGCTGTTTAGAGCTGAAGTACTCTATACTTGGTTTCATCCTTTTTTTGACTGCGGGGCAGTATACAGGGCGGTGTGGCAGTTGGTGAGGTTTAGGGGCAGCTTCAGGATGTCGTTTTTGGGGTTGGGGCAATTTGTGGGGTGGTGGCACACTTGCAGGTATAGCTTTTGGGATGGGGTATCTTGTATAGGGGTAGTTTTTGGGGACAGGGCAGTTTGGCCCAATATTAAAAAACAAAAGCTGAGCCCTATTTTCAGCCAAAGTTAAAAGCCTAAAATTTGAGCTGAAAATTGGTCTTAAGTTAGGAACATAAAAGTTATGCTCATAAATGTAAGCCTGCCATTCATTTGCTTAGATTTATGAGCCTAGAGCTGAAACTCTGTTGGTTCCCAGTAATGGCAGCGTTGCACATATGCTGTCTGTGGCCTGGTCAGAAGCTTTCCCTCTGACTTATCCTGCCCATGCAGAAACAGGAAGTGAAATCAGAGGAGGCGGGACAGGCCAGAGGGAAAGCTTCCTATCAGGTTGCAGGCAGAATACGTGCAACTCTGCCACTGCCGGGGAACAACAGAAGATCAACTTTATGGTAGTCTTGTAAGGGGTGGGGGAGGATTGAGAGGAGACAGATGCCAAACCCCAGGTGAGAGGAGGAGAGTGAACTGCAGACCTGCAAGCAGAACTGGAGGAGCCACCAGTGAAAGCTAGGACTGAGGCAGTGAGCTCCAACACCCACGAGAAAAGCTTGGTGGCGAGCACCACCAAGTGTGTGTTGCTGCTCATGAGAGTGCAGTGGAGGGAGGACAATGGGGAGAGAGGGAGGGAAGCGAGAAATAATGGAACTCAGGAAAGAAAAGGAGATAATGTACCTGGCGGAAGAGGAGAGGGAGAAGTTGGATCTGGGGGTGAGAGGGAGAGAGATTATCAGTCCTTCAGGGAAAAGGAAAGGGGTTGGGCTTTTATATACTGCCTTTCTGTGGTTACAATCAAAGTGGTTTACATATTATATACAGGTACTTATGGACCCTTTTACCAAGCTGCGTGAAAAAGGGCCCTGTGCTGGCGGTGGGGGCTGTTTTTTCCCACACGCCAGCACCCTTTTTACCACAGTGGGTAAAAAGACCTCAGATACACATGGCCTTTTGGCAAGAGAACTCTTACCAAATGGCCATGCGACGGAGAGCCCTTACTGTCACTCACTGAGGTGACGATAAGGGCTCCCGCGCTAACACGGTGATGCCCAATTACTGCCGGGTTACCGCCAAGCAAGCCATTTCCGGAGGTTTTCTTTTCCCCCTAGAAATGGCGTTCGCTCGGGGTGGGACTACCTGGGGCAACGAAGGATTAAGTGACTTGCCCAGAGTCACAAACAGCCACAGTAATAAATAAATAAATACAATATAATACCTTTAATTCTGTGATGAATCATGATTAAAAAGTTGTAATCGAAATGCAGCCCTACTTCTAAGTAAAGGTGGTCCGACTTATTGATTGAGTGGAGAATGTAGCGTACCTGGACTAACTTCCTAGCATCTGTTGATCCCAAACTAAATAATTCTTTACATAAGATCTCTAGTATCTGTAAGGGAGAGGAGGGGATAGTAGATGGAATGGAGGCCATATCATCTGCTTCTTCCCTCAATACAGTCTCTGGGCATAAACCAGGGGCCACCTTAGAGTAAGAAGAGTAATAACTTTTTTTTTCCACCAGTAGATAGCAGTGGACAGGAGTTGTACAAGGTTTTGAGGGTCTCATGAGCTGATGTTCAGAACTCCAGCGCTATAGGGAACAGCACCGGAAAATACCA
The DNA here is from genome assembly GCF_901765095.1 of Microcaecilia unicolor. Classification (NCBI taxonomy): domain Eukaryota; kingdom Metazoa; phylum Chordata; class Amphibia; order Gymnophiona; family Siphonopidae; genus Microcaecilia; species Microcaecilia unicolor. The sequence continues at coordinate 91,428,215 of NC_044042.1, read as the reverse complement.
TGGAACCAGCGCACCAAAATAACTTCCCAACGATCAATGTTAACAGCATGCGTACTGTGCAAAGGGGAGGAATGTGTCTGGCGCATGCGCACAAGAATTTTGCGGTAAGCAAAGCTCTTGTGTGCATGCCCATTCAAACCCTGAAGTGCAGGCACACATCAGCGCTGTTCTTTTGCTCCTTAAATGTAAGCTTTCGAAAAAAAAAATTCACTTCAAAAGCTTATATTTAAATGCAGAAAATAGGTGCCAATGAGGGGCATAATTGAAAGGGGCGCCCACGTTTTCCTGAGGGCATCCCCGCAGGACGGCCCCGAGAAGGGGCGGGGAAACCGCTATTATTGAAACAAGATGGGCGTCCATCTTTCATTTCGATAATACGGTCGGAGACGCCCAAATCTCAACATTTAGGTTGACCTTAGAGATGGTCGACCTAAATGTTGAGATGGTCGTCCCCGGCTTTCGGCCATAATGGCATTCGTAGTGCACTGGCCCCCCTCACATGCCAGGACACCAACCGGGCACCCTAGGGGGCACTGAAGTGGACTTCCTAAATTGTTCCCAGGTGCATAGCTCCCTTACCTTCGGTGCTGAGCCCCCCAGACCCCCCCAAAACTCACTCCCCACAACTGTACACCATTACCATAGCCCTAAGGAGTGAAGGGGGCACCTACATGTGGGTACAGTGGGTTTCGATTGGGTTTTGAAGGGCTCACATTTACCACCACAAGTGTAACAGATAGGGGGGGATGGGCCTGGGTCCACCTGCCTGAAGTGTACTGCACCCACTAAAACTGCTCCAGGGACCTGCATACTGCTGTCATGGAGCTGGGTTTGACATTTGAGGCTGGCAAAAAAAAAAAAAAAAAAGTTTAAGGGTGGGAGGGGGTTGGTGGCCACTGGGGGAGTAAGGGGAGGTCATCCCCGATTCTCTCCAGTGGTCATCTGGTCAGTTTGGGCACCTTTTTGAGGCTTGGTTGCAAGAAAAAATGGACCAAGTAAAGTCGACCAAATGTTCATTAAGGACGCCCTTCTTTTTTCCATTATCAGCCGAGGACGCCCATCTCTTAAGCATGCCCCAGCCCTGTCTTCGCTACACCTCCAACATGCCCCTGTGAACTTTGGTCATCCCCGCGATGGACTGCAGTTGAGGGCACCCCAACTTGGCTTTCGATTATACCAATTTGGGCAACCCTGAGAGAAGGACGCCCATCTCCCAATTTCTGTCAGAATATGGGCACCCTTCTCTTTCGAAAATGCCCCTGAATATGTGTTTTCACCTTTGGCTTTGCTTTGTTCCTCATCACTGGTGCTCAGAGGCTTGCATGGGCTTCTTTTCTCGTTCAAATCAAATAAAAACTGGCAGATTAAAAAAAGGACAGAAAACCACAGAAGCACCACTCCTTGTGTGTGCAAGTGAGACTAACGAGTTAGTTACTTCTTCCATTAAAGGCTTGGTTGAAGAGGCAAGCTTTCACCTGCTTCCTGAAGTAGAGATAGTCTTGTGTTAAGCGCAGCCTTTCAGGCAGTGCATTCCAGAGTGTGGTGGCTACTCCGGAGAAGGCTCGCTTTTGGGTATCACATCGTGTAATGTCTTTTGGAGAGGGTGTAGTTAGTGAAAGTCCTTGGGAGGATCTTAGCGTCCTTGGCGGTGTGTGGAGGATCTTCCTGTTCTTCAGATATTCGGGGCCATTCCCTTTCAGGGCCTTGAAGATCGACATAGAATTTAGCCCTGTATTGTACTGGTAGCCAATGAAGTTTTTGCAAAAATGGTATGATATGGTCATATCGCTTGCAACCTTCTATCAGTCTTGCTGCTGCATTCTGAATCAACTGGAGCTGGTACAGGCCCTTTGTAGTCATACCATTGTATAGTGCATTGCAGTATTCCAGTCTTGATGTTATCACTGCATGGCTAAGTTAGTGAATGGCAGTAAAAATCATCACTGCCTCCTTAACTTCTTGTTAAGGGGCCCTTTTACAAAGCTGCGGGAGGGCTAACATGCAGGTAGTGTGTACCAAATTGGCACTGGGGTGCCGGTAGATATTGTGCATCTGGATTTTCAAAAGGCGTTTGACAAAGTGCCTCATGAAAGACTCCAGAGGAAACTGGAGAGTCGTGGGATTGGAGGTAGGGTATTACTATGGATTAAGAACTGGTTGAAAGATAGGAAGCAAAGAGTAGGGTTGAATGGTCAGTATTCTCAGTGGAGAAGGGTTGTTAGTGGGGTCCCTCAGGGGTCTGTGCTGGGACCACTGCTTTTTAACATATTTATAAATGACCTAGAGATGGGAGTAACTAGTGAGGTAATTAAATTCACAGATGATACAAAATTATTCAGGGTCGTCAAGTCGCAGGAGGAGTATGAAAGATTATAGGAGGACCTCGCAAGACTGGGGGTTGGGCGTCCAAGTGGCAGATGAAGTTCAATGTTGGCAAGTGCAAATTGATGCATGTGGGTAAGAGGAACCCGAATTACAGCTATGTCATGCAACGTTCTGCGTTAGGAGTCACAGACCCAGAAAGGAATCTGGGAGTCATTGTGGATAAGACGTTAAAAACTTGTGCTCAGTATGTAGCGGCAGCTAAGAAAGCGCACAGATTGTTGGGTATTAATAGGAAAGGGATGGAAAACAAACACGAGGATGTTATAATGCCATTGTATTCCTCAAATATTGTGTCCAATTCTGGTCGCAGCATCTCAAAAAAGATATAAAGGAATTGGAGAAGGTGCAGAGAAGGGCGACGAAAATGATTAAAGGGATGAGGAAAGGCTTCAGCTTGGAGAAAAGGTGGCTGAGGGGTGATATGATAGAAGTCTACAAGATAATGAGCGGAGTAGAGTGGACAGATGTGAAGCGTTTGTTTACACTTTCAAACAACAATAGAGCCAGGGGACACAAGATGAAGCTAGAATAGGGTAGATTTAAAATAAACAGGAGAAAGTTTTTCTTTACTTAGCGTGTAGTTGGACTCTGGAACTCGTTGCCGGAGAATGTAGTGACAGCAGCTGGCCTTACGGAGTATAAAGGGGGTTTGGACAGATTCCTGAGGGAAAGGTCCATTGAACATTATTAAAAAAAAATTGTGTGTGTGTGTGGGGGGGGGGGTCCTTGAAGCTTGGATTGGCCACTGTCGGAGACAGGATGCTGGGCTTGATGGACCATTGGTCTTTTTCCAGTATGGCAGTGCTTATGTTCTTACAGTATGTACTGCTGCTGGGGTAACACGTGCTCCTGGTGGTAATTCTGACGGGGGGGGGGGGGGGCGTTCCTGGTGGTGACTGGCATTTATATCCCACTTATTTTCAATTAGAATCAAAACAAACACAGCTAAGACAATTAAATAAATATTTGCTAAACAATTGAGTTTTCAATCCTTTCCAAAAATTCAAGCATTTGAACTGGAATTGAATTCCAGAATTTGGTAGCAAAATAGCTAAAAGAACTGTCATGAAAATGCTTGAAACATTGTCAGGGGCCACACTATCCTGAATGACATGGGCGTAGTCTGTTTCATTTGGGGGGGGCAAAGGGTGTGGCTTAGTACCTTTGAATATCATTTGCATATATACATCTCATACATTCATTATGGCTATTAAAAAAAACAACAAGCACACATACGCACCAGAGTAAAATGCTGAATATAAAGCCAGCATATCAAAAACTGTGATCAGGAAGGAGGGTGAGGAGGTCCCCTCATTCTAACCGAGGGGTTCTCAACCCAGTCAGGTTTTCAGGATATCCAGAACGAATATGCATGAGATAGATTTGTATAGAATGGAGGTAGTACATATCACCTGCATACTCATTGTGGGTATCCTGAAAACCTGACTGGCTAGGTGTGTCCCGAGAACCCCTGATCTAAACACTAGTCAGGCAGTTGTCCCTGGAAAAAAAAAAAGAATGCAATTTATATTCCCAAGCTACACAAAACAAACAAACAAAAAAAAACAAACCTGCCAACATTGATTATACGCAACAAAAATGTTTTGAGTTAAATTATGTTTCCTGGGACTCTAACATAAAATATACTGACCCCTGACTCTGCATTGTCACAGTGTTCAATTCAAGCACATATTCTGCATCCACAGGAGCCTTCTTCATGCACCAGTGAGTGCAGAGCTGAACTAGAGCATTTCCCCATAGAATTTGCCATACAAAATCAAATCGGATTCTGGTTTCATCTCAGTATCAGCAACGTAACCCCTCTCCAGCAGACAATTTGGGTCTGATATTCAAGCTTGCGGCAGTCAGTGTTTTGCTGACCACTGCTGGCTTTATTCCCAGATATTCAATGCCAAGTCATGTCCATGCACCTGCATTAAATATCGAGGCATACATGGCTCTCTAAAACATAGCTTGTATGATATTCAGCACTTAACTGGCTAGGATGAACCGCATTAAGATAGTATTGTGTTTGATGTGGTTCTCCTAGTCGCTTAAGTGCTTTATCCCCCTTACAACTCACCATACAAAAATATTCAAATTGTGATCATCACCTCAAGATAGAACAGCACAAGCTTAAAGCTGAAAAGGTTTTTGTTTGCCCCAGAGCCTGCTTTCAAAAAAGGGTCAGGCACTTTATAAAATAACACAAAACCCTGCAAAAAGACACTTAAAACCTATACATAAAACTTAACACACAACAGCCCTAACCCACCTATGAAAAGACAGGAGTAGCCTAGTGGTTAATGCAGTGGACTTTGATCCTGGGGAACTGAGTTTGATTCCCACTGCAGCTCCTTGTGACTCTGGGCAAGTCACTTAACCCTCCATTGCCCCTGGTACAAAATAAGTACCTGAATATATGTAAACCGTAGTTGCAAAAACCTCAGAAAGGTGGTATATCAAGTCCCATTTCTCTTTCCCATTACACTGGACCCTAGAGCACTAATACACCTGCTACTGGAAAACTGGAACAAGCTGGACTGTTACTCATTCCTACACAGACACTACATGCTAGCAGAATCTGTCACCTCAGTCACAAATGCAGAACATGGACAGACCCTCATGTGATACAAAATAGGATTCAAAACTGGTTAAAAGAGAGAGTAGGGTTAAATGGTCAGTACTGAGAGACTGACCAGACTCAACTCTACTATAATGGCAAAGTTTAAGTTATAGGATAATGCAATTTCATTTAAAAATGTCAGTGTTTCCAAGGTTTCCATATGTGTGCACGTGGTTTATGTTTATGCAGGACAAAGCTTTTACTTAGAAATCCATTATCAAGTGCACTCTAAGGTATTATTTAGGAGTATATGAAGCACTACTCACACATATATGCCTAGTGCCCCACATGTTAACTCTGCCCCCCCCCCCCCCCCAAAAAAAAAAAAAGTCAGGTCTGGCTATGCCCCTGGTTTGGCCAGAGATATGACTGTGCTTAAAGTGGTCATCTTGGTCCTAGCTAGGCTGTCCCCAATAAAGGAATAATGCCAACGTATATATTCTTATTTATTTATGGCATTTATATCCCACAATATTCCCGCTAGGCTCAATGTGGCGTACAATAGTTATTAAAACAAACAATAGTACAAAGTACAGTATACAAGGTCACAAGAGAGAAAGAGGGAAAGAGAAATAACTGAGGAGAGAAAAGGGAGAGAGGAGGGGTGATAATTTATCACTGAGAAAGTCGTGGATCAGAAGGATGTGGCGCCAGACGGGCTCACAGCATATGCTCTGCCAAAAAGGAAGGTCTTGAGTCGCTTCTTGAAGGTCGGGTGATCTGGAGTGATTTTGACTTCTCGAGGCAGCCCGTTCCACAATTGAGTGCTGAGATAAGAGAAAGAGGAAGCATAGATGGTCTTATATTTGAGACCACTAAAAGCTGAGTAGTGGAGATTGAGGTACGAGCGAGATGACCTTTGGGAGTTCCTGGGCGGCAGGTTAATAAGAGTGTCCATATAGGCAGGGGCTTCTCCATAGATGATTTTGTGCACCAATGCGCAGATCTTGAAAGTGATGCGGTCCTTCACAGGAAGCCAGTGCAACCTTTCACACAACGGTCTCGAACTTTCAAATCTCGATTTGCCGAAGATGAGTCCAGCTGCTGTATTCTGAGCAGTTTGCAATTTTTTTAGGAGCATGTTTGTGCATCCCCCGTAGATATATAAAAATAGTACGTAATTATGGCAAACAAGATGCAAATATATATACTGATGATTACACCCCAATTTATTTGGATTTTGCTCACACCTTTTTCAGTAGTAGCTCAAGGTGAGTTGGATTTCAAGACCAGTACTGTAACCACTACCATCTCTCTCTCTCTGATACGTCTTGTGATAAGTTTTCCTTATTGCTTTGCCATACTAATATATCAATCCTTCTATTATATATTATAAATAAATGGTAATATATTTCCAAATTGTGGCATTCTTCTCTCATATTGCCAGCAAAACTTTCATGAGAACCCTTTTCTTTGTTCTGGGACCACTTTAGGTCAAAATCATACTCCAAACTGATGACACAAGCCACAAGCTCTAAAAAGAGTAATTATTAGCCAATTAGCTTATTAGCTAATCACCTTATTATCCCTACACCACTACCAAAACCAACGAAGACATTGCCCAAAATCTGGTTGTGTAAGTCTCCATTGTCCTGCCTGACAGGTACCTGGCCACTACCAACCTGCTGGCACTGAACAAATTGGTTTCTGGTGAGGAGGTGCCTGCTGTGCCACCAGGTTTGCTCCACCTCTCACTTTCTTCATAAATCACACCCCTGACCTGAGCATGCGTAGATGTCATTACAATTGGTGACCTCAGCCATCTCTGCTAGTAAGTTGGTCCAGGCTTTGTCATCTTCCTGTGATTCATAAGATTCCATATTTAATTCAGAATTTTTACTCTCTCCCATTACCGAATGTTGTAATATCCATATAACCAACAAAGTGACTGATGCAGAAAGCTCTGGTAGTCAGAATTGCAAGGTTATTGAGGGCTCAATGGGGGCATTAGCAGGTGAATGTTACAAAAAGGGGTTCAACACCTGAATTAACTCCTGTAGTAGAAATTAGTGTGCAGCCAATTAAAATACATACAAAGGAGACTCTCAGTCCATAGCAAGGCAGAGAAAATTTTCAGCTATGCACTGATATGTACTGGGTGAGTTAACACGAAAAATATACTGCGAGGTCTGAGGGGATTTTAATGCTCCCTGATCCAATCCCCCTGCCCCCAACAGCTTTCTGCTAGTGCCTCTGCCCATGAAATTAAAAATACAGTCTATGGTGTCTAGTAGCACCATGTCTTGCCACCCAACCCACTCAGTATTCCCTCCCACTGTTTATTTATTTATTTGGATTTTGCTCACTCCTTTTTCAGTAGTAGCTCAAGGTGAGTCACATTCAGGTACTCTGGATATTTCTCTGTCCCAGGAGGGCTCACAATCTAAGTTTGTACCTGAGGCAATGGAGGGTTACGTGACTTGCCCAAGATCACAAGGAGCAGCAGCGGGATTTGAACCAGTCACCTCTGAATTGCAAGACCAGTGCTCTAACCACTAGGCCACTCCTCCACTGTTAGCTTGAAAAATTGGATGCACCAATTGGGGTTCAGTCCACCAAATAAGGGAATTTATCTCTTTGGTAGTCTCTACCCACACTACCAAGTAAGGAAAGAAAATTCCCTTATTTAGCAGACTTGACCCTGCTTGGTACATCCTAGGATGGGGTCAGGCACTGCCATTTCTCAAGTCAGTGGTGTGGAGGGCATTGCTCCTGCTTCTTTTAGAAATGCTGTGAATGGGGACTAGGGGGCCTGGAGGTGCTGCTAGCCAACAGGAATTTCATTTTTAAGGATGGGGTGGGAGGTCGGGAGGAGGGAGTGTGCAAGGACAAGGCCGATGCAAAGTAATCACACACTGACAGGAAGGGGGCATTTCGCAAAGAGCTGCAGTTACTGCTACTGAGAAAATATGTTCTCAAATATCAAATAACTGGCCTTATTGAAAATTAGGAACATCTTAACGGTCCTAGTTGGCTGATAGACCCTTAGCAATGTAGCTACCGTTATGGGAATTTCATGGTTAAGAGCTTTGTGTAAGCTTTGTGTATAAAAGCAGAGTTTTGTACTCTATCTGGTTGTGATACCCTGAGCGAGGGTTGAGGGTGGGCCTGCAAAATAACACTGTCAGACCAGGGGCGTATCTGCGTGGGGCCTGAGGGGCCTGGGCCCCCGCAGATTTTGCCCTGGACCCCCCTACCGCCATCAACTCTCCCCCGCTGCCGTTCTTACTTTTGCTGGCGGGGGACCCCAACCCCCGCCAGCCGAGGTGTGCTTCCACCTGCCGCTGCCGTAAAAACATCTTCTTCAGCCGGCGGGGGACCCCAAACCCCCGCCAGCCGCCCCGCGGTGTTTGAAATTCATCTTCGGCCTCCGTGGCTGTGCTGCTGTGATAGGCGCTGTTGAAATCCACTTCGGAGTCTGACGTCGCAGCACGTACAACGTACAACGACGTCAGACTCCGAAGTGGATTTCAACAGCGCCTATCACAGCAGCACAGCCACGGAGGCCGAAGATGAATTTCAAACATTTGCATCTTTGCTGTTGGAGTTGTAACCACCCCCCCCCCCCCCCATGAAAATTAACCTGGGATAGTTACAATATATGTTTATGTTTATTCTAGTCATGATATACTACTTTAGCAAGTCAAAGCAATTTACAAACAAAATTCATATTGTTGAAAAGAACAGCAATAGTTAAAACTGGAAAGTATCACTCCTACAAAGCAGTTATCACATTGAAAACTGGGTATATGAACAACTTGAAAATCTAAAGGTGGACAAAGCCGTGAGACCGGACGGGATCCACCCCAGGATATTGAGGGAGCTCAGACAGGTTCTGGCAGGTTCTCTTAAAGATTTGTTTAATAAATCCTTGGAGTCGGGAGAGATTCCGTGGGATTGGAGAATGGCGGATGTGGTCCCTCTTCACAAAAGTGGTGATAGGGAAGAAGCTGGAAACTACAGGCTGCTAAGCCTCACTTTGGTAATTGGAAAAGTAATGGAAGCGATGCTGAAGGGAAGGATAGTGAATTTCCTGGAAGCAAGTAAGTTGCAAGATCAGAGACAACATGGTTTTACCAAAGGTAAATCGTGCCAAACGAATCTCATTGAATTCTTTGACTGGGTAACCGGAGAATTGAATCAGGGGCATGCTATAGACGTAATCTACTTAGATTTCAGCAAAGCTTTTGACATGGTTCCCCACAGGAGGCTCTTGAATAAACCTGACGAGCTGAAGATAGGACCCGAAGTGGTGAACTGGATTAGGAACTGGTTGACGGACAGACACCAGAGGGTGGTGGTTAATAGAATTCGCTCGGATGAGGGAAAGGTGAGTAGTGGAGTGCCTCAGGGATTGGTGCTGGGGCCGATTCTGTTCAATATATTTGTGAGTGACATTGCCGAAGGGTTAGAAGGTAAAGTTTGCCTTTTTGCAGATGATACTAAGATTTGTAACAGAGTGGACACCAGGGAGGGAGTGGAAAACATGAAAAAGGATCTGCAGAAGCTAGAAGAATGGTCTAAGGTTTGCCACTAGGAGTGGCCTAGTGGTTAGGGTGGTGGACTTTGTTCCTGGGGAACTGAGTTTGATTCCCACTTCAGGCACAAGCAGCTCCTTGTGACTCTGGGCAAGTCACTTAACCCTCCATTGCCCCATGTAAGCCACATTGAGCCTGCCATGAGTGGGAAAGCACAGGGTACAAATGTAACAAAAAAAAAATTCAATGCGAAGAAATGCAAAGTGATGCACTTAGGGAGTAGAAATCCACGGGAGACGTATGTGTTAGGCAGTGAGAGTCTGATATGTACGGACGGGGAGAGAGATCTTGGGGTGATAGTATGTGAGGATCTGAAGGCGACGAAACAGTGTGACAAGGTGGTGGCCGTAGCTAGAAGGTTGCTAGGCTGTATAGAGAGAGGTGTGACCAGCAGAAGAAAAGAGGTTTTAATGCCCCTGTATAAATTGTTGGTGAGGTCCCACCTGGAGTATTGTGTTCAGTTTTGGAGGCCATATCTTGCTAAGGATGTAAAAAGAATTGAAGCAGTGCAAAGAAAAGCTACAAGAATGGTATGGGATTTGAGTTACAAGACGTATGAGGAGAGACTTGCTGACCTGTACATGTATACCCTGGAGGAAAGGAGAAACAGGGTGATATGAGTCAGACGTTCAAATATTTGAAAGGTATTAATCCGCAAACGAACCTTTTCCGGAGAAGGGAAGGCGGTAGAACTAGGAGGACATGAAATGAGATTGAAGGGGGGCAGACTCAAGAAAAATGTCAGGAAGTATTTTTTCACGGAGAGAGTGGTGGATACTTGGAATGCCCTTCTGCAGGAGGTGGTGGAGATGAAAACGGTAACGGAATTCAAAAATGTGTGGGATAAACATAAAGGAATCCTGATCAGAAGGAATGGATCCTCAGAAGCTTAGCGGAGATTGGGTGGCAGAGCCGGTGGTGGGAGGCGGGGCTAGTGATTGGGAGGCGGGGCTAGTGCTGGGCAGACTTCTACAGTCTGTGCCCTGAAAATTGCAGATACATTGTTTGGATAGAGCCTATTTTCCCCACCCCTCCTTTGTTCTCTCCTACTTGTTTCGTGGGGATCAAGTGCACCTCCACACTTTGTGTGGGTTTTTTTTGGCTAGATACAAATCAAGGTCAGGTATACACATAAAGTAGCACATATGAGTTATCTTGTTGGGCAGACTGGATGGACCGTGCAGGTCTTTCTCTGCTGTCATCTACTATGTTACTATGTAACAACAGGCATTGGACCAGAGCATCCAACTCAAAGGTCATGTCCCAAAACAAATTCCAAAAAAGTGCATCTTAAGTAAAATTTTTAATTTCCTGTGGGACTGTTCAGTGTGAATGTTTCCTGGGAGATCGTTCTATAACATATGGGCCAGAAAATAAAAAGCAGAATGAAGTGTTGACTCATTGTTTAACACCGTAGCATAGCAGCCTAATGCCATCCTTCTACTGGTGTGAGGACTTAATCAAGCTTCATGCAGCTGTACTGCCATTTTGCGACCACTGGCGTGTTTTTTCTTCTTTAGCTCTCCAAATTTCATGAATGAGCAAGGGGTATAGTCGTGTTAGTAAAAAGTTTCTAACATATGCCTGTTAATTCATAAGGTAAATGTGTGTTGTTAAAATCCACTATAGTTTTTAAGGTGGGCTGATGAATACAAATTCCTAGCAAATACTAAAACTTCTGTTCACTGCTTCCTTTATTACTTGCCCTTAGCACTGTGTTCTGTCTGTCCAGCCGTCCCACGCAGGTTTAAAATGGGCCCTGAGTTTGTGTTGCAGCTATTACCGCCAGTGGTCTATATTGCACCTACCACCTTCTACTTGATTTTCTTAAATGACACATTGGCCTTCCCCTCTAGACAGAGAAATAAATGAGATGAGGAAATATACGCCGACTGACATTTTAAAAAACTGCTGCTGTCATCCACATACATCTCTGGATGCAAGATTCATTGCTCAAAGGCACATTTATCTCTGTCTCAGTCTCTTTTTTCCCTTCAGAGGGTTCAGCTCTCATACATGAAGGAGCAGATTCAAGGATCTACTAAAAGCCTGCATGGCATTTGCTTGCATGATTTCCAAATAGTGCAGCTCTTGATCAAGGCTTTAACATTTCCCAGAGCTTGCCCAAGGAAAACTATTTCACAGACAAAACATCTACCAGCAAAATTTGCGCATAAAACTTGGAAGGACTTATGCATCTACGGGTTAAATTTAAAGTTCAGACAAAATCCTGCAGTGCATTTTAGGGAAAAAAAATGCCAGACTCTGTAAAAATGCCAAACATGTAGAAGCTGAAAATGGCAGAGATTAATCCAGTAAAACGTAACAGGTGCAGAGGCAGAAAATCCCAGGGGAATCTCTGGGGAAAATGCAGAGCTATCAAGGGCTACAAATTCTGGAGATGACAGCAAAATACAGAGAGTGCAGGGGCTGAAAATATCAGTGATGACTGAGCACTGAAAGCCCCTAAAAGCTCCAAATCTGTCTGTTTCCATGTGGCTTCCTAAGAATGATTTTCAGCACTCCGAGCTAAGTATACACACAGAAAGTGATGTTCACTATCAGGCTTATTTTCGAAAGAGAAGGGCGCCCATCTTTCGACACAAATCGGGAGATGGGCGTCCTTCTCTCAGGGTCGCCCAAATTGGCATAATCGAAAGCCGATTTTGGGCATCCCCAACTTCTTCCCGTCGCAGGGACGACCAAAGTTCCTGGAGGCGTGTCGGAGGTGTAGCGAAGGCTGGACTGGGGCGTGCCTAACAGATGGGCGTCCTCGAGCGATAATGGAAAAAAGAAGGGCGTCCCTGACGAGCACTTGGGCGACTTTACTTGGTCAATTTTTTCTTACAACCAAGCCTCAAAAAGGAGCATGAACTGACTAGATGACCACCGGAGGGAATCGGGGATGACCTCCCCTGACTCCCCCAGTGGTGACTAACCCCCTCCCACCCTGAAAACAACAACTTCAAAAACCTTTTTTGCCAGCCTGAAATGCCATACTCAGCTCCATTGCAGAAGTATGCAGGTCCCTGGGATGGGAGGTATGTGTATGTCAGCGGAGGCATAGCGAAGGCGTGAACGTCCTTCTTTCAAACATTTTGGACGTCCTCAACTGCCCCCCGCCCCCCACAGGGACATCCAAATTTCAAGAGAGTGGAGAGGAGTGACCTAGTGGTTAGAGCACTGGTCTTGCAATCTAGAGGTGGCCAGTTCAAATCCCACTGCTGCTACTTATGATCCAAAATCCAAATAAATAAAGTGGGTGTCAGAGGCACAGCAGGCATGGATATCCTTCTCAGAGAAACATCCACATTTTGGACATCTTCAACTGCCATCGCAGGGACAGAGGAATAGCAAAGGACGTCCTTCACCCATACTTAAAAAAAAAAAAGTCAAAAAGACATCCCTGGCAAGCACTTGGACATTTTCACCTGGACTTGTATTTTTCTAAGGTTGTAGATGGCAATTTAATTAAGGTTGTAGATGGCTATTATACACGCAGCTTGTCTGCATGTATGAAGCTGTCTTTGGCGTGTGCAGAGCAGCATTGCATAATGCTTGGCTGCTCTGCACTGGCTTCCTTCCTTAGGAAGGAAATCATGTGCAAATGTGCTAACAGTGAGCAGCTCATTTGCATGCGATTTCCTTCATGCATGCCCGTTCCTTTCCAAATCGCTAAGGGATCAGTAAGGGAAGGGCTTTTTCTGTTCAGTTAGTGCATCAGTTAGTCCACTGCAGTGCCCCCTAGGGTGCCCGGTTGGTGTCCTGGCATATGAGGGAGACCAGTGCACTATAAATGCTGGCTCCTCCCATGACCAAATTAGTTGGATTTGGTCGTTTTTGAGATGGGCATCCTCGGTTTCCATTATCGCCGAAAACCAGGGACAACCATCTCTAAGGTCGACCATCTCAACATTTATGTCGATCATCTCTAAGGTCGACCTAAATGTGGAGATTTGGGCGTCCCCGACCCTATTATCGAAATGAAAGATGGATGCCCATCTTGTTTCGATAATACGGGTTTCCCTGCCCTTTCGCGGGGACGTCCTGCAAGGACGCCCTCAGGAAAACTTGGGCACCCTGTTCGATTATGCCTCTCCACGTCATTCATAACATACTGACTAGAAAAAGAATCAAACATTATGGGAAGACACTCAAATATCATCTGAAGAACTGGAGTTTACTGTCCTGCTTATAATCGAACGAGAATAACGCCCAAGTTCCGACCTAAATCGGGAGATGGGCGTTTATCTCACAAAAACGAATAACGCGGTATAATCAAAAGCCGAATTTGGGTCGCTTTCAACTGCACTCCGTCGCGGATGCGGACAAAGTGGACGGGGGCGTGTCGAAGGCGTGTCGAAGGAGGAACTGGGGCGTGGTTATCGGGCGAACAGAGATGGGCGCCCTTCGCCGATAATGGAACAGTTTTGAGCTAGAATTTAGGACACTTTTCCTGGACCCTGTTTTTTTACGAATAAGGCCCCCAAAAGTGCCCTAAATTACCAGATGACCCCCAGAGGGAGTCGGGGATGACCTCCCCTGACTCCCCCAGTGGTCACTAACCCCCTCCCACCACAACAAATGATGTTTCACAACTTTTTACTTTCACCCTCAAATGTCATACCCTCCTCCCAAGCAGCAGTATGCAGGTCCCTGGAGCAGTTGTTAGGGGGTGCAGTGGACGTCAGGCAGGTGGACCCAGGCCCATCCCCCCCCCTACCTGTTACAATTGTGCTGCTTAATGCTATTAGTCGTCCAACCCCCCCCAAACCCACTGTACCCACATGTAGGTGCCCCCCTTCACCTCTTAGGGCTATAGTAATGATGTAGACTTGTGGGCAGTGGGTTTTGAGGGGGATTTGGGGGGCTCAACACCCAAGGGAAGGGTGCTATGCACCTGGGAGCTCTTTTACCTTTTATTTGTTTTTTGTAAAAGTGCCCCCTAGGGTGCCCGGTTGGTGTCCTGCCATGTGAGGGGGACCAGTGCACTATGAATCCTGGCCCCTCCCACGAACAAATGCCTTGGATTTATTCGTTTTTGAGCTGGGCGATTTCATTTTCCATTATCGCTGAAAAGCAAAATCGCCCAGCTCACACCTTGACGAATAAAACATGGGCGTCTTTTTCTTTTAAAAAATACGATCCGCCCCGCCCCTTCACGGACCCGTTCTCGGAGATTAACGCCCATGGAGATAGGCGTTTCTGTTCCATTATGCCCCTCTGTGGCTCTTTGATCCAAAGCTCAAACAAATACCTGACAAGGGGCTTACACTATGAGGAAGCAAGGAAAATTTCAGAAGCGGCCAATGAGGGTTGATGAAGACTGGTCTACCTGTTGACCTCATCTCTCCTCCACTGTGTGAGAAATATGTAAATATATTGCTTTTTCACTTAACAAAATTGTAAAAAAGTGAAATACATGGCTTATGTCCCCTTTAGAAGGGAAATCTTTGGCAGTTTGAAAGGACAGGATGTGCTGGCTAACAAACAATGTAAGAAGCAAGACAACTAGTAAGAGGAGAAGGGGAGGAAGGAAGCCCAAACTGCTGATGCAGAAATGAATGGAAGTTTCAAGGACATGAAGGCCAGAGAGCTGAGATAAAAGAATGTAAGCCAAGCATGAAAACTACCCATGATTGGACACCTGCAAGATAATCACCCGAAAGAGAAAACTCTGTAGCTATGGAGGAATTTGCAATGTTCACAAGAAAAGAGAAGGGGGCTGGGGGTGGACATATGATGCCTAGCACTGATGTAATAGGTTATAAATGTGAAATCAATAGCCAATGAAAAATTTAGGCGCAGAAACCTATGTTACAAGAGAAAGCAATATAAACTGTAAGAATTAAGGAATGGGTGTGCCTGCTTGCTTTCAGAGACACCCATTCTTGCAAGAGTGTATTTTGAAATAATAAATTAATTAAGACTTGCTTCACCAATTTGTTTTTTTGGAAGTTCTTTCTTTGTATAGGTTCTTAGGTTATCTGGGAGCCATTTCTAACAGCTAGAACCACACAAAGAGGCCTGCTACAATGGCACCAATCCCAAGCAGCAAACTATGAAATTAGCTACCCACAGCACCAGTGCTGGGAAACTTTTCATTAGATTTCCAAGATCATACATCTTTCTTTCTGCTTTCATTTCTCCTGTCTCTTGTCCACTAGATCATTATTATTATGACTCACTATTCTAATATGCACAGAAGATTACAAAACATACACAATAAAATTAAATATAGACGTGGAGGGACATTTTCAAAAATTCATCTTAGTCAGAATAGGGATGTCCAGGTCACAGTGTCCAAAACGGATCTCCATCAAGATTTCCTGCTTGAAAATACATGAGATGGATGTCCGTGTGCTGGAAACGTCCAACATGATCAGCCATTTTACAAACTGGAACATCCAAATTATGAACTGCGAGAAACAAGGGACATGGACGTCAATATGGCAGCATTCCTAGCAAATGGCCACACAGACAACCATGAAGAGCAGAGGGGCAGCCTAGTGGTTAGTGTAATGGACTGTGAACCAAGGATTGCAGGATAAAATCCCACTTTAGCTCTTTTTTGTTGTTTTTTTGTAATTGTGAGCCCTCCAGGAACAGAAAAATACCTACTGTACCTGAATGTGCACCATTTCCGTGGCCTTTAGGTTTGCAAGTGCCTTATATATATTCAGGGTCAGTAAATATTTTTCTGTTCCTGGAGGGCTCACAATTAAAAGATAAATAAATAAAAGAGTTAAAATAGGATATAAACCTTGTCTATCTTGAGTAACAGTCCACTGCATTAACCACTAGGCTACTCCTTTGACTTGTTTCCTGATTTTCTAAGAATACCCACAATACCCGAAACCTGGTATCCCCTTTAAGTTTCACTTTTAAGGGAGAGAGGACAACAACCACTGGGGTATTAAGGAGGTGTCATGCCTTAATCCCTCCAGTGGCCAGCTGCTCAGAGTGCCTTTTTGTACCCTGGACATGACTGAAAACAGGTCTAACTTAGCATGTCCTTCTTTTTAGATTTGGAGGTTTCTTCCTATTTGGTAAATGCTGTTAGACATCCTGATTTTCCACAACATGCCCCCTTGCTATTTGGATCCCTTTTCTGCCTTTGTAAAATCGGGATTTGGATATTTCAAGTAGGGACGTAGCCAGAACTTGATTTGGGGGGGGGGGGGGGGCTAGGGCGGGGCTGGCAGGGGCTACATAGCCACTACCCCCCCATCATACATTTGCTGGCAGGAATCCTCAAGCCCTGCCAGCTGAAGACATTCTCTGTCGGAGCCCGGGCCATGATGCCTGAGGAGCAAGGAAGCAAGCAGACTGCTCCAGCCTCCAATGCCAACACTTCCGCACATGTTCAGTTCAATTGCATTAACCCAGCTTGCACAGAAGTGCCGGTATCGGTGGCTAGAGTACCCTGTCACGGTTGTCATCGTCGACATCCATGCCTTGCTCAGGGCACTCGTCAGTGTCCTGTTCCTCCTTCTAAACCTTCTACAATTACCTGCAGTTCCAGTCAGTGACCTGTGGGGTCACTGTAGAGTGGCAGAGGCCAAGCTGGTGATGTCATTAGCACTGAGCACTCCTTAAACTGGCTTCTGAGAGTGCTCAGGGGTTTGGCAATTACCCTTGATGGGGCAGGCCTGCCTGGGCCCTGCTAGTTCCAATCTCTGTTTCTTTGTGAGGCCGTGGCCTGAAGCTTTGCTACAGCTTTCACCTTATGCTGTGTTCCAGTGGAAGTCTGCCTCCAAATCAGGGAGCCTTGAGGAGTAAAGCTCTGCCTACAGCTTTCACCTTTGTTTGGGTCCAGTGAAGCCTGCTGCCAAGCCTGTGAGTCCAGAGCCTCCTGTGCCTCAGCTGAGTTTCCAGTTGCCCACAGTGAGTCCTTGGTCACTATATGCAGCAAGTGGCTTTGTGCTGTGTTTGGGACTGTGTGGGCTAGATGATGGGGAGTGCTGCAGGTGCAGCGGTTGAGGCCACGTATCGAGGTATCTCTGAATGAGGGAGCGGTGCTGGAGGGCTGGAGCACCCAAGGGCATGGAGGGGCCCTTGGGTGCTGTGCAGGACTGTTGAGTCTTCTGCCTTGGGAGTGTCAGCTCAGGCTTCGTTGCTTTATCTTGCTTGCCTTGGGAGCATCGGCTCAGGTTTGGTTTCTTCACCTTGCTTGCCTTGGGAGCGTCGGCTCGGGCTTTGTTGCTTTATCTTGCTGGCCTTGGGAACATTCTGCTCGGGCGCCTCAGTGACTGTTTGCTTGTCTTAGGTGACATCCCTAATCTTCTGTGAGTGACCCGCTCTTGCCTCCACCTGCAGACTTTCTTTTTTTTGTTTGTTTGTTTGTTTTGCTTCTGCTCCACTCTGGTTTTGAGGTTGTTCTGTGGCTCTTCTGAGTTTACTGACAGAATGAACCCTTTCCTGAACCACTAGTGGTGTTTCCTCTGTCAGCCAAGTATTACCTGTTTGTCTTTGTCCTGCTAGGGTGGGCCCTTTGTCTAGTCTATTGTGTGCCATATGTTTGCATTGCTCTGTTAGTATTGAGATGCGCAGCTAGGCTGCTTATGTTTGATTTCCCTATACAGCTAGACTGTTCCACTTTACGTATATTGTATACTTTATGCTTTGCATTGTGTTTGCTAGTATTGAGATGCGCAGCTAGGCTGCTTAAGATACAGTTAGGCTGTTCTACTTTACCTTATTCAATGTTTTATGTTTGCCTTGCTTCAGCTAGGTTAGACTTTATAGCTAGGCTGCCTGTTTTCCTTTATGTTCCATTTGGCTACCCTTTTTAGCTCTGTGTTTTTTGCTGCTAATAAAGCTGCCTCAGTTCATCTCCACTTGTGGTCCGGTCCAGTTCTTGGGAGCACTCTTAGTTCTGAGGGGACTCGGTCTACCCAGAGGTGGTTGGGTGATTCTCACGCGGCCACCTCTGGGCCAAGGGCTCACAAACATCACACCCGTCGACTTCCTGCTGCTCAAACAGCATGGGTAGGGGATCTGCCAGCAAATCTGTTTGGCTGGTGGGGCTTCGGCATCCCCACCAGCCACACATTCAGTGTCGCAATTTTGGAGGAGGTATGATCCCAAAGTGGGGGGCATTGGTTTCGAGCACAGGGACCTTTATTTGGCATTTTGAGACATCCATATGCTTTGAAAAATAAGCTCAAGGTAGGAAGGGTGACTGGAGTAGAAAACCCTATGAGACAGAACCAAAATTTTGTATTGAATCCAAGAAGAAATTGGTAACCAGTGCATTTGAATAAGAAGGGGTATGACATGGTCGAATCTGGAAGCAATATTCTGAATTGTTTGGAGTCGATGCAAAACATATTGAGGAAGGCCTACATAGATTGTGTTGCAATAATCTAAATGAGAATTCAAAAGAGCAAAGAGAAGTGTCTTTTGTGATGAGAGATCTAAGTTCTAACAGCTTTGAATAGATGTAGAGTATAGAAATGTGCTCAGGCAAGAGCAGAAATTTTGGGACTGAAGGAGAGATTTTGATCTAAGATGATGCCTAAGAGAGTCATAATCGAACAGGGCCCCCAAGTTTTCATGAGGGTGTCCTCACAGGATGGCCCAGCAAAGCGGCGGGGAAACCCATGTTATCGAAACAAGATGGGCAGCCATCTTTCATTTAGATAATATGGTCGGGGA
This sequence comes from Microcaecilia unicolor, assembly GCF_901765095.1. NCBI lineage: Eukaryota > Metazoa > Chordata > Amphibia > Gymnophiona > Siphonopidae > Microcaecilia > Microcaecilia unicolor. The sequence goes on along the minus strand of NC_044042.1, from coordinate 91,409,006 downwards.
CGCCCAAGTACGCCCATTTCAAAAATGACCAAATCCAAACCCTTCGGTCGTGGGAGGAGCCGGAATTCATAGTGCACTGGTCCCCCTGACATGCCAGGACACCAACTGGGCACCCTAGGGGGCACTGCAGTGGACTTCACAAATTGCTCCCAGGTGCATAGCTCCCTTACCTTGGGTGCTGAGTCCCCCAAACCCACTCCCCACAACTGTACATCACTACCAATAGCCCTAAGGGGTGAAGGGGGGCACCTACATGTGGGTACAGTGGGTTTCGGGTGGGTTTTGGAGGGCTCACATTTACCACCACAAGTATAACAGGTAGGGGGGATGGGCCTGGGTCCGCCTGGCTGAAGTGCACTGCACCCACTAAAACTGCTCCAGGGACCTGCATACTGCTGTCATGGAGCTGGATATGAAATTTGAGGCTGGCATAGAGGCTGGCAAAAAAAATTTAAACTTTTTTTTTAGGGTGGGAGGGGGTTAGTGACCACTGGAGGAGTAAGGGGGGGGTCAACCCGATTCCCTCCGGTGGTCATCTGGTCAGTTTGGGCACCTTTTTGAGGCTTGGTCACAAGAAAAAATGGACCAAGTAAAGTTGCCCAATTGTTCATCAGGGACGCCCTTCTTTTTTCCATTATCGGCCGAGGACACCCATCTCTTAATCACGCCCCAGTCCCGCCTTCGCTACAGTGCCGACATGCCCCTGGGAACTTTGGTCGTCCCCGCAGCAGAAAGCAGTTGAGGACGCCCAAAATCGGCTTTGTGATTATGCCGATTTGGGCGACCCTGAGAGAAGGACGCCCATCTCCCAATTTGTGTCAGAAGATGGGCGCCCTTCTCTTTCTAAAATAAGCCTGTAAGTATTTGAACCGAGAGACAATTGGGGCATTAGAGAGTAAAGGAGAAAGAGGAGGTTGGGAAGCAGAACCAGTTATCCAGCAGGCGATAGTTTTTGTCTGATTCAGCACAAGACGATTTTCAAAGAGCCAGGATTCAATAGAAGCAAGGGCTGAGTTAAGAAGAGTCAGATGAGGGGTTGAAGTAGATGCTTCAAAAAAGGGAAGGATGTCATCAACGTAATAGGAAGCGTGGATGCTGAGATTTTGAATCAGAAGTGCAAGGGGGATGAAAAAAATATTAAAGAGGAGGGAAGCGAGGATCGAGCCATATGGAACAGCACAATCTAGGGGATAAGATTTTAGAAGATTGATAAAACTGGGACACATGAAAGGAACAATTACTGAGATAGGAAGAAAACCATACCAGAGATTCCAAAGGAGTGAAATCTAGAGAGAAGGATGTTATAATCTACAAGATCGAAGGCTGCAGTTAAGTCGAGGGAGACAATAAGTAAAAATTTTCTGGAATCAAGACTTTTGTATAGGGTCACTAAGAAGGGCTGTTAAAATTGTTTCACAGCTATGGCCTTGGTGAGATCCAGACTGACGTGGATAGAGGATGTTATGGGGTGATACCTTGGGGGGGAAAAGCGTTCAGTGATTTTTGAAGCAATATAGAGGTTGGAAATGGAGCGATAGAGGCTAGCTCTGGGTTAAGGTTGGCCTTCTTTAAAATAGGTCTGACTACAGCCTGCTTCCGTCAGGAAAAAAACATAGAGAGAGACTGGTAGTAGTGTGTTGGAATGGGAAGCTAGGAAGACCGAATAGGATCAAGAGAGGAAGTAGTAAGTTTAACAGAACTGATAGTTTTAGAGAAAGAGGTAAAAGATGGGATGGAAAAGGAAGTTCAGATGTGGGTAAAGAGATGGGGTAGAGAGGATGATAAGGTAACTGAGGGAATAGTATTAGGGGGACATGAAAGAAGCAGGGTCCTGAGTGTGGAGATTTTGTCCACAAATGATTGCACAATAGAATCTGGATGTTCAGACCTAAGGGCCCTAGTTGGTCGATAAACACTTAACCATAAAATTCCCATAATGGTAGCTACATTGCTAAGAGTTTTATGTAAACTTTGTGTACAAAAGCAGAATTTTGTGTATCTGTGGTAACCAATATAGCTTATAAAGCATTGGAGTGATAGAATCAAAATGGTCTCTCCCATCTAACCTCAGCTGCTGAATTCTGAGCAATTTGTAAAGGTCTCATTTTGAAAGCCCAAGAAATAACCCATTAAAAAAATCAAGTTGAGTGAAGAAATATTTTCTCTGATTTGTTTTAAATTTACTACTTTGTAGCTTCATTGTGTGCCCCCTAGTCCTAGTATTTTTGGAAAGAGTAAACAAGTGATTCACATCTATCTGTTCCACTCCACTCATTATTTTATAGACCTCTTTTCTCCAACCTGAACAGCCCTAGCCGCTTTAACCTTTCCTCATAGGGAAGTCATCCCACCCCCTTTATCATTTTCATCACCCTTCTCTGTACCTTTTCTAATTCCACTATATATTTTTTGTGCTGTGGTGACCAGGATTGCACACAGTATTTGAGTTGCGGTCGCAACATGGAGCAATGCAAAGGCATTATATCATCCTCATTTTTGTTTTCCATTCCTTTCCTAATAATACCTAACGTTGTATTTGCTTTCTTAGCCACGAGTGGCCTAGTGGTTAGGGTGGTGGACTTTGGTCCTGAGGAACTGAGTTCAATTCCCACTTCAGGCACAGGCAGCTCCTTGTGACTCTGGGCAAGTCACTTAACCCTCCATTGCCCCATGTAACCGTTCTCATACCTCATACTAGCATTATTGGCTTTTGTCTCATCTAGAATGTAAACCGCACAGAACCCTGGAAAGGGGGTATTAGCGGTATACAAAAATTGATTTAACTTAGCACACACACTTCAGGCACTTTACTTTGTTCACCAGAAGATTGGGTGGGGGGGGGGGGGGGGAGTATGCTGGGCTGGCCTAGTGGCATCTGTTACCCTAGGCTAGGGTTTCTCAACCAGAGAACTCCAATTATCCACATATCTGGTTTTCCAGATATCCACAATAAATATATATGAGATATATTTGCATACAATGGAGGCAGTACATCCCTGTTGTCAGACTTGCAGATCAGCTGTCTACACTGTGGGACATGTATATACTGAGCAAACAGCTGATCCATGAACCATGAAGGGCGCTGGAGAAAGAAGAGGCTCTAGCAAAGAAACAACCAGCTTAGTAGCCCTGGCTTACTGATTCTGGAGCCTGGATGGCAGAATTAAGAAGGAGAGAGAGAGGAGGAAGAAGCAGGAATAGGCTTGAAGCTCTGGGGTAGGGGTGAGGAGCTTTGGGAAAAGTCTGTGTACATTCATGGAATTATCAGAAAGTCACATCATGGGCCCCATTTGCTCCTGTTTAGTGATGGCCTGCATAGACTGCTGATCCCTAAGCAATCACAGAGACTTCCAAGTTCAGGCTATGCACTGTTGACCCCTGAGCACTCTCAGGGAACCCTTCAAACAGTCTCATTATGTCTGACCCATAAAGTCCTTCAGAGCCACCCAGACTTGGTTCAGTGAACCTCAACTGCAGGCCTTTACTGCTGGTCTTTGAGATCTCTCAGAGACCCCAGCCCTCGTATTGCTGCTCTTTGAGCTGTCTCTCTCAGAGATCTGCAGCCCTTATACTGCTGCTGATTGAGTTGTTTCTCAGAGACCATTAGCTCTCATACTGCAGCTCTTTGACCTCTATGAGATCTATCATATTGCTGCTGATTGAGACCCACCAGCCTCAGCTTCTTTCCTGCTTAGGCTCAGGAAATTAATACCCTAACTAGAGTTATCATATGGCTCTAGAAAAAGGAGAACAGATTCAAAAATGTCAAAAACAGGGGTGGCTCATTGCACAGCATTGAATCATTCTTTTGAACAATTTAAGTGTTGGGGAATTGACCATGCGATTGCTCATATACGCGGGGGTGATTGCAGTAAAAGACTCCTGCAGATGGAACAACGTTGGATTCATAGACTACAAACGCTTGAACCGCAGGGTTTAAATTCCACCATACATTGGGGAGCATTTTTGTAAACGTTTCTGTGTTTTTTTTCAGCGCAATGTTTTCTTTTGGTAGCATTTTTGCTTAGCGTAGGGTTCGCTGGCCCGATCAGCTGATTGGAGAGCCGGTTGATGATGCATGTACGTGTCAGATCTTGATTGGGCTTCCTCTTGTTCGAATTTGACCGGGCTGAGTAATGAATTATGCATGAGATGGTTGCATATATTCACCAACATATGCAGTTCTGTCTCACGGATATTCATCACAGATTTCCTAGGTGTACCTCCAGGATGGAGTGGAGAACCACCACACTAAGAAAAGCGGTACTGCATTTCTCTTCAAGCTAAAACCTGGCTCAGCATGTCCCACCCTGTCCTCAGTATTTACAAAGCTGCCAAGTTACCCAGTTCCAAGACAGAGATTGTAGGCCAGTCCTAGATTTTATAACCTCCTAGTGCATTATCGGACCTGCACTGGGTAGAATCAGGGATTGTAAGTCCCACAATGCTTTGAAATGTAAGTTCAAAACCAGAATTGCCCAAAAGGTACCCCATCCTAGAGCGGATAACTTGGAAATTCTGTATATAGGTCAAATTGTTCAACAAGTTCAAGGTTATAAGGGGTAGTTTGTGCCAGTCCAGACTTTACTCATAGTGCATCTGCAGACTTGGAATCTTGCCTGCCGTTGAAACTTGGAATGGCATGCTTTGATTTATTGCAAAGCTCTAGAATGACAACCAAAGACAATGTTCATTGTGATAGATTTAAAAAAAAAAAATCCAGACTAAAAAATAATCCTTTGGAAAAGAAGCTCACAGCAGAGCTGCCAAGTTACCCAGTTCCACATGGGAGAATTTTTGGTCAGTCTTGGTCTTACTTAGGGGTATGTTACTGAGCCGCTATCCAGCTCTTTTTCGAAAGAGATCCCCAGCCATCTTCCGATACAAATCGGGAGACGGCCGGCGATCTCCTGAAACTGGCCAAATCAGTATAATCAAAAGCCAATTTTGGCCGGGTTCAACTGCTTTCCGATGCAGAGCCAGTGAAACTTCAAGGGGGCGTGTCGGTAGGGTAGTGAAGGCAGGATGAGGGCGGGACAGGGGCGTGCTCACGAGATGGCTGGCTTCGCCTGATAATGGGAAAAAAAGCCAGACTTGACGAGCATTTTGCCGGCTTTACTTGGTCCCTTTTTTTTCACGACCAAACTGCAAAAAGGAGCCCCAACTGACCAAATGACCACCGGAGGGAATCGGGGATCACCTCCCCTTACTCCCCCAGTGGTCACCAACCCCCTACCACCCCAAAAAAAAAAACAAAGAAACTTTTTTGCCAGCCAGTCTGAAATGTCATACCCTGCTCCCTGACAGCAGTATGCAGGTCCCTGGAGCAGTTTTTAGTGGGTGCAGTGCACTTCATGCAGGAGGACCCAGGCCCATCCCCCCCCCCCACCTGTTACACTTGTGGTGGTAAATGTGAGCCCTCCACCCCCCCCCCCCAAAACCCATTGTACCCACATGTAGGTGCCCCCCTTCATCCCTAAGGGCTATGGTAGTGGTGTACAGTTGTGGGGAGTGGGTTTTGGGGAGGATTTGGGGGGCTCAGTACCCAAGGTAAGGGAGCTATGCACCTGGGAGCTACTTTTATTATTATTTTTTTTTAATTTGTAGAAGTGCCTCCTAGGGTGCCCGGTTGGTGTCCTGGCATGTGAGGGGGGGCCAGTGCACTACAAATGCTGGCTCCTCCCACGACCAAATGCCTTGTATTTCGCCAAGTTTGAGATGGCCGGGCCCGGTTTCCATTATGGCTGAAAAACGAAGCCGGCCATCTCCTCTACACTTTGCGATCGATTTAGCCGGCCCCAACTGTATTTCGAAAATACGGTTGGCTCCGCCCCCTTGCGGAGCCAGCCCTGAAGATGGCCAGCCATCTATTTGGCCGTTCGATTATGCCCCTCTATGTCAGCATTAGCGCATGGCAGCCACTAGCATGGCTTAGTAAACAGGGGGGTTAGATTGTAAAGCAGTGTGCTATTTGTAGTCCCTAATTCTACTCATTAAAATCATTAGAAATTCTGGAATGACTTAAAATCTCCCTCTTGGAACAGAGTAACTTAGATGCTCTGTCACAGCAAAGATGATAATGAGCTTGACCTGCTAATCTCAATGCTTCATTAATTAGGAAATGCCCCACTGATATAGGATGGATGACTAGCGAGGTCCTGTCGTCTGCAAGGGGAACTGCAAAAGGCTAACAAGGTAAAGACTCCTTTTAGAGTTGCTACCTTACTCCAGGTCAGCCGAGGAGGCTGAAACCACTTTGATTCTGCCCCATTGAATACTTGATATTATAGCTCTGATTTCCTATTGACTTCCCTAAGAAAATCAGAACTACAGGTTCCAGCATGCAGTGCAGCAAAGTCATGATTGTATCAGTTTGTTCAGTTGACCTGGGCAACCTTAGCCCAGTGATGGAAACCTCAGATGCAGTACCAAAAGTTCAAATTAAAGATCTCTATGTGACAATTTCAGAGTGGAGGGCTCTAGCTCAGAGGATCTGGGAGAAACAGCGAGTGGACCCTTTCTTTCCTGGGGCCCCTGCATGGCAGGGACTGGTTAGGCCAGAATTTATACCACTGCCCAATGAAGTGCAGGCCCCTGCATGGGAGCAAAGGATGGTCAGTGAGGCACAGATTGGGTACTGAAGTGCAGTTAGCAAACAGAATCCAGCCTTCCCTACACTCATGGGCAAAAATAAGCCTTTTTTTGGGATGACTGAACATTGCATATTCCATCTCCTCCATCCACCTATTATCTGCTCTTTTCCTTGGATATTCCCTCTCCCCATTCCACCTATTATCTGCCCTTGTTCCCTCCTTTCTCTTTTGTGCATTCCCCACTCTCTACCTGGGGTTGCAGTCTTGAAGCCGACCCCTAGCTCTGTCTAAATTATCTATAGAAGGGGTTCTGACCTCCTGATAAAATCTCCTGCTCCACTCTTGTTAGCAAAAACATCCCCAAACCTTTCGCTGAGGCTATTTTCCATTTTTGTTCAATCATTTTCAAAATAGGTTTGCAATTAAGCAACCCACCAGTAGAACAGTGCAGCTTCTACCATCCCCTCCCTTCCCAGTCTCATTAATCACCAGGTGCGGCAATGACACAGAACATTTGTCCATGTTATTCCCAATTGGTAATGATCTCTGCAAGCTGTAGGGACAAGGAACAGCCATCAGATATAGCTCTGAAAAATGAGAAACACTACATTTTAGAGAGATTTCAGAGAAGTCTGGAGCAGGAAACTGCAATTGAAACGGATGTCAGAGACAAGACAGCACAGAAAAATGGCCACGCTCCCAGATAAAAAGGGGAACAAGAAGGCATAGACAGAGGAAGAGGTGAAAGAAAAAGGAGGAGGAACAGAAAAGAGAAAGCTGGTAAAAGAGGGGCCAGCAGGGCTGACTTAACAATTAGGCAGACTAGGAGGTCAACCTTGTTAAACTGTACCTACAGAAAGGCAGTTAATAAATCCCAATAAATAAACAACAAATAAATAAAATTTGGGACAGCAGCTTCTGGGAGATGATAAAGAACAGTTGCAGTTAATAGAACAGAATAAAGAATAGATCCTTACAACTACACAAACTCTAAAAACCATCGGCACACACTGCAGGAAGGGTGAACAATTTTCACCTAGCCCATTTACCCAGATAGTTGCTTCCTGGAAATGGCATTTATTGGGGGTAATATGACACAATAATCTCCCTGAAATAATAGCAAAATAGTACTTTAAAGAAACTAAAGTTCTGTGAAGTGCATTAAAGTTTTAAAAGTGAAAAAAGGGGGAAAAGCCTCTGAAACCGACCCAACCTCCAACCCAAATAATTGTTTTCAATAACAAAGGTTGGGAAAAGTAAATGGGTTCCTTCTCATCACTGGCATAAAAAACCCTTAAATTCTTAAATGCAAAATGCTAAAACTTCACAGAACTGACTGTGGATCCAAAAACAAGAAGTGAAAAGATTTCTTAACTTAATTCAACTTCCAAGTGCAGGTAGGAAACAACGTGTAGATGATCGGCCCAACACACCAACTTTGGCCAGAGTTTCGCTATGAAGTAGCTGTCTCAAGGCGTGAGTAACCAAACGATTGAACACGTTCAGACTTCCTACTATGGCCAAAGTCGGTGTGTTGGACCGATCATCTACACGTTGTGAAGTTTTAGCATCAGGGGCTGGTCAAATAGGTTTATGGATTACACCTAAGAATATAATAATCAATCGAGCTGTTTATTTGAATGTGGTGAAGGAAAGACACCCATGAGTTGATCTTCAAAGCAATTTAATTGATGCTCGTTTGTTGGATATTTGGATGTTTTGATTTATCAACTGTATCTCATCAACTTTGAATGTAAAGATAATTTTTCTTTCTAATTTGTAGCTATTATTTATTTAGATATATGAATCCTTGTGTAGAACCATTATTTAGGAAATCCATTTTTTTAAAAAATATTTATCATTTTAAATAAACAACACAACTAAACCACTTGTTTTAGGAAATACAGAGCATAAAAAAACAATATTAGAAGAATCAAGGAAATAAAACATATTTCCTATTAAAAAAAATCCTTTAGCTCTTAGATTAGACCACAACATTGGGGGGTCGGAGTAACCAAGCCTATATAGAGAGAGATTAAAAGGGGAAAAAAAACTGAGGAAAGGCACTAGCATGATAAACCCTGTGTCACGTTTTCCAAGCTAGAACTAGGTTTGTGAGCCCTTGGAGCACTGCTGAGGAGCAGCAGCGGCAGGCAAAACCACCCTCAAACCAGGGACAGGGCAGAACAGGACTGGAACCCCGGACTGGGGTTGCAGCAGAGGCAAAACCAGCTGGAACAGGCAGAGCAGGAACCCTAGTCTTCACATGCGCTTAGCTGCTTTTCCCCAGGAGTTGAGCCCCTGGGTGCAGGTGGCCGGCAGGGCTTTGCAGGACAGGGCAGGGGCAGGATACCAACAGGCAACACACAACAGAGAAGGACTAAAAGCTGCCAACGCAGCCACTAAACAAGAAACACAAACAGATAAGAAATATGACTGAAAGCTGCTAGGCAGCCACCAAACAAGACACACAAAGAACCAAGAACTAGACACAGAAATACAAACAAGAATCAAGACTAGGACAGTACAAGCTAAACTACACAAAGACTAAACTAGAATCAGGCAGGGAACTTGAACCAGAAACTAAACTAGGCAGAAGTGCCACAAGCACCAACATACCAGGGCCTTAGGCGATGCAAAGGCAAAGCAGAAAGGTTTCAAACTAGCTAATAAGCCCAGCAGCAGCTGAGGCTCAGCTGCAGCAATCACCAGGAAACTACAGATGCTGTGTAGGTTCAAACAGAGCAAGCAAGTCTGGCAGCCTGGAAGATCCGGACTGGACTGGGCTGAAATCTGGAATGGGTGACAATAACCAGACAGTCCATTGCAGCCACCAGGTGGCGAGAGGAAGGAGAGCATGAAACATAGGCACAACAATGACACCCTGCAACATAAATATTACTCTGTATATTTAGCACTGCTATCTGGAACAATGGAAATCCTCTTCAGATCCTCTGGAGGAAAGGAGAAACAGGGGTGATATGATACAGACGTTCAAATATTTGAAAGGTATTAATCCGCAAACGAACTTTTTCCGGAGATGGGAAGGTGGTAGAACGAGAGGACATGAAATGAGATTAAAGGGGGGCAGACTCAAGAAAAATGTCAGGAAGTATTTTTTCACAGAGAGAGTAGTGGATGCTTGGAATGCCCTCCCGCGGGAGGTGGTGGAAATGAAAACGGTAACGGAATTCAAACATGCGTGGGATAAACATAAAGGAATCCTGTGCCGAAGGAATGGATCCTCAGGAACTTAGTCAAGATCGGGAGGCGGGGCTGGTGGTTGGGAGGCGGGGATAGGGCTGGGCAGACTTATACGGTCTGTGCCAGAGCCGGTGGTTGGGAGGCAGGCTGGTGGTGGGGAGGTGAGGATAGTGCTGGGCAGACTTATACGGTCTGTGCCTGTGCCAAAGCCGGTGGTTGGGAGGTGGGGCTGGTGGTTGGGAGGCGGGGATAGTGCTGGACAGACTTGTACGATCTGTGCCAGAGCCGGTGGTTGGGAGGCAGGCTGGTGGTGGGGAGGTGAGGATAGTGCTGGGCAGACTTATACGGTCTGTGCCTGTGCCAGAGCCGGTGGTTGGGAGGTGGGGCTGGTGGTTGGGAGGCGGGGATAGTGCGGGGCAGACTTATACGGTCTGTGCCCTGAAGAGCACAGGTACAAATCAAAGTAGGGTATACACAAAAAGCAGCAAATATGAGTTATCTTGTTGGGCAGACTGGATGGACCATGCAGGTCTTTTTCTGCCGTCATCTACTATGTTACTATGTTACGTAATAACAAGTTAATTTAATAAAAAAAGAAGTTCCCAAATCTCTAACTTGCTATCGCATAGAAAGAAAAACTTTCTTGTGTTGCTTTAGATACATCTAAATAAATCCAGATTTTCTGCCCATAGAATACATCACTGGGGGTGGGGGGAGGGGAGTCTTTTACAAAGGCACACTGATGATTACCATATGCTAAACGCTAGAGACACCCATAGGAATACATGGGCATCTCTAGCATTTAGCACACGCTAAAAACGCTAGCTCGCCTTTGTGAAAAGACCTCTAGATTTCCTGAAATACAATCTCATCGTAGCACTTAAATCTTGCTCAAAAACAAACATAACCCTCAAGTTGCTCAATGGCAGACAAATTATTTAAGCCCAAATCTATACTTTCTTTTTCCCTTTTAATGTTTTTAGCTAAAAGTTCATTTTGCTCAACTTCAGCTTCTTTGCTTGTAGTTGTTTCACCAGGTGATTTACTTGGAGAATTAGGCAAATAATAAATCTTATTAACCAGAGGAATATGTAGAGATATAATCAAAATGGCAATCAAATACTTCTTAAAGGCATCACCTGGAGTCATACCAACAAACTTAGGTAAATTCAGAAAACGCACATTCAAGTGGCAATTGTGATTCTCATAATTTTCTATCTTTTTGTGAATATTATTCTTCACCAAAGAAGCTGTTAGATTTTGAATATTCTGAATATTCTCGCTCCTCCCATTCCCCTTTCTGTAAGGTGTACCAAACCCCTGCCTTGACTGACCTCTAGATTCCTGTGCCCGCTCTGCCAAACGCCTTTGGCTGAAATCCCGTGCCCATGCTGACTTCATACATTTCAAATTTTTGCTCACCTCCTTCCAGTCTGCTCTTTCACTTGCCAAACAGGACTACTATATCCAGTTGACAAATTCTCTTGGCTCAAACCCTCAACGTATCTTTGCCACACTGAACTCTCTCCTCAAAGTGCCTTCACCTCCAACTCCCCCTTCACTTTCTCCCCAGACTCTGGCTGTTCTTTCATGATAAGGTTCACAAGATTAAACTTGAATTTTCAACCAAGTCACCTTCACCTCTCCTTCCCTTAGTCCATTCTTTCAACCCTCCTTCAACCCATGCCTCCTTTTCTTCCTTTTCTGAAATCACTGAAGAGGAAACTGCACATTTTCTTTCCTCCTCGAAATTAACTACCTGTTGCTCTGATTCTATTCCCACCCATCTAGCTAGCACTATCTGTCCTACCGTCATCCCTTATATCTGGCATATCCTCAGTCTTTCACTTTCCACTGTGACTGTTCCTGATGCCTTCAAACATGCCATAATCACACCACTCCTCAAAAAACTTTCATTGGACCCTACCTGTCCTTACAACTATCGCCCCAGCTCCCTCCTCCCTTTCCTATCCAAGACTCTTGAATGTACTATTCACCAATGTTGCCTTGACTTTCTTTCATCTCAAGCTATTCTTGATCCACTTCAATCTGGCTTTCGCTCTCTTCATTCAACTGAAATAGCGCTTGCTAAACTCTCCAATGATCTGTTCCTGGCCAGATCCATAGGTCTCTCTTTTATCCTCATCCTTCTCCATCTATCTGCTGCTTTTGACACTGTTGATCACCACCTACTCCTTGATACGCTGTGCTCACTTGGATTTCAGGGCTCTGTTATTTCCTGGTTTTCTTCTTAACTCTCCCATCATACTTTTAGTATATACTCTGGTGGATCCTTGTCCACTTCTATCCCACTATCATTTGGTGTACCTCAGGTATCTGTCCTGAGACCTCTTCTTTTCTCCATCTATACTTCTTCTCTTGGTACTCTGATATCATCCCATGGTTTTCAGTATCACCTTTACACTGATGACTCCCAGATCTACCTCTTCACACCAAAAATTTCAGCAGGAATCCAGGCCAAAGTATCAGCCTGCCTGTCTGACGTTGCTGCCTAGATGTATCACCACCATCTGAAACTAAACATGACCAAGAATGAACTTCTTATCTTTCCCCCTAAACCAACCTCTCCTCTTCCCCCATTCTCTGTGGATAACACTCTCATCCTCCCTGTCTCATCAGCTCGTAATCTTGGGGCCATCTTCAACTCCTCTCTCTCTCCTTCTCTGCACATATTCAACAGACTGCTAAAACCTGTCATTTCTTTCTCTATAATATCACCAAAGTTCATCCTTTCCTTTCTGAGCACACTACCAGAACCCTTATCCACACTCTTATCACCTCTCACTTAGACTATTGCAACTTGCTTCTCACAGGTCTCCCACTAAGCTATCTTTCTCCTCTTCAATCTGTTCAAAATTCTGCTGCTTGACTTATATTCCACTAGGATCGCTATGCTCATATTAGCCCTCTCCTCAAGTCACTTCATTGGCTCCCTATCTGTTTCCGCATACAGGTCAAACTCCTCTTATTAACTTACAAGTGCATTCACTCTACAGCTCCTCAGAACTTCTCCACTCTTACCTCTCCCTACACTCCTCCCCGGGAACTCGGTTCACTGGGTAAATCTCTCTTATCTGCCCCCTTCTCCTCCACTGCTAACTCCAAACTTCGTTCCTTTTATCTTGCTGCACCATATGCTTGGAATAGACTTCCTGAGCTGGTACATGAAACTCCATCTCTGGCCTTCTTCAAATCTAGGCTAAAAGCCCACCTTTTTGATGCTGCTTTTAACTCCTAACCCTTACTCACTTGTTCAGCACCCATGTTTTATTATTCCCACCTTAGTAATTCCCTTATCATAAGCACATAAGCACCGCCATACTGGAAAAAGACCAAGGGTCCATCAAGCCCAGCATCCTGTCTGACAGCGGCCAATCCAGGTTTTAAGAACCTGGCAAAACCCAAAAATAAAAATTAAAAAAATTAAAAAAATTAATAATGTTCAATGGACTTTTCCTTCAGGAATCTGTTCAAACCCCCCTTAAACTCTGTAAGGCCAGCAACTGCCACCACATTCTCCAGCAACGAGTTCCAGAGTCCAACTACACGCTGAGTAAAGAAAAACTTTCTCCTATTTGTTTTAAATCTACCATATTCTAGCTTCATCTTGTGTCCCCTGGTTTTGTTGTTGTTTGAAAGTGTAAACAAACGCTTCACATCTGTCCGCTCTACTCCGCTCATTATCTTGTAGACTTTTATCATATCACCCCTCAGCCGCCTTTTCTCCAAGCTGAAGAGCCTTAACCTTCTCAGCCTTTCCTCATAGGGAAGTCGTTCCATCCCTTTTATCATTTTCGTCACCCTTCTCTGCACCTTCTCCAATTCCTTTATATATCTTTTATGAGATGTTGTGACCAGAATTGAACACAATATTCGAGGTGCAGTCGCACCATGGAGCGATACAATGGCATTATAACATCCTTGTATTTGTTTTCCATCCCTTTCCTAATTATACTCAACATTCTGTGCGCTTTCTTGGCCACGCAGCACACTAAGCAGAAGTTTTCAACGTCTTGTCAACGATGACTCCCAGATCCCTTTCTAGGTCTGTGACTCCTAACGCGGAACCTTGCATGACATAACTGTAATTCAGGTTCCTCTTACCTACATGCATCACTTTGCACTTGTCAACACTGAACTTAATCTGCCACTTGGACGCCAAATCCCCCAGTCTCGCGAGGTCCTCCTGTAATCTTTAACACTCCTCCTGCGACTTGACGACCCTGAATAACTTTGTGTCATCTGCGAATTTAATTACCTCACTAGTTACTCCCATCTCTATGTCATTTATAAATATGTTAAAAAGCAGCGGTCCCAGCACAGACCCCTGAGGGACCCCACTAACTAGTCTTCTCCATTGAGAATACTGACCATTCAATCTTACTCTCTGCTTCCTATCTTTCAACCAGCTCTTAATCCTTAGTAATACCCTACCTTTATTTGTCCTGTTTTTTCTGTCCTAATTAGATTGTAAGCTCTGTCGAGCAGAGACTGTCTCTTCATGTCTGGTGTACAGCGCTGAGTATGTCTAGTAGCGCTATAGAAATGATAAGTAGTAGTAATAGTAGTAGTAGTATCTCCTTCCACCTCTTCTATTAGGTTCTGCTCAGCATTCCCCATCTCCTCTTTCCTCCCAGATTCCTCTCTATCACCCCACACCCAGGTACCTTTCTATTTCCTTCTCCTCTTCCTCTCTTATTGTTACATTAATCTTGATTTGCCCCTCCCCCCATTCCTTTCTTCCTTCCTTCTCAAAGTTCCTCTTCATCTCCTCCTGCCTGTCACGATTGTGCCCATGTTTCATGCTCTCATGCATCTCGCCACCTGCTGGTTAGACCTGGTGGCTACGATGGACTGTCTGTTTGCTGTTTCCCATGTTCTAGAAGTTATGCCGGTCCGGATTTTCCAGACTTACAGACTGTCTTGGTATTCTTGGAACTAAGCAGCACCCTTACCTGGTGACCTCCCTTGTATGTTGCCTTTATTAACCACATGGAAACTTTCTACTTTGCCTTGGCAACAGAGGTCTTGAGTTGTGTTCTGGTCCCTGTTGGTCTGTTGCGGTTCCTGCCCTGAAAGCTTTCTTTGTCAGCTTGACCCTGCTTGTTTTCCTGGTTTATTCTACTGTCTGCTGCCTGCCCAAGACCCTGCTTGTTTCCTGGTTTATTCTACTGTCTGCTGCCTGCCCAAGACCCTGCTTTATTCCTGGCTTATTCTCCTGTTTGCTGCCTGCCCAAGTCGCTGCTTGATTCCTGGTTTACTACTGATTGCCGCCAGCCTATAGACTCTGGTTCCTGGTTTCCCTTCTGCTTTGCTGCCTGCCAGTAAGACTCTGCTTGGCTCGTGGACTATTCTCCTGCTTATTGCTTCTGTTCCAGTTCAGCAGCTTCAGTCTGGCTGTTCCAGTTCTGGTGGTACCAGTCTGTTCTGCCTTGCCTCCTGTTTGGGTGATTCGCCTGCCGCTGCCGCTCCTCGGCAGTGGCCCAAGGGCTCACTATTCCTGACCAGTGTGACACTGCCCTAGGATTCTCTCTCCATCCCTTCTCTTAAGTTCTTCTCGGCTTCCCCATCTCTCTTTCCTCCCCAGATTCTTCCCTATCACTCCACACCCAAGTTCCTCTTCAGATCCCCCTTCTCTCCTTCAGGTTTCTCCCTATTGGTGCACAATACTACAGGCAGAACAGCAGACGTGTATATAAATTCCCATAAGCAATTCAAAGGAATATGGTAAGCAAGCATGTATTTGCCTTCTTGGCTATTCTTCCCCATTGGTACATGTTTCTTTTATAATAAGGAAGTGTAGGAGGGGAGAAGCAGCTGCTGCAAACCCTGGGAATATGTGTATACTGTATCTCCACATGGCAAGTCTTCTGGCACGGCCAATGATGTGACTGCCAGGGAGGAGACAGATGGACAAAAGATGGATGTTTAAACAAGATAATGCTTTGTATAGTGTTTACCAAGAGGGTGTCCTGTATTCTGTAGGTGCTTCAGTGATTACCACAGACAAATCCCAAACCAGATTTCTATTTTGGAACTAGCAGGAGGCTTGGAGTCTCTCTAGCAATCTGTAGGTCAGCTTAGTAGTTCTTTATCTAGGTTTCTAGGGCACAATTTTAAAACCTTCAGATCTATGAGAAATTATTAGGGGTAACCTGCAAAGAGCAGCAGTTGCAACCCTGAGAAGGTTAAGGACATGGGGAGAGGGTTTGAGTGTTGAGTTCTATAAAGGAATTTGTACGTGTAGGTACCCATATTGGGAAATCACTGCTGGGCAGACTGGATGCACCATTTTGGTCTTTATCTGCCATAACCTACCATGTTATCAGGGAGGTCTAATAGAGTGGAATTGGGTGAGGGGTGCCAGCTCTCCAGCACTTTCACTGACTCCAAGGTTGCTGGTTTGGAAGCTGAACTGCTACCCAGGGCTTTTTCATGTGGTATTTGCAGGTACTATACTAAGTATTGCAACCTTTTCTGCCACATGCTTGCACTGCCTGCTGATCAGCTATGGCCCAGAGTCATCTTCCACGGTGCACCAGAACCCAGATGTGTTCTTCTCAATCTGGTCATCCCTCCCTGCTGCCCCAACTGTCTCATATTTCACCCTTTGTGAGGAGCAGTGGTGGCAACAGTGGGGGTATGGAAATGGATGTTCCATTAGGGTTGGAATACAGGGGAGGCATCAGGAGAGGAAGAGAAAGGAACAATGGGGAGGGGGACAGCAGGGAAGAAAGAGGCATAAGAACAATGGAAAGGCAAAGTAACAATGGAAAGGTGGAAGGGACATTGGTGAGAAACAGACAAAGGAACAATGTTAGAGGGGTGGAGGGTAAAATATTAAAGAGAGAAAGGGTTGAAAGAGGAAAAGGAGGAAGATGAAGCAGGGATGAACTAAATAAAGGATATGAGGAAAGGATGGAGGAGATATAAAGTGCTGGAAAATAAGGGAGAAAAGTAGAGGAGGGAAGAAGGAATTAGTGGGAAACATGAGGGAAGAGGGGTGTATGTGTAAAAAGGAAGGAGGTGTGAGTGGATGGCAAAAAGAAAATTGTGGAGGGATGAGTGTGTTAGTAAGGGGGGGAGTGAGAACAGGAGGGGAAGTTATAGTTAGTAAATAGTATAAGATAGGGTAAAGAAAAAAAAACTTAAGTGGGAAGATATCTTTCTTTCATAATGTATTAAAATAGACACAAATTAGGAGAATCACCAATAAGTACTATCCTTAGCGGCAAAATTTCAGCATAGCTATCCCTGTTAATGCGTTATCTCTATGCAATATACTACTTATGAGTTCTATGATCCATCTCAATTACAGTTTCTTCTTGAACGTAAAGGAGTAAACAATGCAGGCACAATAGAATCTTAGTTATTGTGGATTATGACTGGTTATGTTATGTTGCAAAGGCTATTTACCCTTCTAAGTTCTTTGTCTTTTCCTGTATTTACCAGCTTCCTTTTCTTTTCTTACCTCCCTTTTACAAAGCCACATTAGCAGCTACTGATGCGATAATGCCGACACATCCCATGCAAAGTGACTAGGCTGTGTCGGCATTGCTGCGTTGCTTTGTAAAAAGGGGGGGGGGGGGTAGTCTTGGTGCCCCTCCCCTTTGTGGACTAATTGATGAATCTTTAATTCAAATTTAATTTTCTTTCTCAATTCTCATAGTTGCCTATATATATTTTCTAAAAGCTCATTTTCCTTTTCAAAGATGTTTCTTTGATTGTAATCTCTTAAAGACGAAAAAAAAGAAAAGTACAACTACAAAATAAATCACATAAAAAAGGAACAGAGAATGGGATCAGGAAGAGAAGAAAGGGGTAGCAGGAAGGAACCATCTAAAAGAACCTCAGAGAGGGTAGAAGAAAATATAGAAATCAGAGTGAAGAGGAAATTTAGCAAAATGGACAATAAAAAATGAAACTATAACATACCTATAAAAGAAGAAAGAAAAGTGGGAGCAGAAGAAAAGAAGAAGATAGCAACAACAGAAAATACACCAAGAAGAAAACATAACAGTTGAAAATCTTGTGTTGAAAGATATTATGTTCATTGGTTTATTAATCTGGAAATGTAAATTTGTAGCATCTCTGATACCTCTGTTTAAAAAATGTGCTCTAGTGTTGCACTTTCCAGAGCTCAATTTTTGTCTAAACATTTCCCTTTCTAATGTATTGTTCCTTCTGTATTTGCTTTGCTTGTGACTTGGGTTTGGCTTCTGTGCAGGGATCTATAAGTGCAGCAGGCTTTGATCCTCACAACTTGGGTTCAATTCCAACTGCAGCTCCTTGTGACCTTGGGCAAGTTACTTAACCCTCCATCGCTCCAGGTACAAAGATTGTGAGCCCTCTTGGGACAAAGTACCTCCCTATAATGTGTACAGTGCTGTGGATGTCTAGTAGCACTACAGAAATGATAAGTAGTAAATAGCAGTCCTGCTTGTTCTGTTTCTTAATAAAGAGGTAGTGTTGCTGTTTTAGGAATGCTTGCACCGCTGGTTTTCATCAACGCTGTAGCCAGTGGCAGGGGCCAAGCCTTTGATGGGGACTGTGTGCCTGCTCCTCTCCCCTCAAAGTAAAGCTAGCTCTGCACCCTGAAAGTGATTGCCAGCACCTTTCTCTGTAGAAAAAATGCACTACTTCTATCTCATTTACAGATGAAATATTAAATTCAAGCCCTGTCTTTTCCATGGGCATTAAAGTTCTGTAGCCCAAAAATCATGCACTCATCCTAATCCCAGAATGACTAAACCTCAACACAACAAACATAGAAAGGGAGGACAGCAGAGAATTTAGCCAATCAGATCACTTACATAGCTGACATGCACATTGTCCTACCCTTCCCCCCACTTCCCAGGTGATTGCAATTCTGATGTCATTACTGCAGTTCAAAGAAGCTTCTGCACCAGGCTGGGGTTTCTGGGACTGAAAATTCTCAGTACAACCTGCAGTCACCTGAATGCATTATCTGTGTAAACAATGAAAGCATCCTGAATCTTCCTAAACTGAAATTCTTTGGAACAGGGGCACCATAAGAACAGACTTTCTCACGATATTATGAAGCTAAATACTGCCATAGCAATAAAAATAAAAATGATACAAAGAAACTAAAATGCAGAACGGCAAGGCGAGAGAGCGCCCTGCTCTGTGTGTCCCAGCTGCACTGAATGGCACTGATTATTACTACAAGTCTATTACGTATTCATAGAGCTGCCTGGGACACTTCCTAATGTTCTCAGTTATTTTGCATCCCCCAAGACAGCACTTAAAAGAAAGCCCAGAACAGCCAGCCCGCTCCTCCGGCCAGGCGCAGCTTAATGTGCACCAAGAAAATGTTGTTGTTTTAAAGCAATATTCTTAAACCTAGATAGAATCTAGGTAGGGAACGTCTTCACTCCTCTCTTATCTAGTCCCAATTTTAGGTGCTGCTGTGCTGTTCATTATCTTTAAATAATACTCACTTACATCCATCTGAGATACCCACGCTATGAAAACAACTAAACAGAGACCACAGACAAGAGTGTCCTAAAACATCAGACATATGAATACATCATGAATAAATGAATCATTAAAAGAAAAAGGCATTGGGATACAGAGGAGATGGGCAGAGAAATGACAAAATTCTCACTTCTAGGACTGAAGGGCTAACAATAAGACAATGGGGGAGAAGGAGGCGGTAGAAAGTTTTCCCCTGACCTTCCCCCGTAATCAATCCTGCCCAAATTCTCTACTTTTCTGGCATCCCCCTCACCTCGACTAACACAGGCAAGCTGCACCCCAATCGTGCTGCTCTACTTATACATATAACATTACAATAAACCAGTCAGACTCAGAATTTGAGAAATCATAGGTCGCAGCAATAAACCACACAAATTTGGAGGGCACCTGAGCCATAAGCCAAACAGTCCTTATCACCATCTCCCCACCTCCCAATGCAAGCTAGGGAGTTACATCATCTGAAGCCATGTTGTTCACTAGCTAATACCTGCCATACTTGACATCCACCATGACGGTATTTTGTAAGCCACATTGAGCCTGCTAATATGTGGGAAAATGCGGGATACAAATGTTACAAATAAATAAATAATGCATCAGGTCTTCCAAGCTGCAGAGCTTAACAACCCCATTCCCACTGCGCAGTTTAGCTAGGTGCAACCATGGGCTGCCTGAGAAAGGATGGGATGACTCCTCCCCAGTGGCGTACCAAGGGGGGGGGGGGGGGCGGTCCGCCCCGGGAGCATGCCGCTGGGGGGGGGGTGCCGCGCGCCGGTCAGCGTCGTTCGTTTCCATGCTCTCTCTGCCTCGGAACAGGAAGTAACCTGTTCCGGGGCAGAGGGAGCATGGAAACGAACGACGCTGACCAGCAGCGTGGCACCCCCCAAGCGGTGTGCACCCGGGGGGGAGGGGGTTCTTTCGCCGGGGTGGGGGGTGTCCTTTCACCGGGGGGGGGGGGTCGCGCTGCACGGGGGGGGGGGGGCGCATCGGCGATCCGCCCCAGGTGTCAGCGCCCCTAGGAACGCCACTGCTCCTCCCCCCAGCTCCTACTCAAAAATACTATCAGGGAGGAAGGGGGTTGTGAGTCAGAAAACAATTAAGCAATTAAGCTTATGACAAAAAATCATGAAAAAATTATATTTTATATCTATCTATATATTGTATGCACATAAAACCTGATGGATTTGAACCATAAGAATGTCCAGTTTATTCTACCACGGTTGAGCCCTCTGGTATTGGAGGTCACCGGGGCCTAACTGCAATCAAGTACTCACAGAAAAGTCAATTGTATGTAAAGTATATAGAATTTAATTGTTCATTCACATGGAGGAGTGGCCTAGTGGTTAGGGTGGTGGACTTTGGTCCTGAGGAACTGAGTTCGATTCCTACTTCAGGCACAGTCAGCTCCTTTTGACTCTGGGCAAGTCACTTAATCCTCCATTGCCTGCCGCATTGAGCCTGCCATGAGTGGGAAAGCGCGGGGTACAAATGTAATAAAAAAATCCCACTGCTGCTCCTTGTGATCTTGGGCAAGTCACTTAACCCTCCATTGCCTCAGGTACAAATTTAGATTGTGAGCCCTCCTGGGACAGAGAAATATCCAGAGTACCTGAATGTAACTCACCTTGAGCTACTACTGAAAAAGGTGTGAGCAAAATCCAAATAAAATAAATGGGCATTCCTAGATGAACCAATAAAACTGTAATAAGTGATACCCAAAAGAAGTAGAATGTTTCACTTTACAATACAGCATACAAACTCTGGTTTCAAATCAGTGACAGCAACACAAACTCCCTCCAAGACATAGGAGCCAACTTTTCAAAATTATTGGGGGTGCTAAGCCCAGTGGAAATAACCCTTCCTTGGACACATACAAGGAATTTTCTCAATATTGGGGATGCTCAAGCACCCACAGAGTCAGCTCCCAGACACTGTGCAATGTAAGACAAAACCTTGCAAACGGACACTCAGAAGCTTGCCATAAAGGTCTCCAACTGCACTACCCCTACCAACAAAAAGTTAGTACTGCAAACGTTCCAGCGATTGGGAGTGCAGGTCTTTTATTACACACAGGGGGTGACGGGCTCCTTTCCAGCTGGAAAAGACGGGCTGCTACAAATTCCTATTCAGAACCTACATATCAATTGAATCCCTTATCCCAGTTACACATTGAAAACACAGGCCGTCACGTAACAAAAAACTATGAGACAATAAACTAGAAACCAGTTCTTTCTTTCTTCTTAGCTCCCAACTGCTATCTCTCTATATTCTTTCTTTCCTTGCCCCCCCCCCCCCCCCCCCCCCACCGTACCATGTCTTCCTCTTGGATCATGTGGCATAATAAGAAGCAAGCAGTTGTGCATCAGATCATTTTCTCCTCCTCCTCCTCTGCTGGCCTGGGTCCACTGCTTATTTGAACCATGTGGACTCTGTACAGCCACACAGTTCAAATAAGCAGTTTGGCTACTACAAATATTACACAGGACTCTAAAACACACATGTACGATAGGTAAAATAGAACAGATGTGACTGATCTCTACTGAGAAACTATATGCAAATGGACATTACCTGACTCTTCCTCTCCAAGTTCCCCCCAATTGTACCTACCATATGTGTCCCTCATTCTACTACTACTACTACTACTATTTAACATTTCTAGAGCGCTACAAAGTGTACGCAGCGCTGTACAAACACAGAAGAAAGACAGTCCCTGCTCAAAGAGCTTACAATCTAATAGACAAAAAGTAAAGCATTTAAATTTAAAATATTTAAAATATTCTACCACAATATCATCTTGTATTGTTCATACCTCGTATTTGTTTCAGACCGGAATCGGCTAACGCCGTTAACAGTACTATGAAAGCCACATTGAGCCTGCAAAAAGGTGGGAAAATGTGGGATACAAATGTAACAAATAGATAAATAAATAAAATAAAAAATAAATAAATAAAATAAAAAAATACTACACCACAGCCGCACAAACATAGACAGACCCTCACCAAATACAGAACAAGTGATCACAAATTAAAAATAAGACAACAAAAATTAAACTGGGAACCCCAAGAAGTTAAACTCAGCAAGTACTACAACACTGAAGAACAGAAATGCATTTCCTTTTGTACTGAAAGCAATATATAGATATCTGAGACTGTGATGCATATTTCCCAGCACTAACATATTTCAGTTAAAAACACCTTTTTCTACCTCTGTTGTCTGGATGTTTTATTTTTCCATGATGTTAGTCCCAGTTTCTCTTTTCTGCTAATTCTGTTTCCACTGGCTGCTATTTTTTAATTTTCCTTTCTTCTCCCATGTTCATTCCCTCACTACACCTGTCTCTGACATATAGATCTTTCACTAAATTCCTCTCCTCCCTTTTCTTCTTTTCTGCTGCTCTGTTCACTCAGATTTCATCCTCTCTCTACTCCTTCACTTTTCATCCATCACCTTTCCATCTTCTTCTCTCACCCTCTAGCTTTCCAATTTCCCAGCCTCCAATTCCCTTTCATCTTTATGTCAGTACTACATTTCTGCCGTATGTAATCACTATCCTCCTCTGACTCTCTCCGTGACAATTTTCCAGAGGCCTCCCCCACTTGATTCCCATCATTCCTAGCATCTCCCCTCCCTATCTCTCACTCGACCCTTGTAGCCTAGCAGGGCCTGTGCTAGGGTGTCAGGTTCTCAGGTTCAGAGCTGGAGCAAACGTGAGCCCTTGGGCTGCTGCCGAGGAGCGACAGCAGCAGGCAAAACCCACCAACCAACACTGGGTAAGCACACCGGCAGGGACTGCAGGCACTGCCCAGCGAACCGGAACACATGGACTAGAATCCCCCGGACTGGAGGACACAGGACTGCAATCTCCCGGACTGGAGGTCACAGGACTGGAACACACACCGGACTGGAACACAGTGGACTGGAGCGCACCAGACTGGAACACACACCGGACCGGAACACACTGTACTGGAGCACACTGGACTGGTCCGCACAGCTTCACCTGCGTTTGGCCACTACCCCCCCCCCCCCAAGGGTTGAGCCCTTGGGTTCGAGTGGCCGGCAGGACTTACCGGATACCGGATGACACAGGGACCAGGACTGGAAACAGAAGTACTCCTAAACCTAAACTGATCTAAGTGCTCCCAAGCCCTAACCCAGCAGGAGTGTTCCTAACAGAAAACTGACAAAAGGACTTCCTAAGCCCTATACTAAACAGGAGCTCCTAAGCCCTGCTCAAGAAAGGGACTTCCTAAGCCCTAAACTAACAGAGCAGGGAACAAAACACAAAGCTAACACAGGTGCTACTAAGCACCAAGCTACAAGCAGAGCTCTACACTAACAAGCTAAACACAAAACTAACAAGCTACCTAAGCAATGCTCTAGCAAGCTAGATACAAAACTAACAAGGTGCTTCCTAAGCACTACTCTGGCAAGCAACCAGAAGAGCTCCTAGCACTAAAAGGGAAGACAGGGGAGCCACAAGGAAAAAGCAGGGAAGCTAACACATAAGCCAAAAGTGCTTCTAAAGCACCAAACACCAACAGCAAAGACTGCAATGCTCCCAATAGCACAAACACCAGAAGTACTTCTAACAGCAAACTCTGCAGTGTTCCTAACAACACCAAACCCTGAAGTACTTCTATCAGCAACAGAGCTTCCAAAGCCCTACACACAGCAATGCTTCCAAAACCAAGAGGGAAAAGCAGGGGAACCATAAGGGAAAAGCAGGAAAGCTAAACACACAGTCACCAGTGCACACTGCACTAACACTAACCTGGCCCTTAGCAAAAGCAAGCAGGGAAACTAGACACAAAGTCAGAAGTGCACACTGCACCACCCTACCTAAAGCAAACACCACCGTTGCAAAGGCCCTGAAGGAAACAACACCACTTCCTTATCAAGGCCCTCCCTGATGATGTCACACTCCCTAGACCTAGGCAAAAGCACACTGACCCAGAGAGGCCCAACCCACACCAATGCAACACTGTGAAGCACTTGAAGCCAGTACACCCAAAGAGAGGTAGAGCTAACTCAGTCCACTCACACAGCTGTGGTAAAGTGAAACAATTAGAGTCATGCTGCTGGAAGCTGCCAGCACAGAGAGAAAGAGAGCCAGCTGCTCAGAAAGGACAGACAAAAGAAACAGAAGCCAGCTAAGCTGACCACCAGGAAAAAGGTAAGTTTGAGAGGGGTTATGACCACAGGGGTTATGACCACAATCATAACATAGGGTCTCTGGCGCCCCCTGCAAACTATCTGTTGGCGCCCTCCGCCCAGCATCTCCTTTCTCCCTTCTCGCTCCCCCTTCTCCCACCCCGCCCCCTTTTTCAGCCCAGTGCCTTAAAAGGTAAAGAGCAAAAGTTTTTTTTTTTACTCTACAGCTTTTTAATTTATTTGAAAGCTTCCCATAAGTAGATATTTATATCAAGAAATAAAATTCACTGAAACTGAACACTGAAAAAACACACTGCCTCATCCTGTCATCTCAACATAACAAATGCAAACCCACAACCATAAATACCTCAGAACACACCCTCCCTACCTAAGATAGTCTAAAAATACTCGGCGTCACAATTGACCGCAACCTTACCCTTGAAGAAATGTCTTTTGTACCTAGTCGTTCTTTAAGTTCTCAAAGCGAGAGACGTTTTTCTCTTCCTTCTGTTAACTGTTTTAGGCTTGAATGTGCCCATATGCATATTGTTACTCTTTGCTTTTTTCTGTGGAATAGTATTCCTTCATATATTAGGAATACTGATGATCTCCTAGAATTTCTCAGAAGCATTAAAACTTTCTTGTTTAGTTTTAGACTGTTTTATATTTTGGATTCATATTTGTACAGTTCTGCTTGTTGTATAGTAACATAGTAACATAGTAGATGACAGCAGAAAAAGACCTGCACGGTCCATCCAGTCTGCCCAACAAGATAACTCATATGTGCTACTTTTTGTGTATACCTTTCCTTGATTTGTATCTGTCTTTTTCAGGGCACAGACCGTATAAGTCTGCCCAGCACTAACCCCGCCTCCCAACCACCAGCCCCGCCTCTGCCACCCAATCTCCGCTAAGCTCCTGACGATCCCTTCTTTCCGAACAGGATTCCTTTATGTTTATCCCTCGCATGTTTCCGTTACCGTTTTCATCTACACCACCTCCCGCTGGAGGGCATTCCAAGCATCCACCATTCTCTCCGTGAAAAAATACTTCCTGACATTTTTATTGAGTCTACCCCCCTTCAATCTCATTTCATGTCCTCTAGTTCTACCGCCTTCCCATCTCCGGAAAAGGTTCGTTTGCGGATTAATACTATCCATTGTGGATATCCTGAAAATCTGACAGGTTAGATGAGTTGTGAGGACTGGGTTGAAAACTCCTGGCCTAGGGGTAGGTAGCTCCAATTCTCAAGTGTTAGGAATTGGCCTGCTTTACAGGAGAGCCAATCTGGACTCAATCACATATATGCAAATCTGTTTGAACACTAGACTTCCCTGTTTCTCTCTAAGACCAGGAATGCCTACATCTGGTTTAACCTAAAGTCAGAGGGAAAATCCACAGGGTCATATTTTTAAGAAAAATCACAGAAAAAAAAGTAATCTCATGTAATGTGATACACATTTCTATTGATCATATATGATGTACTCCAGAGGTGTACACTAAACTTGTTTTTTGTTTTTTTCATTTTTTACATTTTGTAATATAGCAGTAACTTAAATGGTGCCGGCCTCTAGTCAACTAGGGTCATTTAAAAATACACAACTGGAGAGGGCAAGAGCAACTGAGGATAGCTCCTCTCCTCAGAGACCCATAGATGAGCTAATGGATGGGGTGGCGTAGAAAGATTTTTTTTTTTAATTTAGGGCCCTGTTTACTAAGCAGCGCTAAGGGCGCACTAGTGTTTTTAGAATGCTCTAAACATTGGCACACGCTAAACGCTAAAGACACCCATAGGAATATATGGATGCCTCTAGCGTTTAGCGCACACCAATTTTAGGTGCGCGTTAAAAATGCTAGCGCACCTAACAGGGCCCTTAGGCAGCAGAGGATTCCCCCTCCCCCCCCCCCCCCCCCCCAACAGGGGCTGGGGCTAGCTCCTATACTGTGGGTTTTAAATGCAGCCACTAGGTGTCACCCTTATTGAACACCACAAACCCTCTTCCTGTGGAATGGAAAATGCTACTTTCACAGCATCCTAACCCCTCTGTTTACTAAGCCGCACAACAATGCCGACAAAACCCATTCAAAATGAATGGGCTGTGTCGGCATTAACGCACCAGCAGCTGCTAGCATGGCTTAGCAAATAGGATGGAATTGATGGTATTTTATGATTTTATGTATTATTTTATTTGTATTTTATGATATTTTTGATTTATGTATTATTTGTTTATACAGCTATTTATTTTGTATTTTTATTATGCATGTAACTTTTGTAACCCATTCTGTGTGTTATTGGTAGAGCAGGCTAAATACTTGATTAATTAAATAATAAACAGGAAATGTAAAGAGCCACATAGGCACAGATAGCAGGAGAGCCACATAGAGAAGTCATAATTTCTAAATACCTCATATAGGCAACAGAAATTAGCCCAATGAAACAGGCCATTAAACCTGATTGAGCAGGATGCATATCGCTATTAAGCACTAAAAGACTCACTGTAGGTGCAAGAAAATCAATCAACGGAGGTTATCAGTGGGAAAAACTTAAATGATTTCATATGTAAAGAAGACACTTACTAAACAAGATAGCCAAAACTACTGTTCAAGGGGTGTCAGTAAGTGCCCCCCCCCCCCCCAAAAAAAATTGCCACATGGCAAGTGCTTCACTTGCCGCACTGCCGTTTCTTAAAAAAAAAAAAACAGCCTTTTACCTGCTGCAGTAAAAACATGCACTGATGCCAGTGCAGGCCCCCTTGTACCGCAGCTTGGTAAAAAGACCCCATAGTAAAATAGTAAATGTCGGCAGGTAAAGACCTATACGGTACATCCAGTCTGCCCAACAAGATAAACTCATTACATATGGTATGTATATCTGTTCTTGATTTATCCTTGCCATTTTTAGGGCATAGACTGTAGAAGTCTGCCCAGCACTGGCCTTGTTCTAAAATTTCTGAAGTTGTTGTCAAAGCCCCATAAAAGCTCCACTCCGGCCCATCCAAATCTAATTCAGCCTCCATCAGGGCACAGACCATAGAAGGCAGCCCAGCACTGGCTTTCCTATCTAATCTCCCCTAATCTTCTTTCGATCCAATCCTTCTAAACAGGATTTCTTTGTGTTTGCCCCATGAATTTTTGAATTCCTTTACTGTTTTAATCTCCACCATCTCCTGCCGGAGGTTATCTACCACCCTTTCAGTGAAAAAATACTTCCTGAGCCTGCCCCCTTTCAACTTCAATTCATACTCTCTATTGCTACCACCTTCCTGTCTCTGGAAAAGGTTGGTTTGCGAATTAATATCTTTCAAATAGTTGAACATCTATATCATATCATCCCTGATTCTCTTTCCTCCAGGGTATACATGTTTAGGTCAGCAAGTCTCTTCACATACATCTTGCTACGTAAACCCCCAACTATTTTTCTCACTTTTCTCTGAACCGCTTCAAGTCTTTTTACATCCTTAGCAAGATAAGGCCTCCAAACTGAACATAATACTCCAAGTGGGGCCTCACCAATGACTTGTACAGGGGCATCAACACCTTCTTTCTTTTGCTGGTTATACCCCTCTCTATGCAGCCTAGCATCCTTCTGGCCACGGCCACCACTTTGTCACACTGTTTTATCACCTTGAGATCTTCAGACACCATCACCCCAAGGTCCCTCATCCGAGCTTACCAATTTCTCCCCTCTTATTATATCCCTCTCTATGCAGTCTAGCATCATTCTGGCCACGGCCACCACTTTGTCACACTGTTTTATCACCTTGAGATCTTCAGACACCATCACCCCAAGGTCCCTCATCTGAGCTTACCAATTTCTCCCCTCCTATCTCTTTTGTATTTCTGAACCTCAAGTGCATCACTCTGCACTTCTTGACATAAAATTTTAACTGCCAGACCCTTAATAATTCTTCTAACGATTGGAAATCCCTTCCCATGGTTTCTACTTCCTCCAGGGTATCCACTCTGTTGGCTATCTTCGTATTATCTGCAAAAAGGCAAACATTTTCTTCTAACCCTTCAGCAATATCTTGCTCTAATATATTAAACAAAATCAGTCCTAGCACAGACCCCTGAGGCACTGCTCTACTCACCTTCCTTTCATCAGAGCCGATTCCATTTACCACCACCTTCTGACGCCTGTCAGTCAACCAGTTTCCAATCCAGTTCACCACTTTGGGTCCTTGTTATTCCGGATGTGAGCCCTTAAGCCCAGGCCGAGGCCTAGTATAGGATTTTGGCCAAGGCCTAGGGTAGACAGAACAGGCCATACGCACCACCCCAACCACCAAGCCCCGCACACACACAACAGCCAACAGGCACCACCAGAAAATGGGAGATAGAGCATTCAGGTGGGCCTCACGGCCGATCAGGAACCCACTCACGCAGAGTGCAAGCAAGCGGGACTCACAGCCAACCGGGAACCCAATCACACTATGGGAAGGGAGAAAGAACGAAGGTTTCCCCAAGGGACTGGAGCATAAGCAGCGCACACAGTGCAGGGTGAGACACAAGGGTAAGGGTGAGAGACAGAAGCCTCTAAAGGTATACACAAGGCTGTGCCACAGGGAAATCAAGAATACAGGAAGCTCCAGAAGGGAACACTCTAGGCTGTACCACACAGCATTCAAGGGAAAAAAGGAACCAACTATAGGAATACACTCTAGGCTGAACCATTCAGCACTCAGGGAAAGGAGAAGCCACTCAAAGGACTACTCTAAGGTGTGCCACTAGGCACTAAAGGAAAAAGGGATACCACTCATAGGAATACACTAGGCTTTGCCACACAGCACTCAAGGGAATTAGGCTGCACCTACAGTATACAAAGATACAGGAAGCCCCACAAGGGAACACACTAGGCTGTACCATACAGCACACAAAGGAAAAGGGAGAACTACCTATATGAATACATAAAGCTGGCCCCACAACACACAAGGGAAAAGGGAACTGTTATAGGAATATACGGGGCAGCGCCACACAGCACACAAGGTAAAGGGAAGTGTAAGCAAACAGAGGAAGCTGCCTTGACACACACAGACCAGAAAAGGAGCACTGCTCACCGGAAACAGGAGACAGACTCAGCACACAAAGAGAACTAAAACAAACAAACAGGAGCAAAATACAAGGACAAGGGGAACTGCCAAACAGAGGCAGAACCACAGGGAGCAGAGCCAAAGCTCAGCACAACAAAGGGAACACAGAGAGAGAGAAAACTAAACCACAAACAAGAACGATACAAGGCACAAGCTTACCAAAGACAGCACAACGTTAGAGAAGCAGAAAGCAGAGCAGGGGTGTAGTGAAGTGGGGCAATCAAGATCATGCTGGCAATACCCAGCACACACACACAGAACAAACAAGCACCGAGGAGAAAAGCTAAATTCAAACGTAAACACAAGCGCCCAAGCACAGGCTGGCTTCAGCCGAGCAAACAAAACAATCACGGCTAAAGCAAGGATTGCAGGGAACGGCAGGCTTAAATGGATCAGGCTTCTGACGTCTGCTGGCTCAGCCCGTGACAAGCCAATCAGGAGCAAGTCCCAAACGTTCCCCTGCCTATCCAGCAGAATCATAACAGTCCTAAGTTCAGCCCTCTCAGCGTCTTCTGTGAGGGACAGTATCAAAAGCTTTGCTGAAATGCTGAAATTCAAGTAGATTACATCTATCACATGTCCTTCATCCAGTTCTCGGGCCACCGAGTCAAAGAAATCAATCAGATTCTTTCGGCAGAATTTGAAATTGGACCCAGAACTGATCCATGTGGCACACCACTTTTAACATTCCTTTCCTCAGAGGAGCTCCATATACCCCTATCCTTCGTCACCTTCCACTAACTAGTTCCTAACCCAGTCAGTTACTTTAGGTTCCATACCAAGGGCTCTCAATTTTTGCATAAATCATCTATGTGGAACTGTGTCAAAGGCTTTGCTAAAATGTAAGTACACTACACTTTGAACATTTCTGACTACTTGGAGTGAGATTAAGAATTTGTTCTAAAAAGTCCAAAGTGGACAAGTCTTTGTTCTCTTTCTAGGCCTTGGCTACACATGGTTCTAAAGCAGGAATGGAAAGGTGTTTCACCTAAGAAGCTGCCGATGGGGGGTGGGGGAGGAGGAGTGATTGAAAGGGTGATATCATTGCACCTCCCCCCATCACTGCTCCCTCTAAGCTGAGCAGGTGTCCTCCAATTGCATCAATATTGTGTTTTCAATCTCTAGGGACACCAGGTTCCCTGGAGTCCTGCAGAACTTGCCTGTCCTTCACTATTGAAAATGCGATAGTGAAATAGTCCCCCCCCCCCACCCACCCACCACCAGCAAGATTTTAGATGGAGGACTCCCACTCAGCTTACAGGAAACAGTGCCCCTCACCAGCAGGAACACTGTGGAAGACTCTCACACAGCTCAAAGCTGCTTAGCAGGAATGTGGTCAAAAAGTTGACCACATTCCTGCTAAGCAACTTTGAGCTATGTGAGAGTCAGTGGCATACCAAGGGGGGGCGGTGAAGGCGGTCCGCCCCGGGTGAACGCCGCTGGGGGGGGGGGGGGTGCCGCGCGCCTGTTGGCCAAGTCCGCTCCTTCCCTCCCTGCTGCTCCCTCTGTGCGGAACAGGTTACTTCCTGTTCCGGGGCAGAGGGAGCAGCAGGGAACGAGTGGACTCGGAGCCGACAGGCGCGCGGCACCCCCCCCCCCCCCCCAGCAGGTAAAAATGCACCCGGAGGGGGGGGTCGCATTGCACCCGGGGGGGAGGGGGCGCATCGGCGATCCGCCCCGGGTGTCAGCCAGCCTAGGAACGCCCCTGGTGAGAGTCTTCCACAGAGTTCCTGCTGGTGGGGGGCACCGTTTCCAACAACAGTCAGAATTTAAGGGCATCCCTAATGAAGATTCATTTATGTTTGCATACAATAGTGGTAATGCATGCAAATGTATCTCCTGCATATTCATTAACTTCACATATTCTTTTCTACAACATTTTTATTATTATTTCAATCACCATTTAACAAATCCAATATATATTTTAAGTACAGTTTCCCCTTGCCTACACACTCATACCCTCCTATACTCACTCATCCTATCTCTGATTAAAATACAGTTTCACTCTTTCCCATAAAGAGATAAACTTAGAACATTTACCTATAGCATATTCTTTTCTACAACATTTTTATCATTACTTCAATCACCATTTAACAAATCCAATGCTCTTTTCACCAGAAGCCGAAACACATAATATTAGTGATGCTCACAAATACACTGAGTTCCAATGTTAGCAATCTAAATCGAATGGTTTTCACCACAAAATGCTTATTATAGTGCACTGTTCATTCTCTTCTTTGGTATTCAAGTGGCATTTAGACTCTTCAAAGTTCAGTTCTATGGTTGTTTGGCTTACACTGCTCCTCACACATGTATCCTGTTGAGATTATTCAGTGGTAAAGGCTGGTGTCAAGCCCATATTCATTGGGGATAACCTGAAAACCTGACTGGTTTGTGGCCCTCCATGATTGGCCTTTGACAAAATAGTTTTAAGGTGCACCTCTATGGCTCAGTATTCTTGCTTAGGGTTAGATCTAGGGAGAGAAGATTGTCAATTATTCTTCAAACAGAGAACTGATCCAATGCAGCATTTTATTTAAACATGTCACGTTTCTGCTCAAGAAATGGAGTTAAGTTAATATAGGAAAGTAGTTTTCAAACCAGTCCTTTGGGCACACCCGGTCAGTCAGGTTTTTAGGATCTTCAGAATAAATATGCAAGAGAGATTTGCATGCACTGTGTTCTGGGTATGCAAATCTACTCATGCATATTCATTGTGCATATCCTAAAAACTTGACTGGGTGTACCCTGGGGATTGGATTCACAGCCACTGGTATAGGGGCTATAATAATTTGGATTTTACTGAAAGAGGATGCTGCTGGGAGTTTATGATCTGAATAGGGAAGGCATACAAATTATCTGTTGAAATAGAAAAGACAGAATTCTTTGAGGTATAGTTATGTGTGTGTGTAAATTGCTGTTTACTGTTAGAGTTTGAAATGTTTTGTAATACATGGAAATATTAGTAAAGGCATTTAAACATAAATGAAACTGAGCCAGTTGCCAAAAACAGAGCCCAGTCCCTTTAACGATCAATCTATGACCATTTACCTTTCAGGAAAGCATTAAAAAACCCATTTATTCAAGCAAGCCTACCCTAAAGACCCTGATTAAACTTATGAACCTATCTACCTAACGAACACTGAAGAAACAAAGACAACGACAGTGACCCAGACCATATCTCCCACATCACCCCCCACATCACTACCCCCCTATCGCCTATCTCTACCGACCCATCCATGCTATTCCTATGTTATATTTAATTTCTTACCTTGTCTAACAAAATTCTGTATAACCTAATACTATGTAAGCCGCATTGAACCTGCTTTTAGTGGGAAAGTGTAGGATACAAATGTATTAAATAATTAAATAACAGAACGTGTAAATGTTGTGGATATGCCTTAACAGCATTGGAAGGCCAGAACTAGACTGTAATTAGCTTCATCGTGGATTCTTCTTCTACATTCATACTTTGACCTTGGAAAGCTTGTGCTGCACGGACGCTTGAATACACCCAGAATCTTTGTCAATGACATGGGCTTCTGAGCAGCAATTCAAGACTATGAGATTACTTGGGAGGAGGTGTGACAGGGTCAGTGACAGTTACTGTAGCCATTTATTGCCCACAAATCTGAGTCTGGTTTTGCATTTCTTCTCACCTCTCTCCAGGTCTGATTACTACTAGACAGATGCACAGAAGGCTAACAGCAGTGGTACGGCAGCCTAGTGAACTGAGCACTCACTAGTGCGTCCGAAGACCAGTGCTGGATTCTGTTGTTGTGTGACCCCGGAAAGGCCACTTAACTTCCTTGGGCTCAAGCCTAACTTTTACCCTCTCAAGAGACCCTGGAGGGAAGAGCTTCAGTGTTCCAAAGTAAAATGATATTTTTCAGTCACTCAATCTGACTGGGTAAAGTTTAGTTCTACTATGATGTCATTGAAAACCCCAAGCTGCTTCTAGGGGCAATCACATTTTTAAAGTGGTATGGGCTCTTAAAAAATTACAATTCACATGAGTTGTTCTGCCAAATGAATGAATAAATAAATATACATAATACCCATTCATATTCAAGCAACAGAGGTCATAATCCACTGTCCCCAGCTCTCCTCTAAAATGCTTTAGTCCCTCACCCCATCCTCCTTGTCTAGATAGCTCTGAAGTCTGTCCAAACCTCCCTCTCAGAGCACACATTACACGTTTTATGCCAATAGCTAAGATTAGAAAATGGGATAATCAAAGTGTGCGCTATCACTCAACAATGGCACTCATGGCGTAGCAGAAGTCATGTCTGGATTCCCAGCCCTTCATTGCTAAGCCAGTCTTGGCTCCAAGCTACAGCACGGCTACAACTTCTCCTCATCCATCAGATGCTGCTGAATTACTATGTCCCTCTCAGGCTGTGCCCCCTCCTCTTGCTGCTCTCAGTGCTGGCTGCCAGAGGAATCCCTTTGACTTAAAAATAGCTGGCGAGAATAGGCAACAATGTTGAGATCACAGAGGTGCTGCATAGGAGAATCCAAGATCACATGAATAGTTAAGAAGAGGAGAAATGAAATCTAAGGACACTGTTGTTCCAGAGTACTAGGTCATAAATACATAAGTGTTGCCATACTGGGACAGACTGAAGGTCCATCAAGCCCAGTATCCTGTTTCCAACAGTGGTCAATCCAGGTCACAAGTAGATGGCAAGATACCCAAACAGTACAATACATTTTATGCTGCTCATCCCAGAAATAAGCAGTGGATTTTCCCCAAGTCCATTTTAATAAAGGCTTATGGACTTTTCTTTTAGGAAGCCATCCAAACCTTTTTTTAAATCCCACTAAGCTAACTGCTTTTACCACATTCTCTGGCAACTAATTCCAGAGTTTAATTACACACTGAGTGAAGAAATATTTTCTCTGATTCATTTTAAATTTACTACTTCGTAATTTAAAGTGGAGGAGTGGCCTAGTGGTTAGAGCACTGGTCTTGCAATCCAAAGGTGGCCAGTACAAATCCCACTGCTGCTCCTTGTAATTTTGGGCAAGTCACTTAACCCTCCATTGCCTCAGGTACAAACTTACATTGTGAGCCTTCCTGAGACAGAGAACTATCCAATGCACAAGAATGTAACTCACCTTGAGCTACTACTGAAAAAGGTGTGAGCAAAATCTAAATAAATTGCATGCCCCCAAGTTCTATATTTTTGGAAAGAGCAAACAAGCGATTCATGTGTACCCATTCCACTCCACTCAGTATTTTATATACCTCTATCATATCTCCCCTCAGCAGTCTTTTCTCAAGGCTGAAGAGCCCAAGCAGTTTTAGCCTTTCCTCATAGGGAAGTTGCCCATTCCCTTTATCATTTTCATCACCCTTCTCTGTACCTTTTCTAATTCCACTATAACTTTTTTGAGATGCGGTGACCAGAATTGCACACAGTATTTGAGGTGCGGTCGCACCATGGAGCGATACAAAGGCATTATAACACCCTCATTTTTATTTTCCATTCCTTTCCTAATAATATGTAACATTCTATTTACTTTCTTTGCCACCGCAGAGCACTGAACAGAGTGTTTCAAATTATCATCAACAATGACTCCTAGATCCTTTTCCTGGTTGGTGACTCCTTACATCACATAGCCATAGGCGCCCCATATAAGAGGCTTGGGGAGGCTAAGCCTCCCCAGGCCAATCGTGGACTTCCCTTGGCTGCTCTTAAATGCTGCAGTGACCGTTGGTCTCTGCCTCCTCCCCCCTCCCGCGTGAGTCTTGCACTGCCGCCTCCCCCCCCCCCCCACTCTCACCCATCCATCCGCGTGGTCACTCCATCTCCGGCCTGAGGCGTTCTTCCTCCGACGCCAGCGAATCGGCGATGCACATGCCAGCCTTAATCTGCCTGCCTCGGAGCCTCTCCCTCAGACGCGTCCCGCCTCCTCTAATTCAACTTCCTGTCTTACGCAGAGGCGGGATGCGTCTGAGGGAGAGGCTCCGACGCAGGCAGATTAAGGCTGGCTATGTGAATCGCTGCGTCGGAGGGAGAACGCCTCAGGCTTTAATAACGATCGAGCACACGGATGGGTGAGAGCGGCCGGAAGAGACGGAGGGGGGAGGGGGACAAAAGCCATGGATGGCTGGAGGGGGGAGGTGGCAGGGGGGAGAAGAGTCACTGCCAGATCAGAGCTGGGAGGAGAGTAGAAGCAAGATCGATTCGAGGGACATGCTGTGCACAGAGGAATGGGGGAGGAGAGATTGGGGAACATTCTGGGCATGGACAGTGGAAAGGAAGATTGGGGAACATGGAAGGGGAGATTGTGGGACATGCTGGGCATGGAGAAATGTGAGAAAGGAAATGGGAGGTTCATGCTGGGCATGGAGGAGGGTAGAAAAAGGGCGATTAGGGTGACATGCTGGGCACAGAGGAGTGAAGGTGGGAGGAAAGATCAGGGGGTGGTACTGGAGAGGAGGGAAGGTGGAAAGAGAAATCAGGGAGATGCTAGTTAGGAAGGAAGGTGGAAGAGAATACCAGGAAGAGATGCTGGGCAAGAAGGAAGGGGGAAGAGAATACCAGGAAGAGACGCTGGGCAAGAAGGAAGGGAAGACAGGAGAGATGCTTGGCATCAATGGAAAGGAAAGAGGAGAGAGGGGAGATGTTAGAAATGGGTGGGGAAAGAGATGCAGAGCTAGATAGAAGCAGTAAAAAGAGGGAGCTGGAAGACTGGAGGATGAGAAAGAGGGATAAAGTTTGAGAGGCAAAAAATGTATTGGGGGAAGATGAGCATGAAAAAAATCAATGTCTGAGTGGAAGAAATTGAGAAAATATAACATGGCAAATGAACAGGAGGCCCTGGACAGTGATCTAAGGGATACAGAGAGAGAATGAGACTACTATGCTTAGAAAAATAGCATTACCAGGCATAAAGGTAGAAAAATAATTTTATTTTCCATTTATTGATTGAAATTTGTCAGCTTTGTGAATTAAAATCTGCTATCTGTATATTTTGCACTGTACATAAGGAAGGTTGCTGGACATGGGTGGATGGAGGGGGGAGGAGGGTTGCTGGACATGGATGGAGGGAAGAGAAGAGTGAGGAAGGAGATGAGATGATGGAAAAGGAAGAGAGAAAAACTGCACATGGAGGAAGAAAATAGGCAGAAGCTGGATCCAGTGGACAGTCAAGTCTGTGGAGGACCCAGCTTTTACTTACGGATGTAGGGCAAGAAATGAAGAAGAAAGGTGGAAAGTAAAGAAATAAATGGAAAGGAAGCCTTGGAAACAGAGTTAAGAGGACAGATAGCAGCAGAATTGGATACTGGGCCAGCATGATCAGAAAAACAGTTACCAGACAACAAAGGTAGAAAAGATCATTTTATTTTCATTATAGTGTTTGGAATATGTCCACTTTGAGAATTAGGTGCTCAATATTAAAAGTTTATATTTATTTACTTATTTATGGCATTTTATCCCACATTAAACATGAATTAGGGTGTTTTGTGGCTCTATACATATCATGATATTATGATCCCTTGTTTCAATATTGTTGACGGTCTGCATTTTCCGTATGGGTGGTATATTGGTGTATTAGGTTCTGCCCAGTGTAATATTTATGGTACAGTAAGGTTCTGAGTGTGTTTTTGCACAAAGTTGTGCATAGTGTTTTGCAGTTGAGCGATTGTGGTTAGTATATGCTTTGAGCAACCACTTTATTCTTTGACATATGATACATAGCTTATATCTAAATTTAATAAAAGGTATTAATTGTGACTTTTATTTTTATTTATTTTTTTTCTGTGTGTTATCAGACAATTATGGATTTAAGCTCCACCCATGGCCCCACACCCTAACCCCGCCCCCTTTAGCTTCCCCAAACAGTTGGGCCACCGACCGCCTATGCACATAGCTATAGTTCGGGTTTCTGTTTCCCTCAAGAATCACTCTGCACTTGATCACATTAAACATCATCTGCTATTTGGATGCACAGTCTCCCCGTTTCATAAGGTCGTCTTGTAATTTTTCACAATCCTCTCGCGATTTAACAACTTTGAATAACTTTATGTTGTTGGCAAATTTAATTACCTCACTAGTTATTCCTATATCTAGATCATTTATAAATATGTTAAAAAGCAGTGGTCCCAACACAGATCCCTGCGGAACCCCACTATCTACCCTTTTCCATTGAGAATGCTGACCATTTAACCAACTCTCTGTTTTCTTTTAACCAGTTTTTAATCCACAGTAGAACATTACCTCAGGAGTCTTTCATGAGGTACTTTGTCAAATGCCTTTTGAAAATCCAGATACACAATATCAACTGGCTCACCTTTATTGACATGTTCGTTCACCCCTTCAAAGAAATGTAGTAGATTGGTGAGGCAAGATTTCCCTTCACGAAATCCATGTTGGCTTTGTCTCATTAATCCATGCTTTTGAATATGCTCTGTAATTTTGTTCTTTATAATAGTCTCTACCATTTTGCCTGGTTCCGACGTCAGGTTCACCGGTCTGTAATTTCCCGGATCGCCTCTGGAAACCTTTTTAAAAATCGGCGTTACATTGGCCACCCTCCAATCTTCCGGTAACATGCTTGATTTTAAAGATAAATTATATATTACTAACAATAGTTCTGCAAGTTCATTTTTCAATTCTATCAATACTCTGAGATGTATAACATCCAGTCCTGGTGCTCTTCAATTTGTCAAATTTCTTAAGTAAAAGTAAAAATAAATATATATTTTAATACTTAAGTAAAAGTAGATAGTGAAAAACACATTAAAAACTTACTTAAGTGAAAAAAAAGCAACTACAATGAATGCAACTATTGTTAACGTTTTTATCCCAATAACTGCTCTACAATTCAATCCACTTTGCTTTTAGTAAAACTAAATTTTAACAATGGCTGTCACTCCTGCGCGTACACTTGTGAGTCATTAATCCAGCACAGCTAAAAAAAGTGTTCGGTCTGATTTAAGAGTTCCTTCAACTCAGGCCAGGTTGCAATAATACTGATAACTTCTGATTGAGGCTGCAGGTATTCATGAAGGGATTCTGTCTGAAACACTTAGGGCTTCTTTAACAAAGCCACACTAGCAATTCCCGCATGAAACATTAGAGGAATCCCATTCAATTCCTATGGGCTTCCTCTCATTTGCCGCACCTGGAATTGCTAGTGCGGTTTAGTACAAGAGACCCTTAATTCCTTATGGCAAAGATTATCATCATCATTACCAACCAGAAACACATCCGCATCAACATGAAATTACCTAAATCTGCACTACCCAAGCTGCAAAGGACTAAAATACAAATCAATTTACGCGTCCAGTTTTTCCTACATCAGCACACAACTGTGGAATGCACTACCAAAAGCCTTGAAAACTACGTACGATCACCTACACTTCAGGAAAAAACTAAAAACTCACCTGTTTAAAAAGGCATACCCTCCCAACCCAACATAAATGCCTGAACTCTGCAACACTACAACACTACAGTTTGTAATGGTCATCAAACAACTCTTCCGTTCTTGTTTTCCTTTATGTGGAGGAGTGGCCTAGTGGTTAGGGTGGTGGACTTTGGTCCTAGGGAATTGAGGAACTGAGTTTGATTCCCACTTCAGGCACAGGCAGCTCCTTGTGACTCTGGGCAAGTCACTTAACCCTCCATTGCCCCATGTAAGCCACATTGAGCCTGCCATGAGTGGGAAAGCACAGGGTACAAATGTAAAAAAAAAATACCACATGATCTGTCATGTGGTCCTACCACATGAACCTTATCCTACCACAACATAACCTTGTATTTGTTTACGCCGGAGTCTACAAACACCTGCACTATGTAAGCCTCATTGAGCCTGCAAACAGGTGGGGAAATGTGGGGTACAAATGTAACAAATAAATCATTGTCATTAAAATCTGCATTAGAAATAGCGCTGTCTAATTCATCACTTGCATCTTCATCTTCATTATCATTGTCCTGCTATCCAGTTGAAGTTGGAATTGTTGTCTGTTGTTTTTCTAACAAATTTTTGTCTGATGGCAAACTCTGTTTGAATATCTTCAAGAACTGATGCGAAAACATCAAATGTGTGGGAACCCTTTAGTCTTAAGGCCAGAAAAGCAGACTTCCTCTCTAAAGACTATCAATCTACTGGACAGTTACCCTAATGTAAAATTTTCCATGGGATGAACAGCAGTCTGTTGTAGTAGAATTGGTCAACCAAGAATTGCAACCAGCTTCATCTTCATCTTCGCTTCAAAGTGACCCAACTTATCACTATTCAGTTTGGCTGGAGACCAGTAACCAATTCAACAAACACAAGCAATTCCGCTGTTCATATAGGCTATAATCACTGAACAGTAAAACTTAAGATGAGATGATCCACTGTTTGTGTGACAAGGTTTGCAATAGCAAAATCCTGTTCCTGGTTTTGTTTTATTTGGTTTCCAAAGAATCCTCACTTACTCCTTGCTTTCACTTTACTTTTAACTGCAAGCATCAGATGTAACTGAGTAAAAGTAGTAATAATTGGCAAAATTATTACTTCAGTAAAACTAAAAGTAACATGTTTCCTTTACATCTTTACAAGTAAAGGTGACAAAACTAATTACATTTACTTAATTACTATATAGCACTGACTACAGATGAGCGATTGATAGTTGCAGCATGGATGAGATGGTTCACATCAAGCACTGAAAAAAACTGGCATAACTGGAAAAGGTTACTCATCTCGTGGCTGATTGCAAAGTACTGATGGCAGAAAATTTCTATATTGTAAGGGCACAACAAGGTACTATGTCTCATTCATTGGAAATTATATAAACACTAAATCGCTATATTGGAAAAGTACTGGAATCATAACCCTATGAAAATTCTGGAGAATGAAAAGGTTATTATCACATGGAACATCTCCATCCTGACTGATTAAAAAAAGCTAAATGCAAGAAAACCAGACATAGTAATAAAAGAAAAAAAAACATCAGAACAGCATTGATCAGGAAGGTGTTAGTCACAACCAATTGCTCTGTAAATAATGTGGAGAGAGAGATCTTAAATACCTAGAAATGCAGTCAGAGACCAAGAAAATGGGACAGAAAGATACAGAAATAGTTTTCATTGTTTGTGTGCCACAGACTTATTTAAAAAGAATTTCTAAGTACACTTTGATAGATTGCCTGTACGTGTTACATCCAGAAGGAAGCGCTATTGTGATAAGCGTTAGCAGTAAATCTGAGACTGAGATCATACTTCACATACCCTGGTTTAGGAGTGAGATTCAATACTGTCATGGTATGCATTTGGAGACATTGCCTATGAGAGAATCCAGGATCCTGAGCTTCGTGAAGCTTCATTTTACATAAGAGAATGCAT
Source organism: Microcaecilia unicolor (assembly GCF_901765095.1). NCBI lineage: Eukaryota > Metazoa > Chordata > Amphibia > Gymnophiona > Siphonopidae > Microcaecilia > Microcaecilia unicolor. The sequence continues at coordinate 91,368,110 of NC_044042.1, read as the reverse complement.
GCTTATTTTCCTAGTAGGCTTCGCAAGATCCTAGAACAGGAGCGTTCTGCACTGACAGATTCCTTTATATGAAGCAGGAATTTGGAAGGGTGAGGGGGTCGTGAACAATCCTACAAAAGACATGAGCCTATGGAGAAATTTTAAAATGCTGGAAGCTTCATGCGAAGCTGCTCACTGTAAAGCGAAGAAAATGGAGCAAGAAAAACCTCTCTCAGGTGGTGTTGTCAATCAAGGTCTTTATTCGAATTGATAAAAATGACGACCCGACACCTTGATTATCTGAGAGAGGTTTTTCTTGCTCCACTTTTCTTCGCTTGGTAATTGTTCTTCGGTGGAGAGGTTACCTTCTGTTGGTGCTGCTCACTGGAAGCCACTTCACTCAGGTCCTGACTCAGCAGAGGCACTCTAAGCCTGAGAGGGAGGCAGAAAGCCAGCAAAGCATCAGATAGCCATATGCCCCTCCCAGCTCCCTCTCCTCATTGATCAGTGGGTGGGAGCCACAAGGGTGAAATGGTGCTCAGCACTTTATAACACTGCATTGCCAGAGCCATTTTGGAAAAAGGCATTGGTGGCATAGGAGTGACTGGATGCTTCTGTCTCTTTGGTCCCCACGGATGGGATGGGAGGTGGAGAAGGGGGTTGGGAGATGGGGAAGGAGACTAAAGGGCTTTTTGTTTTACTTTTTGGAGCTGGCTGGCTAGATTTTAAATCATGGCTGTCCTGTTTATTGAAAACACTTTAACACATGCTACTGTAAAACAGCCCATGCTGAAAATACAAAAACAAACAAAACGAAAACTAAAATCAAAGCAACGAATGGAAACCCCTAAACACCCCTAGCATGTAATGGAGAGGGAGATACTGATGTACAAGAATTTTCAGTTTAGTTTGTGTGTAGGGGCATTTTCCATATGATGCTTAAATCCGATTGTGGATGTTTTGCTAAAAATGGCCAAACATCAAGTGGCGAACATAGCGATTTTTGAACCAGAAAAACATCTATCTTTTTTGTAAAAAAAAAAAAAAAGGCAATTTCCTAGACATTTTGTGCTCAGTGCATTTTTCTTTTGTGACCATTATCGGGAGGTGGGGGAGTCCAAGGGAAAAACACACAAAAACAAGCCATTGGGATGTATTGGTGGTGGTGGGGAGGTGTCAGTAGACTGGCCAGACAGACATCCCAGCAGATCAATGGAGCACCCTAGGGGGCACTGCAGTGGACTTTACATAAAAGGTCCCAGTACACATCTCATCATTACCCCTTTATATTGAATAGTGAGCCCTCCAAAACCCAAGAAAAACCTACTCTACAGACTTATACGGTCTGTGCCAGAGCCGGTGGTGGGAGGCAGGGATAGTGCTGGGCAGACTTATACGGTCTGTGCCAGAGCTGGTGGTGGGAGGTGGGACTAGTAGTTGGGAGGCGAGGATAGTGCTGAACAGACTTATAGGGTCTGTGCCAGAGCTGGTGGTTGGCAGGCAGGGTTGGTGGTTGGGAGGCGGGGATAGGGCTGGCCAGACTTATATGGTCTGTGCACTGAAGAGGACAGTACAAATAAAAAAAGTAGCACATATGAATTTATCTTGTTGGGCAGACTGGATGGACCGTGCAGGTCTTTTTCTGCTGTCATCTACTATGTTTACTATGTATTTGGGTACAGTAGGTTTTGTTGGGCTTTGGATGACTCAAACTTTCCACCACAAGTTTGAGTTGGATATGGACCTGAGTCCCCTTCTTTACATTGCACTGCATCAACCACTAGGCTACTCCAGGGACCTGCTTGCCTCTATGACAGCCTCAGATGTTATAGCCAGATCCATTAGAGCAGCAGGTGTGGTGTGGTTTTGTGGTGGGTGCAACGCACTGTAGACAGGTGGACTCAGGCCATACCTCCTCCTACCTGTTACACTTGTGGTGGAAACTGAGTCCTCCAAAACTCACCATAAATCCACCGTACCCACATATATGTGCCCCCTTTACCCATAAGGGCTATTGTAGTGGTGTACATTTGGGGGTAGTGGGCTTCGGGTGGGTTTTGGAGGCTCAGCAGACAAGATAAGGGAGAAATGGTGAGATGTGCGCCTGGGAGCATTTATATAAAGTCCATAACAGTGCCCCCTAGAGTGCCCCATTGCTCTCCTGGGATGTCTGGGGGCCCAGTCTGCTAAAAATGCTGGCCCCTCCTACATCCCAATGGTTTGATTTTCTACATTTTTCTCTTGTACGTCTTTTTCTCAATATGGCCTGAAAAGATAAATGCTTAGAGCACAAAACTTTGTTACAAATGGTATTTTTTAAGTTTAATTTCTTTTATTGATTTTTGAGACAAATACAATCAAGAGCTCACAACATAACAACAAGTAACATTTTACAAAGTAAGGCAATACCGGAGCTCACATGTAAGAAGTAACTATCCATATCTAGGGTTAAAATTAAGTTAAGAAAAGAGATAGGCAGAGAAGAGAAAAAGGAGGGAAGGAGGGGGGAGGGCTGGAGGGTACAGATCAAAGTATAAAACATGCATAGGCCATAAAATACATCTAATTGGGTGCTTATCGCTGTACAATGCCGAAATATGATACAAGTGGTAGCCATTTCTCCCTATATGCAGCAAAGCGAGAAGATGTCTTTGCAAGGTGTGATTCGTATTTGTGGATTTGGAGCACTAAGTTCCACCATTCCTGGTAGGTGGCTTGGTGCAAGGATTTCCAATGCGAGAAAATTACTTTCAATGCTAAAGATACCATGGTGCTAACAAGAGACCCTTCACTAGGAGTGAGCAAACTTCTATAGCACGGATCCCTAAGAATCACAAATTTATAAGTGATTGAGCCAGGAAACTGGAAGATGTCTACCAGTTGTGACCGTATTTCTAGCCAGTATTTACGAAGGCACACACTGTCAAATATAAGATGCTTTATATTACCCACTTGAGACTGGCAAGACCAGCATACACTAGGGTTAGAGGGAGCGATAACATGTAACTTATATGGTGTCCATAGAGATCTATGCATAAAGAAATACCCAGACTGCGTAATAGTAGAAGAGGTAGAGCATCTGAAGAGGGACTTCCAAAGCTGTTCCCACAGTTTATGGGATATAGGATGCTGTATGTCTTCCTCCCAACATCTACGTAATCCTGTACATTTAGTGTACAAATGGTATTTTTGAAAAACAAAGTTAGAAGTTTTGTGATTTCGAAAATGGTCATGTTTTCTATTCGGATTTGGGATGTTTAGCACAAAGCATGCAAAGTCCAATTTAGATGTCATAGCGAAAATGCCCCTCCACGTGTCTTTATAAAAGAAGCTAGCACAAAAGCAGTGGCTAAAAAGCTACTGCGTACATTTTCACTAACATGAGAACTGGTGTAGTTGTATGTGATTGAGGTTTACAAATAGATGAGTACTTTATAATCTACAGAGGTATTTCATGATTTCACCCACGCTTTACCCAACTTTCTCCCCCTGAACAAACCTCCACCCAGGTTGGGTACAAATATGTGTCTAGTGCATATGGGATAGTTTTATACGAGGCATTTTATATGTCTACACTGGCTCATATGTGCAAATAACAGTCTAACAATCATAACACAATAACAAAACAAACGTATGCAAAATAGAAGAATGAAAACAAGAAACAGTTGGAAAGGTCCGTCTGTTGTCATGTGGTATGGCGGTGTGTGGTGTGGTGTGGTGTATCCCTGTCTGCATATGACATGTAGTGTACAGACTGCACAGGCCATTTCATTTGCCATCATTTGTGGTCTGTCCACCTGTTTGTGCTGTGATTTTACTAAGGGCTAGAATTTCTAAAATGTTCTTCTTCAATACCACGTCAACAAACATTAATGTGGTATTTAATGTGAGTCCCATTTACAGGGCACATTGGTAAATTGGCTGAGGGGGGTATTATTTTCTGTGAGGCTTGCTCTGTATGTTTCTAAGTTTATTGTTCTTATTTGTCTTTGACTACCTGGTGTTGACCAGGATGATGATATATAAATGCCTTAATATAATAAACACACATTCGGGCTCATTTTCGAAAGAGAAGGACGTCCATCTTTCGACATAAATCGGAAGATGGGCATCCTTCTCCCAGGGACGTCCAAATCGGTATAATCGAAGCTCGATTTAGGACGTCTTCAACTGCACTCCGTCTCAAGGACGACCAAAGTTCAAGGGGGTGAGTCGGAGGCGTAGCGAAGGCAGGACTTGGGTATGCCTAACACTTGGACATCTTTGACCCATAATCGAAAAAAACAAGGACGTCCCTGACGAGCACATGGATGTTTTCACCCAGACCTGTTTTTCTTATGATTAAGGCACAAAAAGGTGCCCGAAATGACCAGATGACCACCGAAGGGAATCGGGGATGACCTCCCCGTACTCCCCCAGTGGTCACCAACCCCCTCCCACCTTCAAAAAACATCTTTAAAAATATTTTGTGCCAGCCTCAGATGTTATACTCAGGTCCATGACAGCAGTATGTAGGTCCCTGGAGCAGTTTTAGTGGGTGCAGTGCACTTCAGACAGCAGACCCAGCCCAATCCCCCTGTACCTGTTACGTTTGTGGAGGAAACAGCGAGCCCTCCAAAACCCACCACAAACCCACTGTACCCACATCTAGGTGCCCCCCTTCATCCATAAGGGCTATGGTAGTGGTGTACAGTTGTGGGTAGTGGGTTTTGGGGGGCTCAGCACACAAAGTAAGGGAGTTATGTTCCTGGGAGCAATATCTGACGTCCACTGCAGTGCCCCCTAGGGTGCCCAGTTGGTGTTCTGGCATGTCAGGGGGACCAGTGCACTACAAATGCTGGCTCCTCCAATGACCAAATGGCTTGCATTTGGTCATTTATCACATGGACATCTTTGGTTTCGAAAATCGCTGAAAATCAGAAACATCCATGTCTAGGGATGTCCAAATCTAGGAATAGCAAAATTTAAGGATTTGGACGTCCCTGGCAGTATTTTCGAAACAAAAGATGGACGTCCATCTTGTTTCTAAAATACGAGTTTCCCCGGCCCTGGATTTGGACGTTTTGCAAGGACGTCCAAATCGCAACTTGGACGTCCCTTTAGAAAATGCCCCTCCACGTGTCTGTATGTGGTATGGTGCTTTTTTTTTCTATGCCTATGCCTGTGTTTGTGTGTTTATGGTGTGATGTTTTTTGTTTTTTTTTTGTTTTGGCATGTCTAACTGTCTACATCACTGAAGGCTTCATTGCTAGACCTGGGAAATGTGATCCTCAGATAATATCTTGCTAAGATGCTAAATATTTACATTATGATTTTAGAGACACAACCCAATATAAACCCACAAGTAGGAAACACCCATAGAAAATGTGCCAACATTCTCCTAGGGGAAGTTCAGCACATCTAAACTTTTACAAAGCTGCTGCTTTCCCACTCGCATGAATGGGAGCAAAACTCCCTTCTTTTGTAAAAAATGTCAGGGCACAGAAATAAAACTTTTGGTTTCAGTGGTGTTCTGGAGCTGGCTCACACCCACTGGAGAGCAGTTTGTTAAGTTTTTAAGAATTTTGTGAGCTGATTGTTAAAGTAGGCCCCCTGTGGCTACTTTAACAACTGGCTCCCAAAATTTGGGCTCAGGCTCCCTCCTGGATTCCCTTTTACTTTGCTGGCAGGGATGCTGAGCACCACCAGCCAAATAAATAGACTACTGCAGTTCCCTGTTTTCTGGCTCTGAGCAGCATGCCGGGAAGTCTCGGCATGCTGCTCAGAGCCAGAAACATGGAATATGTTTTTTATATTATGCATGGGGCAGTAATTCTCCCTTTTAGTACTGTGTTTCTTTCTGATTTGTTTTTCTATGAAAAAAAATGAATAAAAATGTATTAATAAAAAAATATAAACTATCACTTACCTGTGTGAATGTACAATTACATGAGTAAGTGCTAGCAGAGTGATCAATGGGATTCTATAAAGTTAGCGTGCAACCTCTGAGCACATAAATGCAGTGGCGATCCTTGGTCAGCTGCCACCCAGGATGGATCGCCGCTGCGCACCCCCCCCCCCCCCACACCAGGTACAGTGGCGTCCGTCCCTCCCCGAGTGCAGCACAACACCCCACCCTGGCACATCAACACCCCCCCTTGTGCATCAACACCTCCTCCGGCATATCACCCAAGCCCCCCCCCCCCCCAGGTACATTCTTATCTGCTGGAAGCAGCCACACGGCTGTCGGTTCTGCTGGTTCCCTGCTCCCTCTGCCCCGGAACAAGAAGTAACTTGTTCCGGGGCAGAGGAAGCAGGGAACCAGCGGAGCCAACAGCCGCGCGGCTGCTTTCTGCACCCCTCCAGCGGCGTCCACCCGGGCAGGACTGCCCCCACTGCCCCGCCCTCGGTACGCCACTGCATAAATGCAAGGGGGTGGAGTATGGTCGTGACATGAGAATGTCTCTTACTTATGCTTACAGCTTATAGAATACTGTAAGTTCTGCATGTAAGTACTGCATTTAGGAGCCACCCATTTACGCCTGCTATATAAAATTGGGGGATAAGACCTTTTTCAGATATGTAATTGACAAGAGGAAGTGCCATAATAGCATTGTGAGGCTCAAAGCTGAGGGAGAGAAATATGTGGAAGATGATAAGGATAAAGCTGAACTGCTTAACAATTGTTTTAGCTCTGTGTTCATGAATGAAAGACCGGGGTTAGGGCTGCAGAAAACAAAGGCTAAAGGGGATGGATGTATGGTAGACCAAGACCCGTTTACGGAGGACTGTGTTCATGAGGAGCTTGCCAAACTAAAAGTAGACAGAGCGATGGGGCCTGATGGGATACACCCAAGGGTGCTTAAGGAACTCAGAGTTCTGTTGGCTCCGCTGATGGACCTCTTCAATACTTCCTTAGAAACTGGAGTGGTCCCGGTGGACTGGAGAAGGGCAGATGTGGTTCCTTTGCACGAGAGTGGAAGTAAGGAGGAGGTTGGGAATTACAGACTTGTCTGACCTCGGTAGTGAGTAAGGTAATGGAAATGCTTCTAAAGAGGAGGATTGTGAGATTTCTTGAACTAAATGGAATGCGGGATCCGAGGCAGCATGGCTTCACTAGTTCGACTGGGTGACCAAACAGTTGGATGTGGGAGGGGCGCTTGATGTGGTATACTTGGATTTCAGCAAAGCCTTTAACACAGTTCCTCACAGGCGACTGATAAATAAATTGAGTGCCCTCGGTATGGGACCTAGAGTAACTGATTGGGTTAAAAATTAGTTAAATTGTAGGAGACAGAGGGTAGTGGTAAATGGAGCTTGCTCTGAAAAAAAGGTTGTCGTCAGTAGAGTACCGCAGGGATCAGTTCTAGGGCCGGCTCTTTTTAACATCTTTGTGAGCGATATTGCGGAAGGGCTGTCTGGTAAGGTTTGTCTCTTTTGGGGATGATACTAAACTCTGCAACAGGGTGGACACCCTGGAGGGTGTGAATGATATGAGGAAGGACCTAGCAAAGCTGGAGGAATGGATCGATATTTAGCAACTAAGGTTGAATCCCAAAAAATGCAGGGTCATGCAATTGGGTTGCAAAAATCCAAGGGACCGGTACAGTATAGGGGGTGAAGTGCTTCAGTGTACGAAGAAAGAGTGGGACTTGGGAGTGGTTGTGTCTTAAAGCTTCCAAACAGGTAGAAAAAGCGATGGTCAAAGCCAGAAGGATGCTTGGGTGCATAAAGAGAGGCATGACCAGCAGGAAAAAGGAGGTGATAGTGCCGTTGTATAAGTCTCTAGTGAGGCCCCATTTGGAGTACTGCCTGCAGTTCTGGAGATCGCACCTACGGAAAGATATAAACAGGATGGAGTCGGTCCAGAGGGCAGCTACAAAATTAGTAAGCGGTCTTGAATGCAAAAATTATAGAGACAGACTTATGAACCTCAACATGTATACGCTGGAAGAGAGGAGGGAGAGAGGAGACATGATAGAAACGTTTAAATATCTCTAGGGCATTTATGTACAGGAAGAAAACCTTTTTCAAATGAAGGAGAGCTCTGGAATGAGGGGTTATATGACAAAGTTAAGAGGGAATAGGCTTAGGAGTAACCTAAGGAAGTATTATTTCACAGAAAGGGTGGTGGAGGCGTATAATGGCCTCCCGGTGGAGGTGGTGGAGTCTAGGACTGTTCCAGAATTTAAAAAGACATAGGATAAGCATGTGGGATCACTTAGGAACAGGAAGAATTAGGGGTTACAGAGGATGGGCAGATTGGATGGGTCATATGGCCTTTATCTGCCGTCATGTTTCTATGTTACTACTCTCCACAGAATATTAAGAGATTTATTCACTTCCTGGGATTTTGGAAAACAGGGCTTCAGACTGCCCCAGTAGTTTATGTTTATTGTATTTGATATACCTCCTTTCTTGAAGGCAAAACAAGGTAGTTTACAATAACAAAATAGATTAGATATAAGAAGAGAAAAGCCAATTCTCCAGATAGAAAAAGAATAAATAGAGGGGATATAGATGAGGAAAGGCTAGAAAGAAGTAGACTGTCCAGTAAGGCTTTCTAGGAAGCAAAACAGTGAGGAAATGCAGTCCAAACCAAAAAAAGATGAAGAACCATATATCCTTAAAAAGTTTATTGATGTCAGATAGCAAAATAGAATCCTTCCACTCAAATACAGATATTCATGACATGAAAGGTTGGACTCCACTCTAAATTTAGCGGGGGATGGTTCAAGATGAATAGGGGGTGGAAGCAGATTCAAGAAAGCGGGGGCCAGAAAGAAGGTGGCTATGTACATGGTGTACTCCTGACCAGCAAGTGAAGCTAAAGGTATAAAGATCTGGAGTGTATTGGATGAGCCACCTTTCTTGGGGATACAGTGGTATACAAACAAGCAGAGAACCTGGGTTTGATTTTCAGGTCAGGTCTTCCATTCCAAGGGATACCACAAAGGCAACAGTCACAACTCCTGACTGTGAGGTGGAGAATTTTGTCCTTGCTCAACAGTGACATCTAGTGGTAGGCTTAGGGTGCACATGAGGGAGCTACAGTCAAGAACAATCACTGCCATGTCTGGACTAGGTAGGGCATTATAAAACAACTCCTCCTCTCCCCACAGCTGGATAGAGAACAGCTTTGTGTGCTGGAAAATAACAACAGTAGAATATGAGAGCATCAGTTTCTTGAAAAGCAACCAGTGTGAAGTTAAACTCTGCACCATAACTAAATACAGATATTTACCTAACCAGAAATGCCATGGTATCCAGTTCCAGAAGGGAAATTTTAGGCCAGTTCTGGATCTCTGCGAGCCCCATCCTGAAGTATTTTGGGATCAACAGCACCGAGTAGAATCAGGGAATGCAAATCTCACGCTGCTTTGGGATGGAAGTAGGACTGGCTAACAAATCTCTCTCCTGAACCCGGATAACCTAGCAGAGTTTGATTCCCAAAGATAATTTTCACAGTCCCAGGAAGGTGGTGGTGGGGGGGGGGGGGTTCTCAATCTTTGCTTAACAGTTGCACCTAGAGGCTGGAATTAGGGTCCATATTAGCTAATGGTGCTTTGCCAAAGCCCTTCACTGGGATGGCAGAGTCAGGAGATATATGTTAAAAAAGGGGGGAATAAAATTCAGATACTATAGTATACGAAGGATCATAGAGTTGTAACCTAATGGAAGCTGGTTCCAGTCACATTAGAAGCAAAAAATGGAGCAGGAAGAAGCTGCCACTGCCAGAACACCCCTCCCCCCTCCCCAAAAAACAAAAAAAATCATCAGGTATATTTTTACCTGAAGAAACTAAACTCATGAAGTCCATTAAGAGATATTTTGGAAGCTTGGTGCGTTTGCAAATATCTGGCAGAATAATAGATCACCTGGAAGGATTCTTATGGTGTTCATGGTGTAGAACATGAGGGCAGATAATTGTATCTGCTAAGTTTCACAGGACACTCCCTCCTCAGTCTTCCAACGTGCATGTTATTTGAATGTTTACTTCTAATTTTCTTATGATATTTATGTTTCAACAATTTTTATTAATAGATTAACATATCCAATACACTTGACTGTGAACATTATAACTAATACACATACACCGCTATTAAGTGAACTCATCTTTATCCCCAGTCGACAATGTTTTTCTCATTTTCTCCCTCCCTCCCCACCCTCCCACTCATTTGAATCCAAAATGTTATTGTTTGATTGTTAGAGAGTTAAGAATTTGCAGAATAAATTGATGAATTCAACAAATACATCATATTGTGCATTGTTTCTAGTTGCTCTGACCACATTTCCCTACCTCAACACTTTATGACTAACATGTCAACATAGATAAGTCATCGAGATACCCCTTAGGCCAAGACTTAATAACATCATTCACCAAGTTATTGACATATGACCATATTTGCATTGTTCCCCCATCTCCCCCCCCCCCCCCAACTCTAACCAGTCTCATACTTCCTCCCTTTATCCCTCCCACCCTCCCTATTCAATCTTTTATGAATATATTTAACCACTACAATTATCATAGTTGTTACAAAGTATTGAGAATAAGGCTTCTCCCTCTCTGAGTCATCTCGTCCATTCTTATGATATTTAAAGAAAACTACTCATATCCCCTTCTGCAGCACTTCCAGGGAGGCTCTTGTGCGCCCACCAGCAAGACTGGGTCTTTCCCCTTCTCTATAGCTAACCCTATTTTGGAAGACAGAAAAACATATGCACTGCTTCTTCAAAGACTGTACAGTGGGTTATAAAGAGCACCTCAAGAAAAATGGAGAACTGAAAAGAGAAGGAAAGGATTAAAGCTACACTAATTCCCTACTCCCAATAAACTTTAAAACTCCTAACAACATGCAAGCCCTAATAATAATTCAAACCCCACACCCATGTCTGCTCACTAACCCTAATTTCTAACCGAATAATAGCCTAATAACTCTAATGAATGAATTACTTGGAAGTCACAATAATCCTAAATTACCCTAAAATCCCCAACCAGCCCTAATTCTACCTCATCTTTAACCCTAGACCTAGTTCTAACAAATAATATCTCTCCCTTTCTTTCAATGCTCTCCTGTCTTTGACCTTTTGACAGTCTCCTGGCTTTGCTGTATAAGAACAGCCATACTGGGTCCAATGCTCCATCTAGCCCAATATCCTGTTTCCAACAGTGGCCAATCCAGGTCGCAAGTACGTGGCAGAAATCCAAATGGTAGCAAGATTCATGCTGCCAATCCTGGGGCAAGCAGTGGCTCCCCCATGTCTGTATCAATACCAGACTACGGAATTTTCCTCCAGGAACTTGTCCAAACCAGATACGCTAACTGCTGTTACTACATCCTCCAGCAAAGAGTTCCAGAGCTCAACTATTCATTGAGTGAAAAACATATTTCCTCCTATTTGTTTTAAAAGTATTTTCATGTAACTTCCTAGTCTTTGTACATTTGGAACAAGTAAAAAAAACTGATTCACTTCTACTCATTCTACACCACTCGGGATTTTGCAGACCTGAATCATATCTCCCCTCATTCATCTCTGTTTTAAGCTGAAGAGCCCTAACCTCTTTAGCCTTTCCTCATATGAAAGGAGTTTTATCCCCTTTATCATTTTGATCACTCTTCTTTGAACCTTTTCTAATTCTGCTGTAACTTTTTAGAGATACGGCGACCAGAACTGAACACAATACTCAAGGTGAGGTCACACCATGGAGTGATACAGAGGCATTATAGTATTTTCAGTCTTATTTACCCTCCCTTTCCTAATAATTCCTAACATCCTGTTTGCTTTTTTGGCCATTGCTGCACACTGGGCAGAAGATTTCAGCATATTATCTACAACGACACCTAGATCTTTTTCTTGAGTGCTGACTCCTAAGGTGGACCATAGCATCAGGTAACTATGATTCGGATTATTCTTTCCAATGTGCATCACCTCGCATTTGTCCACATTAAATTTCATCTGCCATTTGGATGCCCATTCTTCCTGCAGTTTTCCACAATCCGCATATGTTTAAACAATCTTGAATATTTTTGTATCGTCATCTGCATGCTTTGTCTCTTTCTTTATTCAATATCTGCTTTGGTCATAGACCTGCCCCTCTTTGGTCCCTGCTACTCTTCTCTCCTAGCTAAGATATTTTGGGGGTCAATTCAAGAAAGGTCACTTAAAGTTAGGCACCAAACTATCTTGCGCTAAACGTGAATTCTATAATGGTAATTATGTATGTAATTGCCATTCATGTGCCAAAATCTAGGCTCAAGTATTTAGCCATGCCAATAACAGGTGTAAATGCTTATTCCTAAATGCAACAGTTGCACATGTAAATGACATTATTCTTTAAAGTTAGCATGTAAATGCTAGGCACATAAGTACATAAGTAATGCCACAGTGGGAAAAGACCAAGGGTCCATCGAGTCCAGCATCCTGTCCACGACAGCGGCCAATCCAGGCCAAGGTCACCTGGCAAGCTTCCCAAATGTACAAACATTCTATACATGTTATTCCTGGAATTGTGGATTTTTCCCAAGTCCATTTAGTAGTGGAATATGGACTTGTTCTTTAGGAAACCGTCCAACCCCTTTTTAAACTCTGCTAAGCTAACCGCCTTCACCACTTTCTCCGGCAACGAATTCCAGAGTGTAATTACTCGTTGGGTGAAGAAAAATTTTCTCCGATTTGTTTTAAATTTACTACACTGTAGTTTCATCGCATGCCCCCTAGTCCTAGTATTTTTGGGAAGCGTGAACAGACGCTTCACATCCACCTGTTCCACTCCACTCATTATTTTATATACCTCTATCATGTCTCCCCTCAGCCGTCTCTTCTCCAAGCTGAATAGCCCTAGCCTCCTTAGTCTTTCTTCATAGGGAAGTCGTCCCATCCCCGCTATCATTTTAGTCGCCCTTCGCTGCACCTTTTCCAATTCTACTATATCTTTCTTGAGATGCAGCGACCAGAATTGAACACAATACTCAAGGTGCGGTCGCACTATGGAGCGATACAACGGCATTATAACATCCTCACACCTGTTTTCCATACCTTTCCTAATAATACCCAACATTCTATTCGCTTTCTTAGCCGCAGCAGCACACTGAGCAGAAGGTTTCAGTGTGTTATCGACGACGACACCCAGATCCCTTTCTTGGTTCGTAACTCCTAACGTGGAACCTTGCATGACGTAGCTATAATTCGGGTTCTTTTTTCCCACATGCATCACCTTGCACTTGCTCACAATAAACATCATCTGCCATTTAGCCGCCCAGTCTCCCAGTCTCGTAAGGTCCTCTTGTAATTTTTCACAATCCTGTCGCGATTTAACGGTGGCGATCCTGGTGCCCCACAGGGTGCAGCACGACACCCCCCCCAGCGCAATGACACCCCCTCCCCGGCGCATCAAGCCCCCCCCCCCCCCGGTGCAATGACAGCCCCCTCCCCGGGTGCATTCTTGGCTGCTGGAGGGTGCAGAGAGCTGCCGCGCGCCTGTCGGCTCCACTGGCTCCCTCTGCCCCAGAACAGAAAGTAACCTGTTCCGGGGCAGAAGGAGCAGGGAACCAGCGGAGCCGACAGGCGCACAGCTGCTGTCTGCACCCACCAGCAGCGTGCACCTGGGGCGGACTGCCCCCACCACCCCGCCCTTGCTACGCCGCTGGCTGGGCACACCCTTGCCCACAACCCCTTTGCAATTGCATACAATAGAAATTGTGTGATACCAATACAGAAAAGGGACCAAGGCACTGATGCTCAATGCTGATCGTGCTTACAATGTTTGAGTTTGGCTGGTTGTAGCTAGTCTAGCACACACGTTATTCAGCGTCTAATGCACAAAGGGGTTCTGTGTTGGTTTTATAGTTTGCAATAACAGCTACAGATAATCCCATGCAAATGTATTACTACAAGCTTATTTAGTATTAAAATGAGCATTCCGTGCAATGCACAGGCATTTCTATGCAATGCACAGAAAGGAACATTTACCTTTAACATGCAAAATTTTCCAGCGGGTCTGGAGCTGTCGTTGCATGAGGGCATATCGCTTTTGCTAGCATCAGAATGAACTGAGGGAAGAACAAAACAGTGTCATAGAGCATAGAACAGCTCCTGAATCCAGTGACAACGAAATCCCTCCCACAAGGAGAAGGAAAACAAAAGTAGGCAACCAATCAGCTGGGGAAAGCCCATATGAAGATGTCAGCTTGGTGGGGGCGGGGCTTTCTCAACCCTCTGTGTCATGAGTGACATCAGCAAAGAGTTTAGCCCAGAAGTGGAAGAAAAAAACAAGAGATTCCCAAGCACCAGAATAAAATCAATCGGGGGGGGGGGGGGGGGGGGGGGGGGCAGCCTGAAGGTTACCTGAGGGAAAGCAAGTACAAGTGCAGAGCCAGCTAAGCCATGTCGTGGACATGCACAGAACATGGGTGCTTACCGAGAGACTGTTCTACACATGTGCTAGGCAGTTTCCCTACTGAGCCGCTTGCAGAATTTCCATGCATCTCATTTGCATGTGATTTCCTTTGAGCATCGATCACTGTTTAGAAATTGGTAAGTTCAACCACAGCTATAAAAGCATGCAGTATTTAACAGTCACTTTTGAGCATCTGCCCCCTAAGTGCAGTTATGCACGTAAATGTAAATTGGTGCCAATCAACAGCAATTAACATCAATTATTGATTCTTATCACTAATTATGGCTTAATTAATGGCATCACATGCATAATTATTAGTATTATATAACCTACATAGCAAAATTGAAAATAAACATGCGTAAATTTTCATGCAAGATTATAGAATGAGGGGTCTGTGTCACATCAGTCCTTTCCACCATGGCTGCTAGGATCTCTTTCTCTTTAATTACACAGAGAGTTTAGATAATGTAAAGATAAAGAGACCCTTTTACTAGAGCTTAGTGCGCACTGACGGAATTAGCACGTGCTAAATGCTTAAGAAGCCCATAGGTATAAAATAGGCTTCTTACTATTTAGCATGTGCTAATTTCATTAGCATGTCCTAAGCTTTAGTAAAAGAGTCCCACAATAAGCCCCTGCTGTAGTACTCAGAGTAATTGGCATATCAACCAGCTTACAATTGAAAAAGAAAAACGCCTATATTGCGACCCAAATCGGGAGATAGACGTTTATCTCACAAAAACAAATAAAGCGGTATAATCAAAAGCTGAATTTGGACGTTTTCAACTGCACTCCGTCGCGGATGCGGACAAAGTTGATGGGGGCGTGTTGAAGGCGTGGTGAAAGCGGAACTGGGGCGTGGTTATCGGGCGATCAGAGATGGGCGCCTTTCGCCGATAATGGAAGAAAAATATGCGTTTTTAGCAAGAATTTAGGGCACTTTTCCTGGACCCTGTTTTTCCACGAATAAGGCCCCAAAAAGTGCCCTAAATGACCAGATAACCACTGGAGGGAATTGGGGATGACCTCCCCTGACTCCCCCAGTGGTCACAAACTCCCTCCCACCACAAAATATGCCGTTTCACAACTTTTTATTTTCACCCTCAAATGTCATACCCACCTCCCTGGCAGCAGTATGCAGGTCACTGGAGCAGTTATTAGGGGGTGCAGTGGACTTCAGGCAGGTGGACCCAGGCCCATCCCCCCTCCACCTGTTACACTTGTGCTAGTAAATGGGAGCCCTCCAAACCGCCCCCCAAACCCACTGTACCCACATGTAGGTGTCCCCCTTCACCCCTTAGGGCTATAGTAATGGTGTAGACTTGTGGACGGTGGGTTTTGAGGGGGATTTGGGGGGCTCAACACCCAAGGGAAGGGTGCTATGCACCTTGGAGCTCTTTTACCTTTTTTTTTGTTTTTGTAAAAGTGCCCCCTAGGGTGCCCGGTTGGTGTCCTGGCATGTGAGGGGGACCAGTGCACTACGACTCCTGGCCCCTCCCACGAACAAATGCCTTGGATTTATTCGTTTTTGAGCTGGGCGCTTTCATTTTCCATTATCACTGAAAAACAAAAACGCCCAGCTCACAAATTGTCGAATAAAACATGGACGTCTATTTTTTTCGAAAATACGGTTCGGTCCGCCCCTTCACGGACCCGTTCTCGGAGATAAACGCCCATGGAGATAGACGTTTTTGTTCAATTATGCCCCTCCTAATGAACTAGGGTCCTGCAATGAAGGGGGATGGCCATTGAAAGAAATCATAGGCCTACGTTTATTGTATGGTTAGTCAGTGTAAAATAAAAAGGAATGTGGGAATGTAGTAGCCATTACAGGCATACAGAAGGGAGTCGGTGCAGAAACAAAATGAGATTTAAGTAATGGGGATGGGTCTTAAGTAAAATACCTGGCATATAGTGTAGCCCTATCCTACAGGTACAAACTGGTTTTAGGTAGAATTTGTTTTCCACAAAAGTGTGTGAAGAGAGAAGTCAGGTATTGACCTCCTCAAGCTACCCCTTGACCGCCTTTGCAAACTATGCATGACTGGTCTATATCATTTTATGCACCTTCTGCCAAAATACGTAGTGCTAGAGGGTATCACTCATTAGTGAGAAGCAGTTAGCGAGATTCGCAAGTATTGTGGTACTAATCAGTATTATAGCCATGTATGTATTATCCTGGGTTGTACTTATGGAAATCACAGTATTGTAAAACTATATATGACATAGCACAATGCATGTAGTTCAGACAGAGCATCTGATTGCTGAATCCCTCTCAGCGCTGGTACAAAAAAACACTTTCTTATAATTCTATGAGAACTGGTCATTTAATTCTTTACCAGTGTTGGTGGGAGAATCTGGAGACTTTGAATTGGACTATTTCAAGGTGCTCGGAGATACCGGTTACTGCTTGGTACCGGGTAAGACGTTTGTTCTTACTGCATGCATTGATATGTGTGGCTGGGTTTGCTCTCTGGTACCTTCAAATGTCTCTTGATCTCTGACTTTTCCTTCCTTCTGCTAGTATAAAGCCAATGTAGCATTGTAGAAACTTTGAAGGTAGTTTATTTAACAATGATTTGGCCAAATACTTCTGCTTGCAATTTTGTTACTTCCATCTCACAGCTGGGAATTTTTCAGTTCTAATC
The DNA here is from genome assembly GCF_901765095.1 of Microcaecilia unicolor. Lineage (NCBI taxonomy): Eukaryota > Metazoa > Chordata > Amphibia > Gymnophiona > Siphonopidae > Microcaecilia > Microcaecilia unicolor. The sequence goes on along the minus strand of NC_044042.1, from coordinate 91,351,106 downwards.
TCAGTGTTTCACTCTCAGGGTTGGTTTCAGGGATACCTTTCTAACCAGTTTGAAGGATCCTCAAGCCCTCTCTGGGTGACGCCCCTCTTTCCTAGTTGAGCAGGGCAATTTCTAAAAAAAAGTTTGCAAATTTCTTACACTTACATTTAAAGCACACAGGAATGGTTTACCTGACTATTTGTCTATTTTTACCATTCTATACTCCCCTGTGCATTTGCTTCCTTCCATCAATGATCATCGTTTAGTTCTTCCAAATTCAAAACAAGCACAACTAGAATCTACAATGCATCACGCTTTTTATTTCCAGGCACCATTCCACTGGAACTCTCTCCCACTGTATATCTGCTCTGAATCACCTTTTAAAAAATTTAACATAGCCTTAAAAACCTGGCTATTCGAACGATTTAGTCTGAGGGCTGAGGGTATGTTTGTATTATTTTCACAACTGGCTTCCTTTCTCCGTATTTGTCTCCCTTACCCTAAGGGAGACAAACTCCTATTGATAAACTGGAGTTCCTTTCTATTTTTTTAATTGTTGTTTTAGTTTGTAAACCGCCCCAGTCTGTGAGTCCGTTTGGGTGGTATAGTAAGTTTTAATAAATGAACAATGAAATTAAATGAAAAATCCACAGCATATTAAAACTGCCAGACAGTCCTGGAAGGACAAAGCAGGAGACTATCCTTTTAGTAACAGGGGGATATTTTTTTCTTGTACCTTTTCAAATGGACTTTTTCACCTGCACCCGTGTGCCTGGTAGAAATTAAGCCCAGATGTGTACATAGAAGGGAAGGCTGCAGGCACTGCAACATCTTTGAAGGGGGATTAGCAGGTGTCCCTAATTAAACATATAGTTCTTCCCTAGCCTGGAAGATACAGGTTCGGATAACTATTGGTATAACCACTTATGAGCTGCTAGAGTAAACACACTTAGAGGGAAAAGGCACTCTATTAGAACTAGGGAAGGGCAACCAGAACATATTGATTTCATTTATTTTGCTGTGAAATGAATATCGTTAATAATTGGGTGCTAACAACCAATTATTGATGTTAATTGGGACTCATTCATATTTGCACATGCATCTGGCTATGCGCTGTTCTATAAGTCAGTGTGCCTAACTCCCCTAGGATGTATCTCAAAAGGGGGTGGGGCCATGGGAGGAGCATGGGTTTGTCAGGGGCATTCTGAAAATGTGCACATGTAGTTACAGAATAGTGGGTCAGTGCGACTAACTTGGGCATCAGCATTTACACCAGGTTTCAGCAGGCGTAAGTCTGGCACCCAAAGTTAGGTGCAACATATATGCATTTATTTAATTTAATTTATTTATTTATTTAACACATTTATACCCCACATTTTCCCACTAGTTGCAGGCTCAATGTGGCTTACATAGTACCATAGGGCATATTACAGTTCATTAAAATACAATTAAACAATGTAATAATAGTATAGAATCATATAGATAACATATTAAACAACAAGGTAATAAAGGATAGTAGAAGGTCAATAATGTCCATGAGTTTTGGTGTGACCAGGAGAAGTGGATTAGGTTACGTCTGGGGAGATATAAGCACTATTGCATTAATATAAGCATTAATGCATAAGCATTATTCTAAAAAGGGCATATGCTATTCCAGCATAGCGCTTTGCGCTGATTTTCCCCGGAGTCTAATTTTGAGCGCCATTTAGAGAATCCAGCCCATAGTGCACACTCTTTCCTGATAGCGGGTGCATGCAGAAACCATTACACACCTGCAAAACCATGGGGAAAAGAGTGCCCACTATCCCTTAGATTCTTTATAGTGCAACTTAAATTGTGCACGCAAATCCAGTCGTATTCTGGATTTGTGCATGCAATTTAATTAGTTAACAAGCCAATCAGTGCTGATAATTGCCAATTAACAAACAATTCTTGACACTGATTGTCATTTAATTAGAATTTACGCACACAACTGTCTAAGCGTATTCCGTACCGTGATGTGTGTAAATTCTAAGTTGCATTGTTGAAAAGGGCGCAAGGATTACAGAATAAACCTAATGTAGGTGTCAGCATTTACATCCTGTTTTACTTAGCGTAACTACCTGTGACTAATCTTAACTGCCTGGATGGCCACTTGGCGTATTCTACAATCCAGGCTTATTTTTTTTCCCATGCAAATTTTTCAGCCACCATATATACAATGTAGTCCTATTTGCATATAGTACACACTTTTTAGGAAAAGTGGGTATTATATGCAAATCTTGCACATTCTTGAATCACATTCCTTTCAAACCAGGGGCATAGCTATGGGGGGGCCACGGGGGCCTGGGCCCCTGTAAATTTTGTCCGGGCCCCTGGTTTGGCTAGTGGGGGTCCTCAACCCCCACCAGCTGAAGCCTTCTTCAGCACGGTCTCCGGCACAGCCGCGTTCGCTGCCTGCCCCTGCTCTTCTTTCCTCTTGCTCCTCTTGTGCACGCTGACGCTCAGCATTCTCCAGCGCAGCTGCGTTCACTGCCTGCCCCCTGCTCTTCTTTCTTCTTGCTGCTCCTGTGCACACTGACGCTGGGCATCAGCGTGCACAGGAGGAGCAAGTAGAAAGAAAAGCAGGGGGTATGCAGCGAACACGGCTGCGCCGGAGACCGCGCTGAAGAAGGCTTTGGCTGGCAGGGGTTGGGGACCCCCGCCAGCAAAGGTATATGTTTGTGAGGGGGCGAGGCGTGGTGGTGGGGGGGGGCAATGGGGCGGCACTCAAAATGTGTCCCCAACCTCGGGCTCTGGCCCCCTCCCACCGTGAGGTCTGGCTACGCCCCTGTTTCAAACAGCAGCTCATCCCTAATCAGAGACATCTCCACACCGTTTTATGTTAATGTGTTCTACTTGCCTAATCGCCTAATCTAGCAGGTCCATTTTCCTCTCAGCTTCCGAAACTGACCTTTATTTTCGCCCAGTCATCTGCATTTCCATTTCCAGGCAGACTGTGGTTCCCTGAGCTAGCCTGCCTAGCTTTCTCTAGCCCTGAGTTATTTTTATCATCTGTCTCTCCATACTTCTCTTTCCAATACTTCAGTCGATTACAAGGAAAGAGTGGGATAGGGGAAACCCTAACAGAAGCACCTGCTGCAATAAAAGATCTTAGAGGATGCCCTGAACAGCTTTGAAAACTGTAGTGTTCCCTGTACAATCATCCTGCGTTTTGCAAACCTGCTACAACTGAATCGCCACAGATTTGATCCCTATTGTAAAAGAACTCTATTACTATGGGATCAGCTGCCACAGTGACAGGTCTTCTGTGATTATTTCTATTGCAAGACATCTCATTTAAAATAAATGTCCTGAGAGCCAATACACCATTCCAATAGACTCCCTTGGGGTAAATAAAGAGCGTTTTAATGAAACATTCCCTTTCTTCATAGAGAATATTAACCTGTTACCAGGTGCCCAAGCAATGAGAGATATAAAATGCATAGTGGCAACATTTCAAAATAAGCCCAAATTGCTCCTCCCTGGACACATGCCCCCAACGTCCAAGCCAGAGTTCAGCAAGGTGCACTGCAAACCCTTCCCCCAAAGTGGCCCCAGTGACCAGAGAGAGAGCTGCCCTGGGACCCCCCAATAACCAAAAGACAGCAAGGCTTTTTTTTCCCCAGTGGACTTTGAAGGTCGAGCCCGGGATGGGGGAGCTGCAGCCCACCCTCCTTCCCTCTTTCTGCAGAGATTTTTGCAGTCTCCCCAGGGTTTTGCCCCATAACCGAGGTGATGGCTCAGCTTACCTGGAGAAGAGGCGAGCCCTCTGTGTGCCTCATCCTGGCCAATCTGAAGTCGGTGCAAGCAAACCACTTCCTTCCCTCCAGACTTTGCATTTCCAGTCCTCTGTTTAGGTTCCTGCAGGCTGTGGGGCCAGAAAGATGCAGAGGGTGTCCATGGCTTTCCCCAGTCTCCTGCAGTCAGCTCCTGTTTCTTTATAAGCCCTTTCCGCATCTGTTCCTCCCCAGTTATTGCCTACCTACCTTTAGATCGGTTACAGGGGTGGGTGGGGGGTGTCTTGTCTATACATTGCCATGTTCACCGCCTCCTCCTCCCACATCTCCCCTCCTCCCCCTCCTCCGGATCCTTTCTCTTCTCCCCTCAGCAGAGGAAAAAAGTTCCAGGGAGCTGGGAATGAGACCCACACACAAAAAAATACTCAGTGTGCTAGAGATTGTATCAGAGAAGTAAAGCCCCAATTTTATTCTCTTCTGGGATACCGGCAGCATCCTGGGCTTCCTTTTGCCTGGATCCCCTTTCTTCCTTTTCAGCTGCTGCAAGCCCAGTACTGAAACTGCGGCACCTCGAGCACTTTTGCACATCCTGAAACGATCCTGTCCTAGCCCGAGTTTCAGAAATCCGCTTCAAAGAAGCAATGGCATTTTGTACTTTCTTGGCCGGAGCTTCCACCTCTTCGGGTACCAGCAGTGGGACCGGCTTGCTGTCGTCTCAGTCAAAGCTGGAGAGCTGTGCTGGATGCCCCCTCTCCCCTCCCCCCGCTTGCACAGCAAATGCCTCGCTGATGCCACAGGGAGGGCAGAGGTTGCTTGCTGCCAGGCAGGGGGCAAAACAGCCTGGCAATGAAGCTTCAGCCGCCTGTGCCTGCCTGCTTCCTCCCTGCCCCGTGTGGGGCTGTCGTGCTCCTCAGTACACAGCTCTGCTCTGCTTGGCCAAATGCAGACAAAAGGGAGCCCGGGAGCTGCAGCCTACCTGCCAAGCTGATTGCATTGCAATGCTAGTGGGAGAAGAAGGGTGGCCGTTTGCAAAGCTGTTATTTAGGATTAGTCTGTGGCATGTGTAGTGTGAATGAGAGATGGGTTAGCCTAAATCTCCGGTGCACACACATCTTGAAGCATTAAATACAGATATATAAACATGCACATTATTCTTCCCAAAGGCAGGGCATCTGACCACCCCAGAAAAGAAGGAAGCGGCAAGCTCTTGTAATGAATGATAGAAGATGAAGCAGGATTTTCCTCTTTATCTGCTTTTGAGATGGATTGATTAGGGGTATTCCAAGCAGGAGAGAAAAAAAAAAGAGAGAGAATTTCCTTCCCTGAGAGCACTCCTGCAGCAAAGTGGGGAGGGGGGGGGGGGGGGTCTGCACCCTACGAAAACCAAAGTCTGTGAGATTAAAAGGTGGGCACAAGTATGAGGAAGGGTAGACCATGCTCCTGAAAATGGCACAGCTGGAGAGGGCAAGGAAAGTCCTCAGTCGGTTCAAGGAACAAATAAAGAAACTTTTCTCCTTACTTGGAAACAGAAAAAAAAAAACGAAGGCAGATAAGTACTTAAAAGTGTTAAAATTTAGAACAGTGTGTACCTAGTGAAACAGAAGGCTGCAGGTCCTACCCTGAAGGGCTCATAAACTAAGCCAAGACAATATTACAGACTTATGTGTTACATCTGCAAACTGGGATGAAGGGCTGAAATGCTCTATTGGTTGAAGTCAATCTAATCTCCCAAATTCTAATACTCTTATGCAATAAGAGGTCCCTACCCAAAACACACTGAGGGGTGGCCAATCTTCAAAGCCATTTACCATCTTCCTCTGGCTGGCTAAATGTATGTACAGTCTTCCCTGTTAGTTTTAGCTGGCCAGTGAGAAGATATTCCTAGGGACATATTTAGGGTAGGGGGAAAAAAACTAGGACACATAGATGATGTTTTTAGAAGTAAGCACATCATTTCATATCATATCATTTTTTTTTTATTTTATTTTATTTATCAATTTTCAAAATATACATTTACATATAATAAATGTAGGAAATACAGGAAATTATATATGACAAATCCTTGTCCATTAAAAGAAAAAAACAAATATGTAATGATATTGTTACTTAGTCCACATTATATTGATCAAGACACAAGGCAATTTTTTGCGGAAAATCTTTAAACAAACAATTGTGAGGGTAGAGTCCATTCCCTGCCAGCGGTTTCAGCTTCCTACCGGGGCATCCATAACCAATTCACCACCACTTTCTCTGGCAATTATAAATTGTCTCAATTTTTCTGGTTCAAAGAATACAAAATATACATTTTCCAAGGAAATAATACATCTACAGGCAAATTTCAACTTGTATGTACCGCCCAGAGAGAGAACCCGGGACCGAAGTCCCAGAAATTCTCTTCTCCTTCTTTGAGTAGATTTACTAAGATCTAGAAAAATTTGTATCTTCGAACCCAGAAATTGGGCTAAGATAAATTTAAAGTATATCATATCATTTTATAGCATACAAAGTACAGTGGTGATAAATATTCAGGCAATGGGCAGTGCAGTGACTAATACAAGGTCACTAGGAATGTCAGTTGCAGAAGCAGAATTTGAACCCTTCTCTAACCCAATTGTTCTCAACCTTTCTCCTGCTGTGACACAGTGACAGATGATGTGTAACACACTAAACACTAAAATTTCCAGCTGAACAAGGAAAAAAAAACATTCTAAAAATGTCCTTGTTCAAATTGATGGAAGGGAAATAAAGTAACTTCTGTTTAAGAATATTTATTTGTGTTAAAAGTTATCAAAACTTAATTTTTCTCAAAGAAGTTTTAATTTTCATTTACTTTATCAGTGAGGAAACTGCTATAGTTTTTCGATATGGGGTTGCATGGTAGGCAAATTCACACTAAACTTACTGTCACCATCAAGAAACTTGCACCCGTTCTAGATCTACACAGAGCTAGGATATTTCTGCCATACAAAACAAATATATATATATTCAAATTCTGGTGTCATCTCAGTAACAGCAAAACAAAATTCATCCACTGCCAGACCCTGTAATGCAACACAAAACTCTTCAAATATTGTACTCAGAAACTATATAGCAAACAGATCTTTTGGACAGCAGATCTGAAACATTTCCAGTTGGAGCTGGTGGCAACAGGTCTCTTTACAGGTGCTGGGGGGGGGGGGGGGGGGGGGGAAGAAATAGGGACCACTTACATAGATTTCAAGTACCTGACTCTCTGCTTTCCCCATCTTGCAGGTACAGATAGTTGTTAAGGGAAGCACAGTCTTTCTGTCTCTGCCAAATTTTTGATGATGTACATCCCAGCTCTTAGTGACACACTGGTGCGTTCTGACATACTGGCTGAGAATCACTGCTCTAAATACTAAGGTACTTCTCTTGGCTGCTGGAACAAAAGAGCAGGTGCAAGCTGCTCGCGTCGTTTCTCTTTGCAGCTTAAGGTACGTCTACTAAAAGCGTACTTTGCAACTCTGCAGTCCATTTGAGAATTGCTTCCATTACGTTGGCATTTATATTACTTTAATCTAATGCACGAGGGAGTTTTCTAGATGGTGGTGTTTAGGAATATCTAAGTTTTTATTAAAATATAAAATATTTTAAAATGCAAACAAAATTGCTAGGCTGGCCCAGTGACTCATTTGTGATACCGTGTGCCGTCATGCACAAGGATTTGCAGGTCTTCCATTCCTCAGATCAGCTGGGGATGACAGCACTGCAGAGGTAAGGCTCACAGCCATTGTACAGTTATGTCCTGACGGCCAGATTTAGGGGTCACGCGGTGTTGTAGCTAACACCACCTTTTCCCAGGTGGTGGGGATTGGGGCAGGGGGAATCTATATGTAGAAATTGAGGGCTATCTGGGATAGATCTGGGTATCAGGGGATAAAGGGTAGGAGTGTGTGTGTGTGTGGGGGGGAGGACAGTAACATAGTAACATAGTAGATGACGGCAGAAAAAGACCTGCACGGTCCATCCAGTCTGCCCAACAAGATAAACTCATATGTGCTAGTTTTTTGTGTATACCTTACCTTGATTTGTACCTGTCTTTTTCAGGGCACAGACCGTATAAGTCTGCCCAGCACTATCGCCGCCTCCCAACCACCAGCCCTGCCTCCCACCACCTGCTAAGCTTCTGGGGATCCCTTCCTTCTGAGCAGGATTCCTTTATGTTTATCCCACGCATGTTGAAATTCCGTTACTGTTTTCCTCTCCACCACCTCCCACGAGAGGGAATTCCAAGCATCCACCACTCTCTCCGTGAAAAACATACTTCCTGACATTTTTCTTGAGTCTGCCCCCCTTCAATCTCATTTCATGCCCTCTCGTTCTACCACCTTCCCCTCTCCGGAAAAGGTTCGTTTGCAGATTAATACCTTTCAAATATTTGAATGTCTGTATCATATCACCCGTTTCTCCTTTCCTCCAGGGTATACATGTTCAGGTCAACAAGTCTCTCCTCATACGTCTTGTAACACAAATCCCATACCATTCTCGTAGCTTTTCTTTGCACCGCTTCCATTTTTTTAACATCCTTCACAAGATACGGCCTCCAAAACTGAACACAATACTCTAGGTAGGGCCTCACCAACGTCTTATACAGGGGTATTAAAACCTCTTTTCTTCTGCTGGTCACACCTCTCTCTATACAATCTTCTAGCTACGGCCACCGCCTTGTCACACTGTTTCGTCGCCTTCAGGTCCTCAGATACTATCACCCCAAGATCCCTCTCCCCGTCCGTACCTATCAGACTCTCACAGCCTAACACATATGTCTCCCGTGGATTTTTACTCCCTAAGTGCATCACTTTGCATTTCTTCACATTGAATTTTAATTGCCAAACGTTTGATGTGGATTTGCAAGGAGGGTCCTTAAGGGTGAAGGGAGGGGAGGTGTCCAAGGTGTATATGCTGGGAGGGTAGGAGTTGCAATGGAGATGACCCTGGGGAGCAGAGATGTACCTAGGGAGGTGCAAGAGGATCAGTTGCTCCCTCAAATAGATTTTGAATGAAATGGCACCTATATGGATTGGCCATTCAGTCTCACATTGATTTCTGTTTTGCAAAAGTCTGCTCCTCCTGATGACAAAAACCTGGCTACAGTTCTGCTGGGAAGGTGTCTGAGGTGGGGGGTTACAGTGGAGGGGAACCTGGGGAGGTGTCCAGGGTGGGTCTGCTGGGAAGACTGGAGGGCAGGGGCATAGCTACTATTGAGCGAGCCTGGGAAAATGCTCAGGGCTGCCCAATAGTAGGGGCCACCTAAAATTGCATCCCCTTCTTCTCTTCCCCCTTCCCTCCTGTGCCCAGCATCTCTCCGCCCTCCTGCCTGTGTGCCTGCATGCTCCAACATCTCTCTACTCCTCCCCCCACCTCCCCACTGCTGATCCTCCACATGCTTTGTGGGTTGCAGCAGAGGCAGTGTTGAAAAGCTGCTCTCTGTCTGGCAGGGCTTTTCCTCTGCCGGTCCTGCTGCTCTGATGCAACTTCCTACGGGTGGAATGTGGCAGCTTTTCAGTGCTTCCTCTGCTGTGGCCCGCTGCAGTGTTTGGAGGACAGACGGGGTAGGGGATGAGTAGACCACACGGGCACATGGAGGGAGGGGGTAGAAAGATGCCAGACCCAAATGGGGGAGGGGAGAGCAGAGGGAATATAGAGACAGTAGGACAGAAAGGGAGAAAGGGAGAAGGGGAAGAGAAGAAAAGAGATGCTGGATCTGGGGGGTGGGGGAGCTGAGAGAAAAGAGAGGGACAGACCTGAAACAAAAGAGAGGTGGAAGAGAGGGGGATGATGCTAGACTTGGGGGGCAGAGGGAATAGAGAGAATGAGAGACAGAGCCTGGACTGGGGGAGAGATGCTGGCCCAATGTAGGGAGGGAGAGAGAGATGCCAGACTACATAAGGTGTGTAGAGAGTCAAGGGGGCGCAGGAGGAAGAGAAGAAAGAAGCTGGCCATGAGGAGGGACAGGGACACAAAAGAGATGCTGGCTCTGGAGGAAGCATAGGGACAAGGACACAGAGGGGAGACACTGGACAGGATGGGGAGAGACACATAAGAAGTACATAAGTATTGCCATACTGGGACAGACCAAAGATCCATCAAGCATCCTGTTTCTAACAGTGGCCAATCCAGGTCACATATACCTGGCAAGATCCCCAAAAAAGGACAAAACATTTTATGCTGCTTATCCCAGAAATCTTTTCCCCAAATCCAATTTAATAATGGTCTATGGACTTTACCTTTAGGAATCCGTTCAAACCTTTTTAAAACTCTGCTAAGCTAACCTACTAACTACTACTACTTATCATTTCTATAGCGCTACTAGATGTATGCAGCGCTGTACACTTGAACATAAAGAGACAGTCCCTGCTCAACAGAGCTTACAATCTAATTAGGACAGACAAACAGGACAAACAAGAGATAAGGGAATATTAAAGTGAGGATGATAAAATAAAATAGCCTTTACCACATTTTCTGGCAATGAATTCCAAAGCTGAATTACACGTTGAGTGAAGAAACGTTTTCTCCGATTCGTTTTAAATTTCCTACCTTGTGGATTCATCGCATGCCCCCTAGTCCTAGTATTTTTGGAAAGCGTAAACAGATGCTTCATGTCTACCCGTTCCACTCCACTCATTATTTTATAGACCTCTATCAGCCGTCTTTTCTCCAAGCTGAAGAGCCCCAGCCGCTTAACCTTTCCTCAAGGGGGTCTTTTACTAAGGCACATTCACATTTTTAGCGCGCGCTAAAATTGAGTGCGCGCTAAACGTTAGAGACACCCATAGGAATGCATTGGCATCTCTAACGTTTAGCGCACGCTACAAATGTGAGCGCACCTTAGTAAAAGAGGGTCTTAGTTACTATATTCTTTAGTATTCACATAGTTCAAATAGGGCCTCTTTTATCAAGCTAAGCTAGCGGCTCCCAGCGTGGTAATGCCGAGAAAGGGTCCGTAGGTAATGCTGCAGGGGAACCACTAGCGCGGCTTAATAAAAGAGGCCCATAGATTGTGGTGGTGATGCGGGTTTCCGGTGTTTGAGCACTCCAGTTTTTTCTGATTATTTCAGTTTTAATTAGCCAAACTATAAAGCATACCATCAATATATTTTTAACTTTAACTAAAAGCAGCTTGATATGTTAACATTGTAGAAGTATTTATGTCATGCATTGCACGCTCAGTTCCATGCATATAGCACCCTGACAGACACATAGAGAAAGGCTGCATATCTGTGCTTATATATATATGTATAGAGGAGTACATCATTTATGCATCAAACGTCATTATTAAGGGGAAGGGGAAGGGAAATGGGACTTGATCTACCGCCTTTCTGAGGTTTTTGCAACTACATTCAAAGCAGTTTACATATATTCAGGTACTTATTTTGTACCAGGGGCAATGGAGGGTTAAGTGACTTGCCCAGAGTCACAAGGAGCTGCAGTGGGAATCGAACTCAGTTCCCCAGGATCAAAGTCCGCTGCACTAACCACTAGGCTACTCCTCCGCTAGCAACGTTCCACCTAGAAGCCTGCCCTTGCAGATCAGCAATACGGCCACGCAGGCTTCTGTTTCTGTGAGTCTGACGTCCTGCACGTACGTCAGACTCTCAGAAACAGAAGCCTGCGCAGCTGGTCTGCAAGCAAGGGCAGGCTTCTACATGGAATGTTGCTAGTGGAATAGCAACATTCCATGTAGAATCTCAACTAGTAACAATAGACAATAGCAACATTCCATGTAGAATCTCAAATAGGGAAAGGGAAATGGGACTTGATCTACCGCCTTTCTGAGGTTTTTGCAACTACATTCAAAGCGGTTTACATATATTCAGGTACTTATTTTGTACCTGGGCCAATGGAGGGTTAAGTGACTTGCCCAGAGTCACAAGGAGCTGCAGTGGGAATCGAACTCAGTTCCCCAGGATCAAAGTCCACTGCACTAACCACTAGGCTACTCCCTTAAACATATATATTAGATTTTTCATTGGTGTTTATGCATATGCATTTAGTAGATGCACATGAGGATCGTATGCCAATGACCATACACATGCATAAAGGAGTATGTCATTTTATGCACCATATGTCATCATTATACATATGCAATAGATGTCATGCCACAGGATTTTTTTCTTATGCAGATGATATATTTTTAGTGATTCCCATTTATGCAAATATAAAATTGTTCATTCATAGGCTGTCAGAGGTTATGGAACAGGTCAGACAGTGATCACTTATGTATTGATTGAAACTTAATACTGAGAAAACTAGGTTTTTGTGGTTTAGTTTAAAGAAGGATTCTATTCCAACTTCTGTTCAGTTGTCTAATGGAACCATTTTTAAGATTGATACTGTGTCTAAAGTATTAGGTGTCCTGTTGACAATTGAGATTAATCTGTTCTTATTTTTATTACCATCATTTTAAGGTGTTAGTTCAGTCTATGGTATTGTCCTCATTGGACTAGTGTAATTTCTTGTATGTTGGATTGTCAGCAAAATCTATGAGGAAATTAAATCAGGGCTATAGGTAGTCTAAATTGGTATTTTATAATTCACAAAAAACAAGGGACTCCTATCTATTGTATAGTGTCCTATAAGAAATATACTTTTGAGTGAGGGACTGAGTTCGATTCCCACTTCAGGCACAGGCAGCTCCTTGTGACTCTGGGCAAGTCACTTAACCCTCCATTGCCCCATGTAAGCCACATTGAGCCTGCCATGAGTGGGAAAGCGCGGGATACAAATGTAACAACAACAACCTAGCAGAGGTTTTTGAGCCAGTGATTATCGGGCAGTGCTCCCTAACGTTGAATAACATAAGGAGTGCATGCCTGGATTGAGGCTTTTCCTCTATACTCAAAAGTATATTTCTTATAGGGCGCTATACAATAGATAGGAATCTCTTGTTTTTTGTGGAAATTAAATCAGGTTCAGAATACAGCTGCAAGATTGGTATATCAGAATTCAATGTATGATCGATCATGTGACACCGTTGTTTCTGGATCTGCACTGGCCTCCAGTGCAGTTGTGGATCAAGTTTAAGCTGTGCTGTTTAGTGTTTAAAACTCTATATGGAGATGTATCTGATAATTTCACTTCTTTAATTAGTTTGTTGGGTGGGCAAGTTGGAACTCGAAATTGCGATCGATTGTTGCTGCATTTTCCATCAAGTATAAAAGTGGGGTTCAAGGTTCCATTACTATTGTGCAGTTGAAATCTGGAATTCCTTACCTTTATACATTTTCCAGAGTTCATCTTATGTTATTTTACATAAGAGAGTCAAGACATGGTTGTTTGATGCTTTGTTATAATTAGATTAGAAATATATGATTGGGTTGAAATATAATTATTTGTATGTTATTTTTTAAGTTTTTAGTATAGATGTTTAGCATAAAGATCTGGATATCACCACTGAATATTGCTGGTATCTGAGTAATTCCCAGCAGGCTGCCAACTGTCCAGATATTACTACTACTACTTAACATTTCTAAAGCGCTACTAGGGTTACGCAGCGCTGTACAATTTGACATGGAAGGACAGTCCCTGCTCAAGGAGCTTACAATCTAAAAGACAGGTGTAGAGACAATCTGATAGGGCATACTATATTTCTCGAAAGGTTAGGTGCCGAAGGCAGCATTGAAGAGGTGAGTTTTAAGCAGAGATTTGAAGATGGGTAGGGAGGGGGCTTGGCGTGGGGGTTGAGGAAGATTGTTCCAGGCATAGGGTGAGGCAAGGCAGAATGAGCTGAGCCTGGAGTTGGCAGTGGTGGAGAAGGGTACTGAAAGGAGGGATTTGTCCAGAGAGCGGAGGTTACGGGCGGGAACATAGGGGGAGATGAGGGTAGAGAGGTAGTCAGGGGCCGCAGACCGGGTGCATTTGTAGGTAAGGAGTAGAAGCTTGAATTGTATGCGGTATCTGATCGGAAGCCAGTGAAGTGACTTGAGGAGAGGGGGTGATATGAGTATATCGGTTCTGGCGGAATATAAGACGTGCGGCAGCATTCTGAATGGATTGAAGGGGGGATAGATGGCTGAGTGGGAGGCCGGTGAGGAGTAAGTTGCAGTAGTCAAGGCGAGAGGTAATGAGAGCGTGGACGAGAGTTCGTGTGGTGTGCTTAGAGAGGAAAGGGCGAATTTTGCTGATGTTGAAGAGGAAGAAGCGACAGGTCTTGGCAGTCTGTTGGATATGTGCAGAGAAGGAGAGGGAGGAGTTGAAGATGACTCCAAGGTTGCGGGCAGATAGGACGGGGAGGATGAGGGTGTTATCAACTGAGATAGAGAGTGGAGGAAGAAGAGAAGTGGGTTTAGGTGGAAAGATGAGGAGCTCGGTTTTGGACATGTTCAGCTTCAGGTGGCGGTTGGACATCCAGGCAGCAATGTCAGATAAGCAGGCCGATACCTTGGCCTGGGTCTCGGCGGTGATGTCTGGTGTGGAGAGATATAGCTGGGTGTCATCAGCATAAAGATGATACTGAAAACCATGAGATGAGATCAGTGAGCCTAGGGAAGAGGTGTAGATTGAGAAGAGAAGGGGTCCAAGGACAGATCCCTGGGGAACTCCAACAGATAGTGGGATGGGAGTGGAGGAAGATCCATGAGAGTGTACCCTGAAGGTGTGGTGGGAGAGATAAGAGGAGAACCAGGAGAGGACAGAGCCTTGGAACCCAAAAGAGGACAGTGTGGCGAGAAGTAAATCATGATTGACAGTGTCAAACACAGCGGATAGATCAAGGAGGATGAGGATGGAATAGTGGCCTCTGGATTTGGCGAGGAGCAGGTCATTGCAGACTTTAGAGTGCTGTTTCCGTCGAGTGAAGAGGGCGAAAACCGGATTGAAGTGGATCGAGGATGGCATGAGAGGAGAGAAAATCAAGGCAGCGACTGTGAATGGCGCTCGAGTATTTTGGAGAGGAAGGGTAGGAGAGAGATGGGGCGGTAGTTGGAGGGGCAGGTAGGGTCAAGTGATGGTTTTTTTTAGGAGAGGTGTGACTACGGCGTGCTTGAAGTTGTCAGGGACAGTTTCAGTGGAGAGAGAAAGGTTAAGGATGCGACAGATGGAGGGGGTAACAGTATGGGAGATGGTGTTAAGTAGGTTGGTGGGGATGGGATCGGAGGAACAGGTGGTGCATTTCGAGGAGGAAAGAAGGCGAGAGGTTTCATCCTCGGTGATCTCAGGAAAGGAGGAGAAAGAGGCCATGGTTGGTTGGTTGTTGGATGGGGCTACAGGCTGAAGAGGAGGTGGTGGCTTGGTAGTGAGCTCAAGGTTGATCTTTTGCACCTTGTTGCGGAAGTAGTCAGCCAGTGATTGAGGAGAGAGTGAAGGGGGAGTGGGAGCGGGGGGCACTTTGAGGAGGGAGTTAAGGGTGGTGAAGAGACGACGAGGGTTGGAGCTGAGAGAATTGGTCAATTGGGTGTAGTAGTCCTGTTTTGCAAGGAATAGGGAGGAATGGAAAGAGGATAGCATGAATTTGTAGTGAAGGAAGTCTGAATGGGTACGAGATTTCCTCCAGAGGCGTTCAGCGGATCGAGTGCAGGAGCGAAGGTAACGGATGCAAGGGGTCAGCCAAGGCTGGGGATTAGTACGCTTTATGGGGCGGGAGGTGGATGGGGCGAGGGTGTCCAAAGCGGAGGAGAGAGCGGCATTGTAAACGGAGACCGCTTTGTCTACAGTCTCGGAGGACATGATAGAGGGGAGGAGATTAGAGATACTAGAGGATAAAGTGGGGGGTCAATAGCCTGGAGATTCCTGGAGGTGGTGGTTAAAGTTGGACGGGGCAGAGGGGGGGGGGGGGTGAAGAAGTGTAAATGGGATCAGGAGAGGATCGGAGAGAGGTAGAGAAGAAGCGTGGTAATTGGAGGGTGAGCCGGAGGAGGAGAGGAAGAGGTCAAGACAATGGCCGTCACGGTGAGTAGGGGTGGTGGAGCACAGGTGGAGGTTGAAGGAGGATGTAAGGGTGAGGAACTTAGAAGCGTTAGGGTCGGATGGGTCATCAGCGTGTATGTTAAAGTCTCCGAGAATGAGTGACGGAGATGAGGGTTCAAGAAAGACGGAAAGCCAAGCATCAAAGTCGGTGAGGAAGGAAGAGAAGGATTTATCAGGGGGGCGGTAGATGACTGCGACTCTGAGTGGCAGCGGGTAGAATAGCTGGATGGAGTGGGCTTCAAAGGATAAAAAGCAGTGAGACTGCGGTAGGGTGAGGGGTTAGAAACTACAGGAGGGCGAGAGTAGTAGCCCAACGCCTCCACCGTGGCCAACTGGCCGGGGAGTGTGGGAGAAGAGATAACCTCCATGGCAGAGGGCCGCGACTGAGGCCGAGTCTTCCGGGGAGATCCAGGTTTCGGTTAGGGCAAGCAGTTGAAGGGAGTGAGAGATGAAGAGATCGTGGGTGAAGGGCAGTTTGTTGCAGACTGAGTGGGCATTCCACAAGGCGCATGAGAAGGGGAGGGAAGAGGGGGGAGGAGGGGAATAGAGACATCCCGGAATCGTTCGCATGGATAGGACGGGGACAGGTAAGGGGGACCTGGATTAGGGTTAATGTCTCCCACGTATAGCAGGAGGAGGAGCAAGAGAATGCGGAGGAGGGTGGGGGAGGTCGGGCGGCGAAGGCGACGAAGACGGGGTGAACTTAGGAGGAATGGGGATGGGTTAATGGCAGGAAGGAAGTGTTGAAGGTTAAGAGCTAGGATGGAGGAGGGGGACAAGAGGGATGGTGAGGCAGTAGGGGATGAGGGTGAATAGGGTATTGCCGTGGCGGGCAGGGCGGGAGGGCAGCGAGTTCTAGTGGTAGACAGTGGGAGTGGGGGGGAAAGAAGATTAGGAAGGGACAGGGCAAGGAAGAGAACGTGGACAGGGGCCATAAGTAGTAGTAGTAGCAGTAGTAGTAGAACGAGCTGGGTTAGGCGGACTGGAACGAGATGGAGCAGAAGGACTGGAACAAGCAGGGAGAAGCTGGATCGGCGGGCTGGAACAAGCAGGGACTGGAACAAGCTGGAGCAGATGGACTGGAACAAGCAGGGAGAAGCTGGATCAGGAGGGCTGGAACAAGCTGGAGCGGATGGACTGGAACAGGCAGGGTGAACAAGCTGGGGCCGATGGACTGGAACAAGCAGGGAGAAGCTGGATCAGGCGAACTGGAACACGCTGGAACAAGCTGGGGCAGATGGACTGGAGTAAGCTGGAGCAGATAAGAGCTGAGCAGGAGGACTGGGATAAGCTGGAACAGACGGACTGGAGTAATCAGGGGCGGAAGAGAGCAGCAGAGCAGCAGGACTGGGACAAGCTGAGACAGACGGACCGGAGCGAGCTGGATCAGGCGGACTGGGTGACGCTGGACCGAACAAGCACGTCTCTCCTCATCAGCAGCATCAATCAAAGCAACGTCTCACCTTTTTTCAGTCCATGCAGCATCTTGGAAGGGGCAGGCAACAGTTTGATGCAAGCTCGAGGTGGGTACGCTTTGCACCAGTCCCCCACGCCAATCCGTCTAGGTCCTGGGCCTCGGCAGCTCGGGCATTGCCAAGTGGGTAGGCCGCGCTCATGTGGGTCTTCCAGTGCTAATGGCACCAAGCCAGGGCCTGGCGGACCAGTTCCTCCTCCGCTGCAATCCCGATAGACCTCGACTGGGGTTCGTCTCTCCACAAGCGAGGTCGCTCCAGACGCCCGACTCCGCCCGGTGAGGTCGGGTGTGTCACGGGTCACCTACGGCTCTCATGTCCTCCAAACCTGCTCGGTGCTGGCATCGGTCTGCGCGGTCAGCGGTCGGTGCGGTCCCCAGTGTACCCTCTCGCTTCTGCCATGAATCACTCCTTGGGCCGCTCCGGGGAGTACACTGGTGGCGCGAAAGCTCCCGGGCCAGCCGGCTGTTCAAAGTGTGGCCGAACAAGGCCCTCCGCTCGACTGGACTCTCTGTGCGAGGGACTCCGTGCCAGCTAAGCTTTCCGCTCGGCTGGACTCTCCCCGTGATGGATGCCATGAGATGCCGGGAGTGCCGGGCCTCCGATCCAGTCCGATTAGTCCGGATCTGGCTTTAGTTCAGCCCGGTTGGTTCAGGCTGACCTGGGCAGTTCAGCTAAGCCCATGCGGTCTTGTCTGGTCGGGGATGCTGCGCGGCCTTGTGGGGCAACAGGCAGATCGCCTCTGCCGGATTCGGGCTCAGCAGTGCCACCCTGCAGTTCCCGCTGTTCCCCCATCGGCTCCGGTTAGTTCTGGTCCACTTCGGTCCGGTTTTGGACGGCGTTGGATGGTCCACGTAGGTCTGTTTCTTTTTGACCCGAGGAGCTCCTTATCTGAGCTCCTTACCTGTCGGCCATCTTGATCAGTCTCTGGGTTTAGTGTCAGTACCCAAATACGTGCTGACACTGAATATCCAGGGATAATTCAGCTGACGGTGGCCAGCATTTAAAATACACTGACTGCTGCCAGCTGAGTATTACCCCCTTACATAGTAACTTAATAAAATAGTAGATGATAGCAGATAAAGAGAAATACGGTCCATCCAGTCTGCCCAACAGTCATACTCATTATCAATTCATGATTAAACTATACACATACTTGATAGAAATCCACCTGGCTCTGTTCTTATGTCCCAACTACTGAAGTTTCTGTTAGAGTCCAATCTAGCCTATCCTGAACCATCTTGCCATACATGGAACACAGACCATGGAAGTCTGCCTGGGATTGTCCTTGCGTTCCAACTATTGGCGTTCCTATTAAAGCCCTCTCCAGCACATCCTAATCTGTTTTGCCATACACCTTTTGATTTTGCTTGGCATTGCTACATGATCAACAGAACAGGTAATACAAAACCCTGGGGGTAAGGGGTAATTCTGAGGGGTCACCACAAGTGAAGCTCTTGAGGAGTGGAGGGGGGGGGGGCACACAAGAGGACAGACGTAGGACTGGAGACAGGAGTTGCAGGTGGAATAAAGAGGCGGATTGAGCATTTGCTGCATCGTTTGCCTATGAGGCAGAAGGCAGGACCAGGCTACTGCAGAGCACTGGGTGCTACTGGAGAAATGCCTTCCATTCAGTCTAATAGAGCCTATCATTTCAGCACATATCACACTGGGAGCTGCCAAGTCTTACGATAAAAAGCAGACATAGTTTATCATTTCTGAATAGGATTACAAACATTATCTTGTCATAAAAACTCATCAAAGGCAGTGAGTCATTAAGAGCACAGAATCTCAAAGAGCAGTTAATATTAAATCACTGAGTTTTATTAAATGAGATGAAGAAACAATAGGTCTTTGACAAGCAGTGGAGATGCGATCCAGTCTTTAAAGCAAACCAGTGAAACCAGGGTAAAGGGATTTTGCATTTACATAGTAACATGATAAATGTCAGCAGATAAAGACTCACACTGTCCACCCAGTCTGCCCATCAAGATGTCCAGAATTGTATCTGGATCTCTGAACAGGTTCCACGTTTTTATGATTAAACATTGGCATCATAAACAGGGCAGTCAGCAACTTGCCTTGCCAACTTCAAATGGGCAGCTATACGATGCAATTTTGGAACATAACATGATACTGTTGCATTCAACCATAAGAATGCCCCTGCCACTAACTAGCATAATTTATTCAGTAATATCAACATTATTATTCTACCCCTCCTCCCACAGAGAAATGCAGCACCTGCAATCATAGCTTATGCTTTGGAATGTGAGAGCTGCCAATTTGGGGCACAGACCATAGAAGTCTGCCCTTACTTAAATTTTGTTTTTTTAATTGGATTCCATCCTTTTTCTATATAGGGATCCTCTACATTTATCCTATGCATTCTTGAATTCTGTCTCCATTTTTGTTTTCACCACCTTCTCCAGTAGAGCATTCCAGGCATCTTCCATCCTTTCTGTGAAAAAGTATTTCCTGACATCGCTCCTAAGTCTACCACCCTGAAACTCAACTCATGACCTCTAGTTCTACCGCTTTTCCGTCTCTGAAAAGACTAGTTTGCATATTAATACCTTTTAAGTATTTAAACATCTGTATAATATCCCCCCTTCCCTCCTTTTTTCTAGGTTATACATATTGAGGTCTTGGGAGTAACGTCAGAAAATTCTTTTTCACGGAGATGGTGGTTGATGCCCGGAATGCGCTCCCAAGGGAGGTGGTAGAGAAAAAAAACGGTGGCGGAATTCATAAAGGCATGGGATGAACATAGAGGATCTCTAATTATTACTACTACTACTATTTAGCATTTCTATAGCGCTACAAGGCGTACGCAGTGCTGCACAAACATAGAAGAAAGACAGTCCCTGCTCAAAGAGCTTACAATCTAATTAGAAAATGAATGGTATAAAAAACAAAACTTAAAGGGTTGCATATGTGTTTGCATGTCAAGTGGTGCTTAGAGAGCGACTCTGGCTGTATTGACTAAGACCGATGCTGGGCTGGCTTGTATGTTCTCAGTCCCACATATAGCAATCCAGCTGTAGGAGAGCTTTGACGGAAACTCCAGTAATTTGGAACGTGAAGACATTTACCGGGCAGACTTTACGGTCTATGTCCCGCAAATGACAAAATGGATTCGGATAGGCTGGAGTGAGCTTTGATGGCAACTCCAGTAGTTGGAACATAAGAACAGAGGCAGGCAGACTTCTATGGTCTATATCCCAGAAACAGCAAAGAAAGACCATGATCAAGTATATAATATCATGTTCATTGTTTATTTGATCTTGAATTGATAATGAATGCGACTGTTAGGCAGACTGGATGGGCCATTCAGGTCTTTATCTGCTGTCATTTACTATTATTATTTATTTATTGCATTTGTATCCCACATTATCCCACCTATTTGCAGGCTCAATGTGGCTTACATAGTTTTGTTAACAATGTCATTGCAGGGTGACAGATACATTTAATATTGTGTCGAGGTTAGGTAAGGGTAGGAGGAAGAAGAAAGGGGTGATTAGGTAGTTATAGTGGTGAGTTATCTTGGCTGAGTGGTAATGCTACTATGTTCAAGTCTTTTCTCATACGTCTTTTGACACAAGCTCAATATCATTTTTTTTTGCCTTCCTCAGAACCATTTCAAATTTTGTGATGTCCTGTGAAAGGTCATTGTGTGCCGTGCTATCCTTTTGTTAATTTAAAGTGCTTATAACAGTTCACACCAGTATAATATAAATTTTTTTGTATGTAGAGTACCCTCGGATATTTCCCACTATTTCTGCAGTCAATAATGCTGCTGTAAAGTGGTATAGCACTTCTTTCATCGGGCAACTCTAACAGATTTTTTGGGGGAACAGCATTTGCTCATTTTCATATGCTTCCCAATCACCTCAGTGCTATAAAATCACTTATTACTTAAAAATATATACTTGGTGAAAACTGTGCACTTATCTTGCCTCGCTGAAATATTCATCCCATGCCTTCCCCTGAAACCGCCCGACTCCGCGGGTTTCAATCACTTTCCTCAGGGACAAGGGTTAAGGCAACATGATTCCTTTCTTCCTTAGGCAATCAGACAGACAAAGCGATGAAAATGAGCAAGTATTGCTCCCCAAAAAAATCTGTTAGAGTTGCCCGATGAAAGAAGTGCTATACCACTTTACAGCAGCATTATTGACTGCAGAAATAGTGGGAAATATCCGAGGGTACTCTACATACAAAAAAATTTATATTATACTGGTGTGAACAGGGCCGTGCCGATGCGGTAAGCGGGATAAGCGCCACAGGGGGGCGCCGCCGCTGCGTGCTTACCTTGCCCCTCCCGCTCCCATGTAGCAACTGCCCGCCCTCTTCTCCCCCCCAAGATCCCTTTCCTTTTTTTTTCTTTTAAATTTACCTTCCTCCGGCAGCGCAGCGTCAGTGCTTTGTGAGATGCAGCCTCCAAAACTGAACTCAGTACTCTAAATAGGCCCTCACTAGTGACGTGTGCAGGAGAATTAACATCTCCTTTCTTCTACTAGATATGCCTCTTTCTGTTGCAGTCTAGCATCCTTCTGGCTACAGCCACCACCTTGTCACATTGTTTTGTCACTTTAAGATCTTCACACACTATCACCCTAAAGCCCCTCTCTCAGTCTGTCTTCTCATCTCTAGCAAATACAGCTCTTTTGTGTTTGAGCACCCCATGTGCATCGCTCTGCATTTTTTCACATTAAATTTTAACTGCCAACTGCCAAACATTGGACCATTCCTCTAATTTTTTAAAGATCACTTCTCATGTCCATTCCTTCTGGGATATCCACTCTAGTGCAAATCTCTGTGTCATCTGCAAAAAGGCAAACTTTTCCTTCTAACCTTTTAGCAGTGAGTGGCCTAGTGGTTAGGGTGGTGGACTTTGGTCCTGGAGAACTGAAGAACTGAGTTCGATTCCCACTTCAGGCACAGGCAGCTCCTTGTGACTCTGGGCAAGTCACTTAACCCTCCATTGCCCCATGTAAGCCGCATTGAGCCTGCCATGAGTGGGAAAGCACGGGATACAAATATAACAAAATAAATATATTGAATAGAATTGGTTCCAGTACCGATCCCTGAGACATTCTGCTACTCACCTTTCTTTCCTCCTCTCTGGTCACCCAATCAAAGAAATGAATCAGCCTCGTTTGATATGATTTTCCTTTAGTAAAATCATGTTGCCTCGAACCTTGTAAGCCACTGGATTCCAGGAATTTTACTATCCTTTCCTTCACAGCGCCTACTGGCCAGTAGTTTCCCATTTCTTCTTTGTCACCATTTTTGTGGAGATGGACCACAACTGCTCTTCTCCAATCCCAGGGAACCTCCCCTTTTTCCAGGGATCTATTATACAAATCTTTAAGAGGGCCCACGCGAATCTCTTTGAACTCCGTCAATATCCTCGGGTTGTATTTCATCCAGCCTCATGGCTGGATGTCCAGATTGTCCAGTTGTTCAAAAACATTCTCTTCTGTGAATGGTGCAATATCTACTCCACTCCTATATATGCCTTTGTCAACCAAACAAGGTCCTTCTTCAGGATTTTCTTCTGTGAACAGAGTACAGAAGTGCTTGTATGTCTGCCTTTTCTCATCACTCTTATCAGCAGCTTTCAGTCTCATAATTCCATTTCTAGTTTTCCTCTTTTCTCAATACACCCAAAAAAGTCTAATCTTCACTCTTTATGACTCCAAAAGTTTTCTCCAGCTATATTTCTTTCTTCACTCCTTTGAGTTTTATGCGGTATTCTTTTCTGTGTTCTTCATTAATGCATTCTTCTGTATTTCATAAATGCAGACTCTTTTGTATTTATTCCTTCAGACACTTGTTTGGTGAACCAAATTGGTTTTCTTTTCCTCTAGCTTTTGTTTACTTTTGTTCCATAAAGATCTGTTGCCATTTTTAAAGCTCCTTTCAGCTCGGACCACATACTTTCCATTTATCTTATATCCTCCCATCCTACCAGCTCTTTCTTCAGGTACTCTCTAGTTTGACCGTTTTTGTGTCTACACTCTGCTTTAGCTTGTATATTGAACTATAAGGTGTGATAATCACTACTGCCCAAGGAGGCACCTACCCGGACATTAGGCACAATCTCCCAGATATTCAGCGCTTCTTAGCCAGCCAGCCAGCCAGGAAATTTAAAAATATGCACAATAGTTCATAAAATTATTTACGGCAAAGCCCCAGGATACATGATAGACCCCACAGACCTGCCAACCAGAAACACCACAAGATCAGCATGATTATACCTAAATCTACACTACCCAAGCAGCAAAGGACTCAAATACAAATCAACGTACGTATCCAGCTTTTCCTATCTAAGTGCACAACTATGGAACGCACTGCCAAAAGTAATAAAAACTACACTCGACCACCTAAATTTCCGGAAAGTAAAAACAAACCTGTTCAAAAATGCCTACCCCACCGATCCAACATAAAAACCTGGGTACCTGCGACATAACGAAACTAAAGACTGTAATGGACATATCCTATCTCCCCCTCTTCTCTCTAAGTTCCCCCATGAATCTACCATAAATGAACCTTACTCTACCACAATATCACCTTGTATTTGTTCAAACCGGAACCGGCAAACACCGTTACGGTACTATGTAAGCCACTTTGAGCCTGTAAATAGGTGGGAAAATGTGGGGTACGAATGTAACAAATAAAATAAATAAAAATAAATAACCTTAAGCCGGCTAAATGATAATATTCAGCACGAAATAGCTGGCTATCTCAGCTGAATATTATCATTTAGTGGCTATCCCGGTCACCGGCTATGTCATGCGACATACCGATCAGTGCCGATATTCAGAGGCTGACCAACTAAGTTTTGTGGGCAAATCGAGCCACCCAAATAGCAGGCCTATCTTTGGCTGCTAATGAACTTAGCTGGCCAGTGCTTAATATCAAGATGGCCAGCTGTGTTCATAGTGGTAAAAAATAAAGCGGATATTCAATGCTGATCACTGAAAATGGCCCGGCAATATAAGTACATAAGTACATAAGTAATGCCATACTGGGAAAAGACCAAGGGTCCATCGAGCCCAGCATCTTGTCCATGACAGCGGCCAATCCAGGCCAAGGGCACCTGGCAATTTTCCCAAACGTACAAACATTCTATACATGTTATTCCTGGGATTTTGGATTTTTCCAAGTCCGTTTAGTAGCGGTTTATGGACTTGTCCTTTAGGAAACCGTCCAACCCCTTTTTAAACTCTGCTAAGCTAACCACCTTCACCACATTTTCCGGCAATGAATTCCAGAGTTTAATTACACGTTGGATGAAGAAAAATTTTCTCCGATTTGTTTTAAATTTACTACACTGTAGTTTCATCGCATGCCCCCTAGTCCTAGTATTTTTGGAAAGCGTGAACAGACGCTTCACATCCACCTGTTCCACTCCACTCATTATTTTATATACCTCTATCATGTCTCCCCTCAGCCGTCTCTTCTCCAAGCTGAATAGCCCTAGCCTCCTTAGTCTTTCTTCATAGGGAAGTCGTCCCATCCCCGCTATCATTTTAGTCGCCCTTCTCTGCACCTTTTCCAATTCTACTATATCTTTCTTGAGATGCGGCGACCAGAATTGAACACAATACTCAAGGTGCGGTTGCACCATGGAGCGATACAACGGCATTATAACATCCTCACACCTGTTTTCCATACCTTTCCTAATAATACCCAACATTCTATTCGCTTTCCTAGCCGCAGCAGCACACTGAGCAGAAGGTTTCAGTGTGTTATCGACGACGACACCCAGATCCCTTTCTTGGTCCGTAACTCCTAACATGGAACCTTGCATGACGTAGCTATAATTCGGGTTCTTTTTCCCCACATGCATCACCTTGCACTTGCTCACATTAAACGCCATCTGCCATTTAGCCGCCCAGTCTCCCAGTCTCGTAAGGTCCTCTTGTAATTTTTCACAATCCTGTCGCGAGTTAACGACTTTGAATAACTTAGTGTCATCAGCAAATTTAATTACCTCGCTAGTTACTCCCATCTGTAAATCATTTATAAATATATTAAAAAGCAGCGGTCCTAGCACAGACCCCTGAGGAACCCCACTAACTACCCTTCTCCATTGTGAATACTGCCCATTTAACCCCACTCTCTGTTTCCTATCCTTCAACCAGTTTTTAATCCACAATAGGACATTTCCTCCTATCCCATGACCCTCCAATTTCCTCTGCAGCCTTTCATGAGGTACCTTGTCAAACGCCTTTTGAAAATCCAGATACACAATATCAACCGGCTCCCCTTTGTCCACATGTTTGTTTACTCCTTCAAAGAATTGAAGTAAATTGGTCAGGCAAGATTTCCCCACACAAAAGCCGTGCTGACTCGGTCTCAGTAATCCATGTCCTCGGATGTGCTCTGTAATTTTGTTTTTAATAATAGCCTCTACCATTTTCCCCGGCACTGACGTCAGACTCACCGGTCTATAATTTCCTGGATCTCCCCTGGAGCCTTTTTTAAAAATGGGCGTTACATTGGCCACCCTCCAATCTTCCGGTACCACGCTCGATTTTAAGGATAAGTTGCATATCACTAGCAGTAGCTCCGCAAGCTCATTTTTCAGTTCTATCAGTACTCTAGGATGAATACCATCTGGTCCAGGAGATTTGCTACTCTTCAGTTTGCCGAACTGCCCCATTACGTCCTCCAGGTTTACCGTGAAGTCAGTAAGTTTCTCCGACTCGTCCGCTTGAAATACCATTTCCGACACCAGTATCCCACCCAAATCTTCCTCGGTGAAGACTTGGGTGGGATACCCAATGAATATCCAGCATCACCGTTGACCACAAGAGTTAGCCGTGCTAACTCTCGTGGTCTGAATATCACCCCCTAAGTCCCCATTTGTAAGCACAAAATCTAACATCACCCTTTCTCTTGTGGATTCCATCATCATTTGTCTGAGCAGATCACTTTGAAAGGCATCCACAATCTCTTTATTTCAACACACTGTTTGAAAATTATCCCCAAAAAGTTTAAGCTTCATCCACAATGTTAAGGTCTTGAAGGCAAGTAGTCACTCACTGGTTCGGGAGTAAACCATTGGAACTTTAAAATGGCACAAGGCACCACATCGCACACAAAAGGCTACCTATTAGACCTACTAGCTCACAGACTCTCAGCAAATAACAATCACACAATTGAAAACCTCAAATGGAAAGAGGTACAATGGTCAGATCACAGAAAATTCACATTCACATTATAATGGAAAGAAAATGGTAAAAATAGAGAACCAAGAACACCATACACACTTATAACCAGAGGGAAGGTGAACAACCACACATTCTGGACAACAGCGATGAATGAATACAGAAACACATCACCCGAGGACATACACTCCATGAGAAACTAGGGCAAGGCAAGCGAAAACACTCTAAATAAAATAGCACCACTCAAAACGAAAACAAGGAATAAAAAACCACCACGTCCATGGTTTAATGACAAGCTACTACAAATGAAAAAACTGTGCAGGAAACTTGAAAGAACAGGGGCCAAGAACAAAACAGACACAAACAAATCCAAATGGAGAAAAGTGATAAGAACATACAAAAACAGCATAGAGAAAGTCAAAATAGAACACTACAGCAAATATGCGAACCCAGCACAGACCAACACAAAAAAAATGTTCAAACTCATGAACAAACTATTGCACACCCAAGATGTACTAGCACCAACTGCAGATGAGCTTGTACAGCATGTTAAAACACAAAATAGCAAACATAAGGTCAAATCTTGCAAAAATCACAAAACTCCATCACAGGAATTCCTATAAGAATGCAAAACAAACAACACCCATGCTGTAGCAGAGAGAATCTGGTCTTTCTTCAAGTATCCCGAATGAAACACAATAAAGACACGATTGATAAAATACACAAATGCCCACTGCCTACTAGACAATTGCCCTAACTATATGATGAAAGACCCACCGGAGAGGTCCATCAAAGACATCAAATACATGTTCTCAACATTGTACTCACACCAAACCCCAAAAACACAACCAGCAAGATCAGCAACATCCAAAACTACAGACCAGTAGCCTCAATACCACTACTGACCAAAACGATGGAAGGCCTGGTAGCACAGCAACTAATGGAATACTTGACACAATTCTCAATCCTTCACAAATCCCAATCAGGTTTCAGACCACAACACAGTACAGAGATGGTCATAACCACCCTAATAACAAGGTTCAGAAACCTAATCTGCAAGGACAAAATTTACTACTACTACAATTCGATATGTCAAGTGCATTCAACCTAGTAGATCACACACAAATCTTTGAAGACACATCTGTTCAATAAAGCCTACAAAAAGAACCCTTAAAGACAAAAATCACCACACAACCCACCCAAACAGCTAAATACACCTCCTACACCACCCTATTTAACACCCCTTCTCTATCTTCAAATATCTTCATCTTACCACTGAATGTATCTAGGATCCTCTCATGATTATGTCACAATAACACTCTGTAAGCCACATTGAGCCTGCAAATAGGTGGGAAAATGTGGGGTACAAATGTAATAAATAATAATAATAAATAATAACAACCCTGCTCGACAACATGGGAATCAGCGAAGCAGTGGCAGCATGGTTCAATGGTTTCCTAAAGACCAGATCCTATATTGCAAAGATGAGTAACCAAATGTCAGCCTCTTGGACCTCTGAATGTGGAGTATCACAGGGATCACCAATATCACCAATACTGTTCAATATAATGGCACCACTCAGACAAAAACTGAAACAAATGGGCTTCAACCCATTCATATGTGCAGACGACATCACCATCTACATACTGTTCAACAAAAGTATCACAGACATACAGGACAAAGTTCAAACACGCCTAGAGCTCATGGAAAACTGGGCATCACCCTTCAAACTCAAACTAAACAGAGACAAAACCAAATTCCTTGTTTTTGGATAATGCTGGGATACAAGAAGGCATAAATAAATAAATATGTGTGATTTAATGGGTAGCCAGTGTAGATTTTGGAGTAGAGGTCTTGTGCTTTCGAATTGATTTTTACCATATAAGTCTTGCTGCCATATTTTGTGCAGTTTGTAACTTCTTTAAGGTCTGTTCCTTGCATCCTGCATAGATTCCGTTACAGTAGTCTGCATGTGCAAGGACCATGGTTTGGACGAGGGAGCGAAAGACATCGCGTGGAAAATAGTTTTTTATGCGTTTGAGTTTCCACATTGTCTGAAACATTTTCTTTGTAGTGTTTGTGACCTGTTTGTTGAAAAATAGTGCCAGATCTATGGTGATTCCTAGGATCTTCAGGTCATCTGCTATGAGGATAGTTGTTCCCATAGCATTGATGGATGTAAAGTGATCGGTATTGTATGGTGAAGTATCAGGTAGTGAGTTTTTACCTTATTTAGTTTCAGTTTGAAAGTTGCTACCCAGAGTTCCATGAGATTTATGCTGTCTGTGATTTTGGAAATAATTTTGGATGTATCTTTTATGACGGGGATGAAGATGGAAACATCATCAGCACATATGAAGGGGTTCAACCCTTGATTGGAAAAGGATCTTAGAAAACAACAAGGTAGATGATCTGCAAACTCAAAGATGAAAAACAACAGAGCAGATCAGTGGAAAGTCAACATGAATTTTATTAATGAGATCATAAAAGAGCCCGACACAGGCCATGTTTCACCCAATAGGGTTGTGTCAGGGGCTATTCAAAGATCCTCATTGTCAATAAGTGAATATGTATCAATAAGTTGTAATAAATATATAGGGGACCACAAATCTATCCTTTCAAACGCTAGATTAAAAAAACAGCCAATATTCCCACATACAGGTGCCGATAACAATCAATGCATTGATTGTTAATAAAATTAACAATCTCATTAATAAAATTCATGTTGACTTTCCACTGATTTGGAAAAGGATCTTGCAAGGAGGACCTTGGGGGAAGCTGAGTTCTGCATGCCTGCAGCCCTGCACAGTCTTGGGAGAGAACCACTCAATACCAAGATGGCTGACAAAACAGGACGCCCATGACTAGGCTCCGATCACCCACCTTGTATGCCTGCTCCCTTGGCCAGTGTGCTGCCATTTAGCGGAGGAGAAACAGGGGGAAGGCGGAGATTGGAAACAGTCCCTCGTGCCCCGGCTCCTGGGAGGAATCAACCGCTCTTCCGGCCCCCTACGAGGCTGCTCCATGCCGAGGCAGGACCACGCGGGACCAATTCAGAGCCCAGGACAATAGCTGGGCTCCTGTCCGACAAGCCCCAAAGCATCCCAGGCACCACAGTCACCGCCACCCCCCCCCCCCCAGAGCCCACCCGTTGATCTGAATGCTGAGAGACAAGAGGCCCGGATGAGGGCACAAAGGAAGGTGCGCCAGTGGTCCAGGACGATCCGCTCTAGCCACCCCCTCCACCCTGCTTGCATCAGCGCCGGATCCCACAGCGGACTTAAGGGAGAAGGACCATTACGGAGCACATACCGTCCCGAATGCCAGACATGCAGTGAGTATACATATTCAGGTCTTCAACCTGAGCAAACATCCAGAGGGGACTGAAGGACACAGCCAACTTTGCGGTCTTGGCTGTAGCTTGCACAACCAGACCCCCATGCACACCCAAGTGCTGACCGAACAACGCCAGCCTCGGCCTGTACCTGGCCCAGAGCAGGCCGGGCCAGACCCGAACCTGGACACACACCTGAACGCCTACAGACCAGCACTGGCCCTGCTGATACTTCCCGCAAGGAACAAAGGGCAAAATCTAGCCCCGTCCAGCCCAGCAGACCATCCCCACTAGGCTCAAGGCCCAAAGCGATACCTGGGCCCGGTCCAGCAGAGGATCCCCAATTAGATTGAAGGTTGGTGGGGGTCTGCGCCCTGATAGGGAACTGTTGGCGCACACTGACTGAACCTAGCCCTGTTGTTGTTTTTTTTCCTCTCCTCTTCCCGTTCTCTCCACCATGAGGTAGCCTTTAATACTCTGCCTAGCCCTCTTGGGTTTGATAATGGGCACCCTATTTGATAACCCAGGCCATAGTCCAATCTCTGTTGTAGTCAATTTACCTAGAAAATCAAAAACCCATAAACAACCGAGTCACTGGGTCAATCACATGCGAGACTATAGTCCACACACCAAACCCAACTCTCGGCAAAACGCTCTGAAGTCTCCTGTACATCCTAAATCCCGGTCTCTGCTGAACCTGCCCAAACAAACCAATTACTTAGAACAACTGAACCACCCAACACCGGTACCAGGAATTTGTGTTAATGCTAGATCTGTGATAAATAAGGCCTTACTAATAAGGGATCTCCTGGAATCTTCTGACCTAGGCTTTTTATTCATTTCTGAGACATAGCTTATGGAAGCTAATACCCGATTCTACCTCACTTATACCCACCAGGATATGACATCCTTCAAGATTAGGAAAAAAAGGAGGGGAACTGGCCCTTGTTTACAAGAGCTTTCTATGCGTATCTTTAGTCAGCTCAAGGGTATTCCCAGAACTGGAATATATGCTATGCAAACTCCATGATGAGTCCAAAGAAGCCAACCATGTTGCACTACTCCGCATTTACCGTCCACCAGGGACCTGGAGCAAAGTTGAACCCACTATATTGGAGGTCATCTCATCCACCATTTCCCAATTCCCTAGAAAAATAGTCCTAGGAGACCTAAACATACACCTAGAGAATGAAACGTATACCAATGTTATAAACTTTAGATCATTCTTGGAGATAAGTGAACTCACCATGCTTATGGAGGGCCCAACTCATGAGCAAGGCCACCCACTAGATTTCCTTACTTCATACCCCAACAACTTGATTAACTCATTCAAATGGTCTGACCACTTCCCACTAGACTTCACTATTAACATCCAACTGATGACTCATCCTAAGCACCAGCCTTTTCAGCTGATAATCTCCAGGGTGGAAAATCAACAAATCCAGCTTCTGGACCGAGTTAAAAGACTTCCTCACCCCTGAAATCCCCATGCAAGAATCAATAAAATCCATCTGGGACACTACAATTAAATCAGTGCTTGATAAAATTTGCCCCGTGACTACCAAAAAGGTCAAGACAATTCAAAAATCCCCTTGGTTCTCAGAAGACCTATCACAGCTAAAACAGAAATGTAGACATCTTGAAAAGCAATGGAGAAAAAGCAAAACAACAGTCGATAGATCCAAATGGAAACTTGCCTTTCAACATTACAAACTAAAAATAGCTGACTCCTAATGAAAATATTACAGTTGTCTAGTTGGTCAGGACAACTTTGACTATAAAAAACTATTCATCCTAGTCAGAAGTCGAATCGCCACCATCCATTTTGACAAATCGCTTCAAGCTAGCCCCACTGCACAAAAATTAGCAGACTTTTTTGAGAACAAGATTGATCAAATCAGACTAGACTTAGATAAAAGCATCCCAACATAGGAAACCTTAAAAATCTCAAAGTCAGGAACCTGTCCAGGACCAGACCCAAATCAGGGAATTAAAACAATCAAATATGGGAAGCTTTTCTACCACTATCATATGAGGAAGCAAAAGTATTGTTACTAAAATGCTCTCACTCACACTGCAATCTGCTCAGAATTCCTGTTTCAAACCACACCACCAGAAGTGATTCAATGGCTAACTGACTGACTTAATAAACTACTTGAACTAGGCTCCCTTCCTGTAGACATGGGCAAAATTATATTCACATCACTATTGAAGGGCCCAGGGTTAGATACAACCTCGATAGCAAATTACCGCCCAGTGGCGAGCATTCCCCTCTTTACAAAAATGATAGAATCCTACGTTAGCAAACAACTTACCAAATATCTAGACACATTCTCCATCTACACCATTCATAATTCGGATTCAGAACTGCACACAGCACTGAAACCCTTCTCCTAGTTCTAACAACATATGTCAAGCAATATCTATGCAAAGGGTACCTGATCCTACTACTTCACTTCGACATCTCGGCTGCGTTCAATGCAGTGGATCATGGAATACTACTTGAAAGACTAAATCAGATAGGAATAATAGGATCGGTCCTCAAATGGTTCAACAAATTACTCTCCAATCGTTGCTACTCTGTAAAACATGACAAGCTTCTTTCCAGTCACAGGACCCCAAAATATGGTGTCCCTCAAGGATCCCCACTATCTCCCATCATGTTCTTCTTCATGTCTTCCCTCAGCTCAATACACCTTGGAGTTGGAGAGCTACCACTATCATACGCCGATGACATTATGCTCCTCCTACCACTGACATCCTCACATACAAATCCAGCCCAGTCCATATTAACTGGGATAAATACTATTCAAACCTGGGCTTCGGAAAACAAAATTAAACTGAACGCGCAAAAGACGAAGATCTTATGGTTTCGGAATCCAGGAAGTGAGGTCCCAATCTCAGTAACCCTACCCAATGACAGAACCTTCTCAGCTGAATCAGAAGCTAAAGTACTTGGGGTCATCCTAGACTTATTCTTATGTTTCTCATCCCACATCAACCTACTATGGAAGAAAACGATGTTTAAGATGAGACAACTATGTCTAGTCAGGTCATTCTTTGATCAAAAAGCCTTTGCGCTTTCAGTCCAAATGCTGATCCTACCACATCTGGATTACTGTAACATCCTATTCTTTCGCATTAAAAACCAATATCAAGATCCAAGATGGCGCCTTGAGTAGATGTGCGCTGCAGCAGCTCCTGAATCGTATCAAGGATCTGGTGAATGGTAGTTACCTCGGACCTGTGATGGGGAAGAGGAAAGGGAAGCCCAGTGTGCTTATCTCCACAAGCCGGGTGAATCCACCTCCCATGTGCCAGATGACCTTGGAGGAAATGGGAATATGAGCACCAGGAACTCGGGTTAACACTTTGAGAGGTTCCGAGGAGGTATTGGACCATAGCGTTGAGGGAGTGATGCCCAGACAACAGCGCCTCCAAGACCCGGAGGAAACACAGAGGCAGCGGTGTAACGGCATGTTGAGACACCCGGATGTGGTGGAATCCCAGCGGCTGTAGGTGGAGACCCCGTTGCCACATCGTCGCCTGTAGGAGTAACATCGCAGACAGGTTTGGTGCTACAAACTCTCTTACCTGTGAGGGAACAGAGTGAACCCTCCGTGGGAACTGGAGAAATAACGAGACCAGCTGATATTACAATGGAAGTATTAAGGGAATTGATTCAAGGACTATTAACAACTCTACATCAATTCTCAGGTTCTTTGCGGGCTGAAATGGCGGGAATGATACAAGTTCAAAACCAATTGTCTGGTAAGGTCGAAGAGCAGAATACTAAGATGGAGGTCTTAGATAATGAGGTAAAATCTTTAAAACTTTCTACATTAGCAATAATAAAAGACAATAACTTCCAAAAGCGTAAGATTGAATACCTGGAGAAACAGACAAGGAGGAATAACTTACGTTTTCTGAATTTCCTCAAATCACCCCTTATTCCTGCATTAGAAATGTTAAAAAAAATACTTTGGAGAGGTTTTGGGTATACTTCATGAAGGTTTTCCGCCAATAACAAAAGTTCAATATATCACCGGTACTGGAATAAGAAGAACGCCTGATATTCCCCAGCCTGATTTGAATTTAACAGAATTTCTTGAAAGTTTTATGGAAGTTATAAATGAAAGAACAACATTTTTAGTATCGTTTGCTCTGGAACTGGATCAAAATAATGTATTTAGACTTTATTTCTGCCATATTAATACCCTCTTTCTTGGATCTAAAATACAGATTTTTCCTGATTTTTCAAGAGATACTCAGAAAAGAAGAAAAGAGTTTATGATGTTAAAGGCGAGAGTCCTTCGTTTAGGGGGGGGACTTTTCTTCTTAAATTTCCGTGTAGATGTAATATCTCTTTGAGCTCCTCAAATAATATTTTCTTTGATCCAGGGAAGTTGTTAGAATTTATTTCCAGTAAAGAATAAGTTTGCATATCCTTAATCGCTAACGCTATTTTTTTCGGCTGCACTAACTTGTGTTCTTTCTACTCATTTGATTATTATTATATTCACTTTAATTAAGTATTAAATATAAATATTTCCTTGTTCTTGGATCATATAATTGTGGACTAAATTTAATTGATCTTATTTCTATGTATTATGATTTAATTTACTAGTGATATATCTATATATATAAAACTCACCCTCAACGTTCTATTGGCTGCTGACGTCACTGAAGCCAAGGTTCGTATGTTCGAAGCTCTGAAGCCTCGAAAATCACAGTCTCTGGGCCCCGCCCTCACGTCAAACGTTATGACGTTTACGGCGGAGGCGGAGCAATTCACCACCCTCGCGTCAAACATTATGATGTTGAGGGCGGAGGCGGAGCAATTCACCCACATCGACGATGGGTGGGGGGGGGGGAGCCACAGGAAAGCCTTGCTAGCGCCCGTTTCATTGGCTCCAGAAACGGGCCTTTTTTAACTAGTTTTCTATATTGCATAATTTATGTCTATTGCATAAATGTAAAAGTAAAATTCATAAATAAAAAATAAAAATAATAAAAAAAACCCAATATCAAAATAAACTACAGATCATGCAGAACACAACGGCAAGATTAATTTTCAAACTGAACAGATATACTAGCATGTCAACATACCTTGTCAAACTACATTGGTTACCCTTGGCCAAAAGAATCAAGTTTAAAGTTGCTTGCCTAATCTACCAGATCCTTCAAGGTGCTACCTCTGAACTGTTGATTAATATCTCATATATCTGCATTGTTCACTCAAACAGGCTGAAAGAACAATTGATCTTAGCCCCACTGTTCCATAAGGGAATTTGATTTCAGAAGATCTTCAACTCACTCTTCCCTGTATCAGGTATCTTTCTCTGGAACTCTCTCCCTCTGGCATTAGATTAGAGTCCAACTACCCCAGCTTCCAGAAGCGGTTAAAAAGCTGCCTCTTCCCAAAGACTACTACACAACAAACATAAACCCTTTAACTTCTTGAATGGAGTACAAGACTATCAAATAGAAAACAACCCACTCTCACACCTTTAGTATCACACAATATAACATTTGACATCTTTTGTCCTAATCTGTTATTAAATCCGCTGATTTTGTTTGAGGTGACCAGTGATATTCGTAGATGGAGGCCCAGAATTTAGTTGCGTCAACTTTTCTTCATGAGTTATGAATGGTTCATGGTTGTGTGTAGTTTGAAGTGGTCGGACCAAGAAATTTCTCTCCAGTTTTGGTTTTTGTATGGTAAAGTCCTGGTTGGATGAGAATCTGTGTGCTATTAGGTCTAAATCGTGTCCTTTGGTATACATAGAGGGTTCTAGTGACCATTGGAAGTTCCAGAGGTGCAGGAATTCTACACAGTCCTTTGTGCTTTCAATATTTTCATTTTCTAAGTGTAGGTTTATTTCTCCTATTATCAGTATGTTGGAGTTGGTTGTGCAAGTGTTGGAGATAAAGTCCATGAAGTGTGTTTGGGCCATTTTCCAGTTTCCCGGAGGCTTGCAGAAAAGTACGCAGCTTAGGTTGTTATGTAAAGCTTTGTCACTTATTCTAACTGAGGCAATTTCCAGTTGTGGTATTATGGATTCTGTAGTGAGTTCCAGTGTTAAGAAGGATCTGTAGATGAGTGCTATGCCCCATTCTTTCTTCCCAGTTCTGATCCAATTCAAAATTTTGTATCCAGGAGGACATAGGTCTAGGATTATGGGGTCGTCTTTATCATGAATCTACGTTTTGGTTAGGAAGATCAGTCCTAGGTCTTTGTCTAGTATCCAGTCTTTGATTGTTTTAGCTTTGTTGACTGCTGTTCTAGTGTTGATGTAACCTACTGGTACTGGAAGATAATTGTCATTGGGTAACACGATTCTGGGGATTTTCACTAATTGATGTTTGGTAGGGTTTTGGGTTTGGTTAGTTTCCTTTTTGGCAGGTTATTGTGTTTGGGTTGTTGTAGGATGTGTCTCTTCTGCTGTTTTGGGGTTTGTGGTTTTCCATCTGTTAAGAGTGAGGTCGACCTTAATGGATGGTGCTATGTCTAGTAGAGTGATTAGAGCTGAGGAGTATTGGTATTATGTTGCTGTCACCCTGTGTGAGGGCTACTAAGGTGGATAGTAGAGTAAGAATGGATATGCTTAGTAGATATTTGGTGACATTCATTTTGTCTTTGTGTTGCTAGGTACTGGAGATTTATTTCGGTTCTGGGGTGGGGGGAGGTGGGGTAGAACACTGTGTGTTGTGTTGTATTTTGTGTGTGTGTGTGGGGTGTTTCTAAGTTTTGCCACGTTAGTGTATTCCAGATGGAATTTAACTGTGGGCTGAATGGTCAAGGCTTTGCTAGGTGTGTGGAGTGAGGTGTATCAGTGGGAGGGCAGAGTGGTGTTGTGACAGCCTGGGAGTGGGCCTCAAGCTGTCCCATGATGGCAGAGTGCATTAGAAACTGTTTGAGTGATACACAAGGTGGTGGCAACTGGTGTTCAGTCTGAAGTGAAGAAGGTGATAAGTGGAGCGATGTAGGGATTGATTTTGGATCTTGTTCTGTTCAAGATCTTTTGTGTGTAATATTGGCGGAGTAGCCTAGTAGTTTGAGCACCTGGCTGAGAAGCAAGGGATCCTAGTTCAAATCTTACTGCTGCTCCTCGTGATCTTGAGTAACTACCTTTATCCTTGATTGCTTCAAGTACATACTTGAATATAAGCCCTCCAGGGACTGAAACTATCTTGTGCTACTAATTAAAAAGGTGTGAGCTAAATGCAAATAAATGAACTGCAGAGATGTCAGGAAGAAATGTTTGTCTCTTGCAAATGACACCATGATCTACAATCTAAAAAAGTTAAGGAGCGATTAGCTACTAGGCAGTTATGTTTCAATTTTTTAAATGTTTATGTTTATTTCACACTTGATAAACTACCTTTCTGTAGATACACCTATTCACACTACTTTTAGCGTCTCCTAGGATCAACTTACTTAGTACTATCTACCTGTAATCCTATAGTCTATACTACTACTTAACATTTCTAGAGTGCTACTAGGGTTACGCAGCGCTGTACAGTTTAACAAAGAAGGACAGTCCCTGCTCAAAGGAGCTTACAATCTAAATATGGAATGTTGCTAGTGGAATAGCAACATTCCATGTAGAATGTCAAATAGTAGCAACATTCCATGTAGAATCTCAAGTAATAGCAACATTCCATGTTCCACTGCACTAACCACTAGGCTGCTACTCCTCCATTACTACTACTACTACTACTTAACATTTCTAGAGCGCTACTAGGGTTACGCAGCGCTGTACAGTTTAACAAAGAAGGACAGTCCCTGCTCGAAGGAGCTTACAATCTAAAGGACGAAATGTCAAGTTGGGGCAGTCAAGATTTCCTGAATAGAGGTGTAGTGGTTAGGTGCCGAAGGCGAAAAGAAAAAGCCTCAACAGACTAAGGTTTTAGCCTTAGAGCTAATGTTTTAGGAGGCTGTTGAGGCTTTTTCCTCCATCGTATAAAGAACCACAAAAGACAATACATAGAGTTCCGAGATAGACTATAGGATTACAGGTAGATAGTTTCTGTAGATACAGTCAAAGTGGTTTACATATACTGTTTTTTGCAGGTACTTTTCTATCTCTAATGGGCTCACAATCTAAGGTCATTTGTACCTGGGGCAATGAAGGGTTAAGTGACTTATCCAGAGTCACAAGCAGCTGCAGTGGAAATTTAACCCAGTTCCTCAGGATCTCAAACCTCTGCACTAGCCATTAGGCTGCAGCGGGATGCCTTTGGGGCAGAGAAACCTGAAAGAACAATCAAGGCCCATTCTAGGTTAACCTGCACCCACAAAACTGGAAGTGTGATCTCCATTCAGTCCTTCCCATCCCCCAGCATCAATAATGGATTTAAGTGTTTGCTGTCCCTCTGTGCTGTTGCTGATGTTTCCCCAAACCACAGGGAAACACTGGGAATTGCAGAGTCACACAAATCTTCTGTGATCCTCCTGCACACAGTCAAACCTTTAAATTAAAGGCAGCCAAAGAATGCTTCAGGTCAGTGGGAGGCTTCCAGGGATAGGTAAATTAAACCCACATAGTTGGTATACTCCAAAGTTCCCCAATGCGAGACCGCATTTCGTAGCTCTTCCTCAGGGGGAACGACCCCTAATCACCAACAGGACTAACATCCAGGCAGGGAATCCCAGCTTTGCTTAGTGTTTCCCTGTGGTTTTTTTTATCACAGGGATAAGAACAGTGGCTTTATATTGCAGTGGAGTTTTTTTCTTCACTTGAGAACTTGTTGGATACAAAGATCAGTAACGTTCAATATCTGCTGTGATTATTAAGAACTGGGTTTTGTGTGCCCTTGTGGGTTTTTTTAGGGCTCACTGACTGATCTTTTTTGAGATTGTGCTCTGGTGATACACAGAGGCTGAAGAAACTGCAATTTAGGGTTTTTGTTCAATGTTATGTGTGGGATTTACATATGTGATCAGGGTATAAGGCTGGTGTGGATGGCAGTGTGAGTGAGTTGCAGGGATATTATTTGGTAATGCTTTTAATGCACTGGTTTGTTTTAACTAATCAAGATTTTGTAATTTATAGAACAGGAGTACTGTTTGTTGTTAATGTTTTAGGTACCTCCTATTATATATATATCCCCTATTAGGATTAAGATTTCCCTGTTTCACAGCCTGCTTCTCTAACCACTAAGCCAGTGGTTTTCAACTAGAGAGTTACATGGGGACAGAAATTTCACCCATTCCCAATGGAATCTACCTACTAAGATCCATTCCATCTGAAACAGGCTAGTGAATCAGGAGACAAACGGCCAAATTGGTTCCAAAGCAATGCAACTTTATTGCTAGCAATGAACAGCACTGAGTTCTCTCAGGATACTGTGTGTCACAAATCATCTGACACTTACATTTATACTTCCCTGCTGGGCCTGCGCATTAGGCCCCTTATACATCACAGTGGACATGCGCAGTAAACATTTGTAGTTCTTACAGTACATATTTGTAGTTCACAGTACATACACACGTCATAATACTGAAATGATACTGGCAAGGGAAACGAAACTTAGTATCTTGCTGTACACACAATGCTCCTTTCTAGCAAAGGAGATAAGGTTCGTTAGGCTCAGAGATGCAGGTTGGGGGGTGACGACACCCTCCAAGGCCATCTAGTCATGTGGCACCTACGTGCAAGCTGGTTTCTGTGCAAGCCTTGCTTACTACTGTTACAAGCTGTTTACCTAATACACCTGCATCCCGTCTTATACTAATAGGCAGCAAGCAGCACAAGCTGACAAGTTGTAGTTAAGGCACAGTACAGGAGAGCTTAAATGTCCAATACATTCAAGTATGGAGTATGCCAAAAAAGGCAGAAACAGAGGTAGTATGCACAAGGTAAAGTCCATCAGTATGCACAAAGCTTGAGGTTGTTCTGTTGGTCCAGTAGTACAGTGTTCCACTCCTACAATTCCCCCCTTTTGATACTTGAACATCCATTCTGGTGGAGAG
This sequence comes from Microcaecilia unicolor, assembly GCF_901765095.1. Classification (NCBI taxonomy): domain Eukaryota; kingdom Metazoa; phylum Chordata; class Amphibia; order Gymnophiona; family Siphonopidae; genus Microcaecilia; species Microcaecilia unicolor. The sequence goes on along the minus strand of NC_044042.1, from coordinate 91,311,477 downwards.
TATCATCTCCATACGCCTGAAAGGAAAGAGAAACAAGAAGCATTAGCGGGGAGGCAAAAAGGGAGCCCTAAGCTCTTGCGCAGCCGCTGGTTGCTTCGCCGGGGTTGAGACGGAGGGTCCCTAGTGGAATCCCCCCCCCCCCCTTTGTAGCCGGGCTTGTGCTGTCACAAGGGCATTGGCTCGTGAAGTGCTCGAAAGAACAAAATTTTGCTTCATCCAGAAAATTCTGTTTCGTCTACATCAGATTGGGGGATGGGGGAATACATCTGGAGAGCCATGAGTTGGGCGGCTTGCTCGGCGATCAGCGATGCTCTCCATGGTGGAGCGGAGACACCTGAAAATAAAGGGGAGAGACAAAGGTATTAATAGGCAGGACAACAAAACAGGCCACCCATAACGAGGAGGCTCTTGAGACTCCCAGAGGTCGGGAGCCAGTTGGTTAAAGAGGATGTCCAATCCCAGGCGCTATTCCAAGTTTGGACGGGGACGTGAGCCAATTTCACCATCCGATCAGTAATCTCTCTGATGACGTGACTCTGGTCATCAATTTGTAGGCAGCAGTTGCTGAGATTAAATTTGCCGCACACCCCTCCCTCCTGGGCCAAGAGGTAGTCAAGAGCCAGGCGATTCTGGTAAACCGCGGTAATCAATTTGGTGTTTTGGCATGCCAGGATGTTAAGGGCAAGGGCCGAGTCGTTAGTGAGTATTTCGAGCACTGCCTGCAGACGGATAATGTGATTCAGCATGTAGATAGGAGTACGATACCCATATGTGCCATCTTCAGCCCATGTGGCCGGTCCATAGTAGTGAATGATACGTTCTGGAGGCCACTCGTTGTCCTTCCAGTCTCCTATCTGGACCTTGGGTTTGAAGTCTCGAGGGGACCGTTTTCGTCTGCCCATGTTGCCAGGCCCCTTCTCCATATACAGAGGTATACCTAACGTCTCGCCTACGCGCAGGGGCAGGAGGAAGAAACTAGGACGGACGGTGCCCAAAAGACAGGTACCATACCAGCGGGCTGGGAGCTGCTCATAGGCTCTGCGACCACAAATGTAGTAGTAGCCCTCCGGGGCTATCCATTTAAGGGAGGCGTTTCCCCCGTATGTCCAGGTTGTATTCAGTGTGGGTTCGGTCCAAATGGGCACCGGGGCGGGCAGGTTGTCCGTTTGCCACCAGGTGGTTCGGCTTCCATTAAACTGGAGGACCCCCGTGCAAGCGGAATCTCCCACTGGGACGGAATAGCGCTTCGAGGGAGCCCGGCTAGCGCAGAGGGTACCTATGATGTTGGTCCTCAGGGCCCATTCGTAAGGCCTCGGACGCCGGGGCAAGGTAATGTTGGTGGCGTTGAGGGCATCCCACATGTGCTGGTGAATCTCCTTGGCTTCCCAGGGCCATTGCTCACCCATGTCGGTGCCTCCACAGACGAAACAGTTGGCAATTCCTAGGGAGAGGGCAATGTTTTCGGCCAGGTTGAGGAACATGTTCCGAGCTTCGGGAGAAATGGGGAACTTAGTCGCTGCCTCCTCAGCGCGAGCAATTTCGTCGAATACGTCCTGGTACCCGACAACAGTGGTCTGATAGTGGGTGGGTGCCTTCTCCTCAAGGCTCTGGCTGATGGTGATGAAGGTTATAGGGTCTGCTCCGGCCCCGTCGATGCCAAAACCCCAAGTTTGTCTCCAGGGGGTCCCAGGTCCCCTTAGCGGCCATTCAAGGAGCACGGTGTTGTCAGAGCCTCTGCGAATTTCACCTAGACTGGGGCATCCGGGGTATCCACCTCCGGTGTAGGCACACACTCATTCCCATCCCGAGGTCCAGGTGTCTGCTGCACAAGGTAGCCACGACCAAGGAGATCCATATCTTCCGTCTAAAGTAAGGGGGCAAACATACTTGTGATCATTTGCGTAGGCCTTGCGCCAGGCTAGATTTCCGCACTTGTGGGACCAGGGGTGTCTGTCTATAGCAACGCAAACGTCAAAGGTAAGGGTGGCTACAGTTTGAGTACCACCGGCAATAATGCGGGTGGAATTAACGTAATACAGGATGCCATCTCCCTGGACTCCCATAGACCCGACATACTGGGGGAGCCCCACACTGAGGGTGACATTGTAATATCTGGGCTTGACTGGGCTGTGGCAGATAGTGAGATTGTTCTGGATGCACCGGTAAAACTGTTGGAGTCCAGTCGGAGTCGTAATGGCACAAACCGGGAGGGGTCGGCAATCGCCTTCCGGAGGTTGTGACTGATGGATGAGGGTGGTGACCAGGTGATATCCCCCCTCTATGCGATTGCGTACTGAGCGCAAGCACTCAGTACAGTTCTGACTCAGAGTGATAGGCTGGTTCGAAGATGGGCAGAGGAGAAGTATGAAGAGTAGCTTCAACATCATATGTATGGGGGGAGGTATCCCAATCTCTGCAGTAGGAAGATTATGAGACTTAGAATGACGGCTCCAATAAACAGGGAGCCAAAGACGCAGTGGGTCCAATAGCTGAGCTTCTGTTGCTGGGTAGGCATGGACCTGGTTCACTTCCTCGTTAGGGTCAGCCTGTAGTGGAGCGTCAGGGTGTTGACGGGCAGTCCAAACTTTAGGCGTGCCGCCGGTAGGTGCAGCGGGTTTCAACCTGGTCCAATGTATCCACACGGGACTTCCTGCAATTTTAACAGCGGTTGGGGTGGTTAGGAGAACAAGGGAGGGCCCTTTCCACTTGGGCTTTAGACAGTCAGATTCATCCCACTCCTTTACCCAGACTTCATCCCCCACCCTAAACTGGTGTGTAGGATTAGTGAGGACCAGGGGACCTACACTCTCAGTGTACTGTTGGATGTCCTGCACTACCTCGCGTAGGGCCTTCATCTGTTTTACTAAGGAGCTCTCGCCCTGTATCTGCAAGGAGTCGGGAAAGGAAGGTAGGGGTGGTGGTCTAGCGTACATCATCTCGTAAGGAGTAAGGCCTGTAGCCTTGGGGGTGCACCTGAGATTCAGCAAGGCAAGTGGGAGTAGGTCGGGCCATTTGGCTTTGGCTTCTTGGCATAGCTTGGCTAGCTGGTTCTTCAGGGATCGGTTAGCTCTCTCCACTATTCCACTGCTCTGGGGTCTCCACGCACAATGTAACTTCCAATCGAGGCCCAGCCTTGTACTGAGTTGTTGCGTCACTTCGCTGGCAAATGCGGGACCGTTGTCTGAATTTATCTGTCTGGGGAGGCCGTATCTTGGCAGGAGGTGATGGATCAATAAGGACTGTGACTTCCTTCGCCATTTCCGTTCTGGTGGGCTGGGCCTCAATCCATCCGGTGTAGGTACACACAGCGACGAGGATGGCTTTGTAGCCCCTGGCTGGGGGCATATGCGTAAAGTCAATCTGGCAGACGTGGAACGGACTAGTGCCTCGGAGGACATGTCCTGGCGTGGGACCGGGCCCCGTCCTCGGGTTATTCCGGGCACAAGTTGCGCATTGGGCGGAGGCATTTTTGGTCCAGAGTGACAATTTATTGATGTAGTAGGTCTTCTCGAGCAGGCGTCCCAGAGCGTCCTTGCCCAGATGGGTGCGGTTGTGGGCCTCCCTGGCCACCGTCCAGGCCAAAGCTTCGGGTATCCATATGCGCCCATCCTGTAGTACCCACCAACCATTGCGTGACTCCAGGCCCTCTTGCCGGGCCCATTCCGCCTCTTGTGGGGCATAGGTGGGGGTCTCTGTGGGGAGGTGAATGACTAGTACAGGGTCAGAGGAATGAGAAAGATAAGGGAGACGACTTGCCCTTTTTGCGGCATCATCCGCCCGTTGATTTCCCCGGGCGATAGGGTCCGTCCGGCCGGTATGGGCCCTGCAATGCATCACAGCTACTTTCTTTGGCTTCCATACTGACTCGAGTAGCTGGCAGATCTCAGTGGCGTTTGCGAGTCCCTTCCCTTCAGCGGTTAGATAACCTCTCTCTTTGTACAAGGCTCCATGCACCTGGAGGGTGAGGAAGGCGTATTTGGAATCGGTGTAGATGTTGACAACTTTTCCTTCAGCCCACAGGAGGGCTCTGGTGAGAGCGACCAGTTCCGCTTTCTGGGCTGACGTTCCGGGCGGCAGAGCCATAGCCTCGATCACATGGTCCTCAGACACGACAGCATAGCCAGCTCTTCGAATTCCCTCTATTACTTGGCTGCTTCCATTGGTGAACAGGGTGATGCCCCTTGCCAGGGTTGGTCCTTGAGGTCAGGCCTGCTAGAATGTACAGTGGCCATTACCTCTTCACAGTCGTGGAGTGGTGGTTCAGGGGCCGGAAGGAGGGTAGCAGGATTAAGGTTGGTTGTGTCCAGGATCCGCACCTCCGGGTTTTCGCACAGGAGGGCTTGATATTTAACCAATCGGGAGTTAGTCATCCATCTGGGTCCATGGCTCTCGAGTAGGCCACGGATGGTATGGGGTGTAGTCACAAAGAGGGTTTGGCCAAACGTCAGTTTATTGGCCTCGTGTATCAGCAGACAAGCCGCCGCAATGCTTCGGAGACACCCCGGCCATCCTCGTGCCATGTTGTCCATGCCCTTGGAGAGATAGGCTACAGGACGTTGCCAGGTACCGACCAGTTGGGTGAGGACTCCAAGTGCCAATCCCTTCTTTTCGTCGATGAACAAGTGGAACGGCTTGGTCACATCTGGCAGTCCGAGCGCTGGTGGGGCCACAAGGGCCTCCTTGAGGTCCTGAAGGGCTTTCAGTTCGTGTTTCTCCCACTGGAGGTTTTGGCCCTCGAGTTCAGGTCCTTTCAGTTTGGCGTACAAGTCTTGGGTCAGAACAGCGAAGTTGATGATCCAGATCCGGCAGTACCCAGCTGCTCCTAGTAATGCCCGCAATTCCTTCTTATTTGCAGGAGTGGGTTGGTTGCGGATGGCTTGGGTTCGGGGGGTACCGAGCCTCCGGGTTCCTTCTCGGAGGCGAAAACCCAGGTACTCGACTTCGATCTCACATATCTGGGCCTTTTTCCGGTTGGCTCGGTACCCCTGGGCTTCCAGGGTTTTCAAGAGGTAAAGGGTGGCTTCTGCACAGTCCGTGTACGTTTCACGGGCCACCAACAGGTTGTCCACGTATTGAACGACCGGTCCATACTCGTCCTGATACATCCTCAAATCCTGGGCAAGTTGGTCACCAAAGAGGGTAGGTGAGTTCTTGAATCCCTGTGGAAGCTGGGTCCATGTAAACTGCTGCTTACTTCCAGTCTGTAAGTCTTCCCACGTGAAGGCGAACAACTTCTAGCTATCGACAGCAAGAGGGATGGAAAAGAAGGCGTCCTTCAGATCAATGACACTATACCACTTGGTCTGGGCTGGCACTTGGGCTAGGATAGAGTAGGGGTTCGGTACAAGGGCAACTATGTCGGCTACCTGGTTGTTGACTTTCCTCAGGTCCTGGACGGGTCTGATGTTCCCGGCTTCTTAACGGGCAGCAGTGGGGTGTTCCACGCAGATCTGATCGGTTTGAGGACCCCTTGTTGAAGGAGTTTCTGTAGATGAGTTTGCATACTATGCCGGGCTGCATAGGGGATGTGGTATTGCCCTTGGTTGACGACTTGAGCATTTGGTTTAAGTTCAATCCAGATGGGGATGGCGTTGACGGCCAGTCCGCCGGGGTTCACTTCTGCCCATACGTTGGGCACCCCAGCCATCAGGGCTCTCCTCTGCCGTGCGAAAGGGGTGTCCTGGCAATAACGGCAGTCATCAGGGCCTGCAATGAGGGGGGCGTGTAGTCTCCATTCTTCCCGCACAGGGCAGATGAGCGTCACCGGTCGGTCTTCAAAATGAGCTTCTACTTCACCCGTGGTCTTAAACTTCAAGGTGGCTTGGAGTTTGCACAGTAGGTCTCGGCCAATCAAGGGGACTGGGCATTCGGGGACATGTATGAACTGGTGAGACACCGTCGTCCCTCCGATCTGGACTTGGCGCTCCTTGAGGAGGGGAGCAGTGAGTGACTTCCCGGAGGCCCCCACAATCGGTATGGTTTCTTTCGTTGCCGGGGCTATGGCAGTGGTGATAACAGATCGCTGAGCCCCAGTGTCTAGTAGGGCCTTCATTAATTGCGTCCCCACCCGGATCTCCACCAGAGGGTCAGTGGGGACTCTGCCCTCCCGGTCCCTTCATGCAGTATGGTCCCGGGTGGCGTCAAGGGCCATCTGCCATTCCTGTTGCTCGCCACGTCCCCGACCGCGGCCCCGTCCCCGTCTGGGGCCTCTTGGGCGGTTGTCGTCCTCCTCCTCTCTCTTCTGGTCTCGTGGCTTCTCCGGGCAGTCAGCCCACCAGTGCCCTTCTTCTCGGCAGTTAGCGCACTGGTTACGTCCTATGGGGGACCGTGTTCCTCTTCCTCTCCGGCCCCGGCCTCTGCCCCGCGGTCTGGACCCCAGGCGTTCTTCCAGTACCGTGGCCAACACATCTGCCTTCTCACGCATCCGTCTGGTCGACTCCTTCCGGGCTTCAGTCTTCTCTTCTTGGTCACAGTATCCAAATACGCGATCAGCTATAGCTTTCAGTTGGCTGATACTCATCCCTTCAAACCCCTCAGTTCTCTGGAGCTTTCTTCGTATATCCGGTGCTGACTGACTGACAAAACTCATGACCACTGTAGGGAGGTTCTTGGAGTCTTCGGGATTTATTGGACTATGTCTTCTAAATGCTTCCATGAGTCGTTCAAGGAAATCCCCTGGACTTTCGTCCTTCTGTTGGACTACATTGTGGATTTTTCCCATATTGGTAACCTTCTGTTTTCCCTTCTTAAGGGCCGCCAGGTACGCCTGCTGGTACCGGCGGATGATGGCTTGGCCTTCAGCGGTTCGGTAGTCCCACGCAGGGGCAGCAGTAGGTGCTTCCGCCTCTAAGAGGTTCTGTAAGTTGGCATGGCCCGGGTTCGCGTCCCGGACAGCTTGCTCCATATTCTGTTGTAAGAGGCGGCGTTCTTCAGTGGTCAGAATGTGGGCACTCAATTGTCTAAGGTCACCCCATGTCGGATTATAACTGTATATGATGCCTTCCACCAGTTTTTTTATTTTTATTTTTTTATTTTTTTTTAGTTACATTTGTACCCGCGCTTTCCCACTCATGGCAGGCTCAATGCAGCAGGCAATGGAGGGTTAAGTGACTTGCCCAGAGTCACAAGGAGCTGCCTGTGCCGGGAATTGAACTCAGTTCCTCAGTTCCCCAGGACCAAAGGCCACCACCATAACCACTAGGCCACTCCTCCACTAGTTCTATCAGCTGTTCAGGTTTCTGGTCGTACGAAGGCCCATGTAATTTCCAGTTATACAATCGGCACTGGAGAAGGGAACGTGGCTGTAGACGGTCGACTCGATAGGCTGGCCCCCGTCTGCTGCCGGGTTAGGGGTATAGGTGGTAGATTGCCGGACCGGGTATAGGTCAGTAATTCCCGCCCTTCGGCTGGAAGGGAGGGTGTTGCGCGGACTCGATTGGGGAAACTGAGTGATTTTCTTCACGACCCGCTGGCTCTTCCTCGAGGTTGCGGGGCCTGTTGACTCGGGCGAGCCTGGTCGGGAAGCGTCTTCAGCGTCCGACTCTGACTCGGAGGCCTCGGCGTTATTCTGGCCCTCCGCCATGCCCGTAAGGTCGGGGTATATGGGGGCGTAGGGAGGGGGCGCAATATCATCTTCGTAGACCTCCATCGTAGCAAGTATCGGGGCCTTCGAACGCACCTTTTCGGGCAAATCCTGAACTTTCCCTCGGGTTTCCTTCAGGGGTCTCATTCTGGGAAGAGTGTTGGTAGCACGGGGCGTGGTCTCTGTCTTAGCGGTGGTAGCACGGGGCGTGGTCTCTGTGGCTTCGATGCTAGGGGCGGTCGGCCTTGTGGGGGCGTTCCCTGCGGCCTTCGGAACGGCAACGGTTGCCGGGGTTTGGAGAGCGAAGGCATGGGTCTGCAGGGCTTTCAGGGCTTTAAGTTTAGTTTTCCGCCCCTTTCTCTGGTTTACCACCATGAGGGCGGCCTTTTCTACCTTATGTTGGGCCCAGTCCGGCGGGTTCCGGACTACATTCAACCACGCTTCTATATACGGTATGTCCTCGGGACAGCCTGGGTTTCCCTCAACTATAACGATATCCATCACTGCCGCCACCTTCTCATACTCAAATGACCCTTCCGGAGGCCATTCAGCAATCCCCAGCCCAGGCCACATAAATTGACATCGCTGTATCATCCCGGCCCTACTACATTTATCTTGGTCGAACACTTCGCTAAAGTGTTCCGTCATTAAATCTAGAGGTGTGGATCCACCCCCGCCCATCCTAACCTGAGTGCCAAAGGATAGGAGACAGACAAAGGGGGAAAAGGATGGTGGAGGAGTAAGGGGTCTCGTTCCACCAGACACGGAAGGGTCAACACTCGGCCTGACCGGAACGCGGTCGCCCGGTCCGGAAATGCAAGCCCACTCACACACTTTCATACGCCACAAGAAACCCTCCCGTTCGGTTTCTTCGCCAAGCCTAGTGAGTTTCGGGACCTAGTCCGTATTAGTCACTGGCTAAAAGAGGGTGATCATGCCTCTTCTTCGGTCCTTACTGGGCCGGTCACTACGTTGAGTATACTCGCCTGTCCGCCAGGGTCGCAGGCCGCGCCGTCGGTGCGCTTCTCTCCGGAGTCGGAAAAGGTGCCTTGCCGGAACCACACAGCCCCCTTTCCAGTCAGCCGGAATTGATCGGCCCTCCTCCGGGAGATGGACGCTGAAATCAGCGGTGGCCACTCACCACCTTCTCGGGAGGGGATCGATGACCCGGCCCGACTGCAATGGGGGAGGGGAAAGAATATAATCCGATTTTCCCTTTTGTAAATCACTCCTGGCTGGCTCGCCAATGAAACAGGCTAGTGAATCAGGAGACAAACGGCCAAATTGGTTCCAAAGCAATGCAACTTTATTGCTAGCAATGAACAGCACTGAGTTCTCTCAGGATACTGTGTGTCACAATCATCTGACACTTACATTTATACTTCCCTGCTGGGCCTGCGCATTAGGCCCCTTATACATCACAGTGGACATGCGCAGTAAACATTTGTAGTTCTTACAGTACACATTTGTAGTTCACAGTACATACACACGTCATAATACTGAAATGATACTGGCAAGGGAAACGAAACTTAGTATCTTGCTGTACACACAATGCTCCTTTCTAGCAAAGGAGATAAGGTTCGTTAGGCTCAGAGATGCAGGTTGGGGGGTGACAACACCCTCCAAGGTCATCTAGTCATGTGGCACCTACGTGCAAGCTGGTTTCTGTGCAAGCCTTGCTTACTACTGTTACAAGCTGTTTACCTAATACACCTGCATCCCGTCTTATACTAATAGGCAGCAAGCAGCACAAGCTGACAAGTTGTAGTTAAGGCACAGTACAGGAGAGCTTAAATGTCCAATACATTCAAGTATGGAGTATGCCAAAAAGGCAGAAACAGAGGTAGTATGCACAAGGTAAAGTCCATCAGTATGCACAAAGCTTGAGGTTGTTCTGTTGGTCCAGTAGTACAGTGTTCCACTCCTACACATCCCCACCCGTACCTGCAGGGCCAATGCTATTATTTACTTGCTTGCAGACCTCTGTTTCCTCCCAACCCCAACCGCCTCCCATGTTTTTTGGATGGTATTCACAGTTGCCAGCTGGGAAAAATTTTCCCAGCCTAAAATGAACCGTAAACCCACCCAAAAACCGCCCATAGCCAATCTCCGTCTCCCGCATCACCGAACCCCGCCCCCCGCGCCACTAACTCCGCCTCCCACGTCATCCCTGACATCAACCCCACCCCTGAAAGGCTTCTATTGGTCCAATTTGGACCAATAGAAGCCCCGGAAAAGCTTCTACTGGACCAAATTGGACCAATAGAAGCCCCGAAAAAGCTTCTATTGGACCGAATTGGACCAATAGAAGCCCCAGAAAAAAACGCCGAACTCGCACAGCGGCGACAGGAAAACCACCCAAAAAACCGCATCCCGCGGCCAGCGAAATTTTCCCGCCGCTGCTGGCGAAATTTTCCCGCCACTGCTGGCGAAAACCTGCCCAACTGGGCGGTAAAACCGCCCACCTGGCAACACTGTTCACTATTGAGTGTTCCAAGCCTCAGTCTGATCTTCCAGCTGCTTCTCTGGGAAATTCAAGCCTCATTCTGACGTTCAAATGGCCTCTTTCCATATGTTCCAAGCAAGCAGGTTGGCTGAAAACAGGAGATGGGGTGACATCAAAAAGTTGAAGCCAATTAGGTTAACCTCTGTTTACCCTTCCCCACTCAGCCATCATCCTAGTACACTCAAAACAAAGCAAACAAACCTATGAGCTGCTGCATCCACGCTGTCGTTCTTTATTGGTAACATTTTTATTTAATCCCACTTATATTTTCTAACATGCCGGCTTGTACAGCATACGGATGTACACAGAGGAAGTATAATAACGGAATAACTTTTCATAGAGTAGTAATTTGTTATAAATCGTAATCAGTGTGTCATTTGGAGGGGCTGTTTGTAGGGACACCCTAGCAAGTGTTAAATTCATGTAGAGATTTTTTTCTCCTGGTATAGGGCCACTAAAACAGACATCATGTTATGAGGATCAGTGCTCAACATTTAGAGTTACTATCTATTTATTTATTTACTTATTATGACATTTATATCCCACATCAAACATGAATTAGGATGAAACCTGGGAGCATTTAAAATCTTTTTTTTTTCTGTGCCTAGATCAAAAGAAAAAGATGGCATGTGGAAACTTGCTCCTTTTTTTGCAGATTGCAGTGGTATATTATAAAAATACACTTGATATTTTTATTACTACTATTTAAAAGACAGATATTGAATAATGCAGAAGTCCAGAGTTAGTCTAAATGTGCCAACATTGTCCAGTTCAGCACACTATTAGCCTCCAAGTTTATACAAAGATAATTATGTTCATTGGAAAATAAATCTGTTGGCTCAGGCTGCTTGCTATGTGAATATTCCATCACTGTTTCATTATTGCTACCAAGTATTACATATTAAGGGCATTTGCTTTAAACTTTGTTTTAATTTGTTTATCCAGTTCTTACATGCACATGGTTTTGTTTTTTTAAACCCAAAGATCAATCCTAAGGGTGGTGTTTCTGACTTTACTTGTTTTGGACTGCTTTGGGTCCTGTTGATCTGTACATCTGCTGTCTGGGATTTTGGAAGATGGAAATGAGAAAATAAACATTTTTGGGATGTACTCTGTAGAAGTTGTTTTTTAAATTTTGCAATGTGTGTATGGATGTCTGCTCTGGTGATACCACATCCTCTGGCAGTGAGTTATAGACCTCATACCATCTACAAAAATCATCAATCTCACAGCCATTTTCAAACAGGAAAAACATTGGGATTTCCTGTTTGAGAATACGTGACATGGACATTCTTGTGCTGAAAACATCCAAAATAAACAGCCATTTTCCAAAATGAAATGTCCAAAATACGAACACCAAAAAAACAGGCACAAAAATGTCTGTTTGCCATCATTTGTACAAAAATGGTCACACAGATGTCCTGGCAGAGCAGAGGAGCAACCTAGTAGTCAGTGCAGTGGACTTTAAACAGGAACCAGGTCCAAATCCTACCTTAATTCATTTATATGTTATTGTGAGCCCTCTAGGAACAGATAAATACCTATTACTGGCTAAATCCAGAGGTCAATATTCCATCCTCATTCTTCTTGATCTTTCCGCTGCTTTTGACACTGTCGATCACAGCATACTTCTCCTCACTTGGATTCCAGGGCTCTGTCCTTTCCGGGTTCTCTTACTACCTCTCCCTTCGCACCTTTAGTGTTCACTCTGGTGGATCCTCTTCTACTTCTATCCCTCTCCCTGTCGGCGTACCTCAGGGTTCTGTTCTTGGTCCCCTCCTCTTTTCTATCTACACTTCTTCCCTTGGTTCATTAATCTCATCCCATGGCTTTTCCTACCATCTCTATGCTGATGACTCCCAAATCTACCTTTCTACCCCTGATATCTCACCTTGCATCCAAACCAAAGTTTCAGCGTGCTTGTCTGACATTGCTGTCTGGATGTCTCAACGCCACCTGAAATTAAATATGACCAAAACTGAGCTTCTCATTTCCCCCCCCCAAACCCACCTCCCCGCTCCCCCCGTTTTCTATTTCTGTTGATGGCTCTCTCATTCTCCCTGTCTCCTCAGCTCGAAACCTTGGGGTCATCTTTGACTCTTCTCTCTCCTTCTCTGCTCATATCCAGCAGACTGCCAAGACCTGTCGTTTCTTTCTTTACAACATCCGTAAAATCCGCCCCTTTCTTTCCGAGCACTCTACCAAAACCCTCATCCACACCCTTGTCACCTCTCGTTTAGACTACTGCAATCTGCTTCTTGCTGGCCTCCCACTTAGTCACCTCTCCCCTCTCCAGTCAGTTCAAAACTCTGCTTCCCGTCTCGTCTTCCGCCAGGGTCGCTTTACTCATACTACCCCTCTCCTCAAGACCCTTCACTGGCTCCCTATCCGTTTTCGCATCCTGTTCAAACTTCTTCTACTAACCTATAAATGTACTCACTCTGCTGCTCCCCAGTATCTCTCCACACTCGTCCTTCCCTACACCCCTTCCCGTGCACTCCGCTCCATGGATAAATCCTTCTTATCTGTTCCCTTCTCCACTACTGCCAACTCCAGACTTCGCGCCTTCTGTCTCGCTGCAACCCTACGCCTGGAATAAACTTCCTGAGCCCCTACGTCTTGCCCCATCCTTGGCCACCTTTAAATCTAGACTGAAAGCCCACCTCTTTAACATTGCTTTTGACTCGTAACCACTCGCCTCCACCTACCCTCCTCTCTTCCTTCCCGTTCACATTAATTGATTGATTTGCTTACTTTATTTATTTTTTTGTCTACCGGCACCTTTTTTCCTAGGGCCAGCTCACCTCCCCAGCCCTGCTTTCCGTTCCGCCCGCCCCACGACACGTTTAAATCTTTTATTTATTTATTTCACCTGAAATCACAGCGCCGGCGTTAGTGAAAGGACCAGGCTCAGCTCGCCTCCTCCTGCCTTCCCTTCATTCCCTCTCAGTGTCTCGCCTTCCTCTGATGTAGTTTCCTGTTTCTACGAGGGTGGGACACTGAGAGGGAAAGAAGGGAAGGCAGGATGAGGCGAGCCGAGCCTGGTCCTTTCACTTATGCCAGCACTGCGCCTTCAGGTAAAAAAATAAATAAAATAAAAGATTTAAACGTGTTGCGGGGCGGGCGGAACGGAGAGCAGGGCTGTCAGGGAGCTAAGGGCAGGCAGGTGAGGCTGGGGTGTTGGAACTCAATGAGGGCTTAAAAGGGGGGCAGGTGGAGACTGGGGCGAGTTACTGGAAATGGAGGGAAGGATAGGGGGCAAAGGAGAATTGCTGGACATGGAGAGCAGGGGAGAAAGGAGAAATCACTGACATAGATGGGAGGGTGTATGGAAGTGAATTTTAAAGATTGTTTTTCAACTCTGTCTTTGACCGAAAGTAACTTTTCTTGTAAATACAAAAATAAGTTGGAATGCAGAAGATAAGACACAGCTCTAACTAATTTGGTATGTGAATGGAGAGGATGGCACTTATTTCCCAGGCCCAGCTTGGCCACCTGGACTTGGGAAAGCATGTGACCATGTTCCCACAGACCTAAGCAGAGAAGCATTCTGTAATTTTCCTTAGCTCTGGACATGAGCTAAGAGCCTAATAAAAAGGGAGGGCTTGTCACAGCAAGGTCGGGGTTCATCTGTGGGCAGACGTGTCGTGCAGAGGGTCTGTTCCTGGTCATAAGGAGACTCTGAGCTTTCGCTGCAATGGACCTCCCGGCTGATGAGATAAGGGCCTGAGATTCCTGATATCTATCTATCTATCTATCTATCTATCTATCTATCTATCTATCTATCTATATATGTTTTATAGCTTTCTTTTAGTTAGATGGTTTGATTAGTGTGCATATCTCCTAATCTGACTCAGTCAGCGTGTATATATCTTAATCATTTTGTAGATTGAAGCAATAATGCCCTGTACACTCTCCATTTGAAGTATTAATAAAGAGTTTCATTTACCCAATACAAATCCAAAAGAATCTGGATACAGATGGGAGGGGAGGGCAGAGGAGAATCTGGACATGGATGGGAAGGGAGGGCAGGTGAGAGAGCAGGGTTGCTGGACATGGATGGATGGATGGAGGGAAGGACAGGAGAAATGCTGGACATGGATGGAGTGGAGGGCAGGGAAGAGAGGAGAAATGTTGGAGGGTAGGAAAGACAGAGGAAGGAGATGCACATGGTTGGAGGGGAAGGGAGAGAGGAGAAATACTGGACATGGATGGAGGGGAGTGAAGACAGAGGACATAGATTGTAAGGAATATGCCGAAAGGAAGATATGTAAGGAATATGCCGAAAGGAAGAGGGACCCCAGCTACCCACCGGAGAAAAGAGAGCCGGAGGGTAGGGGGGAAGACCCTAGGGATGCTCAGGTTTTGCCCAAAAGGGACATAAAGATGGGAAACTACAACTCCCAGAAGGCCACAGGAGAGCTCCGGGGGAGGAGAAGTAGGGTGCAGTACCAAGGAGCTCCAGAAGAGGGCCGCCAGGGAAAAGGAAAAGCTGATTCTCCCACCTGGTGGAGGAGGTGGTGGAACCGGTGGCAGGAGAAGGAAAAGCAGCCTAGCAGAGTTAATGAAGAAAAGTGTAATCAGCTGGAAAAGGGGTGGGGGGAGGAGAAAATGGACTGGGCTACTGAAGGAAAAAGAGAGGAGGAACCAGAGGCGATGGAGCAAGAGGAGGCTGAGCTGGTCTTAGAGGAACCCATGGAGCTCTTGGCTATGGCTCAGCCAGCACTGGAGGTATAGGGGAGAGGCCTGGGTCAAAGCGGGAGGAGGTCAGGAGAATAGAGACTGACCTAGAGGGTGGGACCCAAGGCTTTGAGCCCGCGCACAGCCTAGCTCCATTGAACTGAGCTGAGAGAAGCCTGGCTGTAATTGAACTGTGTTAGAAACAGCCTGACTTTATTGAGCTATGCTGAGAGAAGCCTGGCTGTAATTGAACTGTGTTAGAAACAGCCTGACTTTATTGAGCTGTGCTGAGAGAAGCCTGGCTGTACTTGGACTGTGTTTGAAACAGCCTAGCTCCATTGAACTATGCTGAGAGAAGCCTGGCTGTAATTGAACTGTGTTAGAAACAGCCTGACTTTATTGAGCTGTGCTGAGAGAAGCCTGGCTGTAATTGGACTGGGTTTAAAACAGCCGAGGAGCTGTTGAAGAAAAGGGGCTTGGGTGGCCAATCACAAAGACAGGCCCAAGAAAGAAGAAGAAACCCATAAAGAGGAAAACAGAGAGCTCGGTGCTGATGGTGAGGAGGCTTCACGGACTTAGCCAGTAGGAGCCTCGTTTACAAGTGGTGGCAGTGGTGGGATCTTGCTGCAGGACCTGTCGCTAGAGGAGGCTGTGACCCGACTGGACGAGAAGCCCCACGAGAGGGCCAACGCTGAGAAAGGCGCAGACCCATCTTGGGTTCCGGTAAGCGGGCCCAACTGGGGGAGGGGGGGAAGGTGTTAGAGGGATCAGAGAAAGAGTCCAACTTAAGTGAGGTAATCGCACTTGGAGGTGGTTCTCTGTTGTTTTGTCCCTCTCCCAGGTGGCAGCACCAGTGCCGTGATGGACCCCAAGGAGATCTTCGGGTGGATGACTCTCCAGTTCCAAAAACAGCAGGAGCTGACGGCCAAGATAGTCGAGGACTCTCTGATGGCGGCCCGGGATCAGCAGCAACCAGTACTCAACATGCTACAAGACTTTTTCCAGAGAGGGGCTAATGTTCCCCGTGAGGGGGAAACCGGAGCAAATGGACACGGGCCCGGAGGAAGCGGTGCGGTAGGAATTCACTTAACTGGGGGAAGTTGTCCGAGCAAGATAATGTGGACGATTTTTTGACAGCATTTGAGAGGGTGGCTGGGGCGGCTGGGTGGCCACAAGAGCAGTGGGCCATGAGATTGGTGCCTTCTCTATCCGGGGAGGCTTTGGCAGCCTTTAGGGATTTGTCTCCTGAAGAGGCTGCCAACTATGGAAGGTTGAAAGAAGCTATCAAGGACAGATATGGACTCAGTACACAAGCTTACAGACGTAAGTTTAGAGCCACCAAATGGGAAAAGGGGACCCCCCCTAAAGCGGTAGCAAATAAGCTAATGGATTTAGTGAAAAAATGGTTGGAGCCCGAGCGACACAACCTGCACGAGGTACTGCAAGAATTAGTAGTGGAGCAATTCCTCCAGGGTCTTCCCGACGAAATTAGGGCCGAATTAATAAAGAGGGGATGTAAGACCGTAGAGGGGGTGACATCGGGTTTGGAATGTTACCTGGAAGCCCAGCAGTGGGGGGGACCAGAGCGGGAGGGAGGCAGGACTCGGGCGTTAGAAAAAGGGGGCCAGAAAGTTTCCCTAATTAAGCCGGAGACCCCCGCAGGGAGTAAAAAAACCGAGGTAGAAGCCGGCCCGAGTAGAAAGGCTATTCCTTTTGGGAGCAAGGGGTGTTTTAAGTGTGGTAAGGTAGGCCATTTCAAAAAGGATTGCCAGTGGCGGGAGGGGTGGATCTCTCAGGTAGAAAAAGGAGTTAGGCCCAGGTACCTAACTCAAGTTAAGGTGGAGGGAGTACCCATCACCGCCATGTTAGACTCTGGGGCCGACCAATCCATGATCTCCCGGAGGCTGTGGCAACAGATAAGAAAGAGGAGGGCCCCGGGCAGGGAGACCTATGATGGAGGGGTGTCTATCCAATGTATTCATGGGGCCAGGACCCGTTATGCACTCCAGCGGGTCAACTTACAGGGGCCCACCGGAGAGCTAGAGCTGGCCATGGCCGTTCTACCCAGATTGCCGCATGAGATGATTTTAGGGAGGGATTGGCCATCATTTATAGAGTGAATGGGGGAGAGAAAAGTGTTGGTCACTACCCGGGCCCAGGCTCACCGCGAGGTAGACGAAGAAACAGAGAGAATAGGGGGGATTTTTCCTTTTCAGGGAGAGGTATTGGGCGAACCGGGCCGGGAAAAAAAAAGGAAAGCCGTGAAAAAAAAGGAGCAGAAGGGTAGAAGGGAGGCTCTTCAGCGGGCTCAGAGGAAGAGTTACCTGCCGGTGGCCCCGGAAGAATTGAGGGAGCAGTTTCCCCAATTTCATAGGGAGCAGGCCACGGACCCTACCTTAGAGTATGCCTGGGAAAGGGCGCGCCAGGGAGAAGGCCAGGTAGCTCCGGGGTTCCTGATAGAAGGGAACATCCTATATAGAAGGGTGCCAAATTGGGAGCACGCGGGCGGAGGGAAACAGCTGGTGGTACCCCGAGCTTTTCGTCCGCTGGTGGTAAGGCTGGCCCACGACCATCCTCTGAGCGGACATAAGGGCTCCCAGGCCACCCTGACCCAAATATTGGCGAGGTTTTATTGGCCGGGCATATATGGGGAGGTGGAAAAATATTGCAAGTCCTGCCCCAGATGTCAGAAGGTATCAGACAGATTCCCTCCTAAAGCCCCATTAAAGCCGCTGCCACGGGTAGAACAACCGGTGAGGAGAATAGCCATGGATATTGTGGGGCCAGTAACAAGGTCACAGAGAGGGTATCTCTATGTGTTAGTAGTTATGGACATGGCCACCAGGTATCCATGGGCCCTGCCCTTAAGGAACACTTCGGCCAAGGGTATTGCCTGGGAACTCATAAAAATTTTTTGTGAGGTAGGTTTTCCCCAAGAAGTTTTGACAGACCGGGGTTCCAACTTTATGTCCCATACCTTAAGACAAGTATGGAAGGCCTTTGGGATAAAACATGTACGTACGGCAGCTTACCATCCCCAAACCAATGGGATGGTGGAACGCTTTAACAGGACCTTAAAGGGGATGCTAAAAAAAGCCTTGGGGGAGGATAGGACCGGGTGGGACCAACTTTTACCCTTGGTGCTCTATGCATACCGGGAGAAGGTGCAAGACTCCTTAGGAGTTTCACCCTATGAGTTAATGTTTGGCAGAAGACCCAGGGGTATATTAGATATTGTACAGGAACACTGGGTACCTCCGGAAACCAGCGAGCAGTCCGTGGGCGAATATTTGCAGGATCTAAGGGGCAGATTGGGCAGGATGCAGGAGTATGCCCAGGACCGTCTAGAACAGAGCCAAGAACAACAAAAGGGATATTACGATAGAGGGACGCGGGACAGGGAGTTTGCCGCCGGGGATAGGGTCCTCATCTTAATCTCAGAAGATCCCCATAGGTTCGCCTCTAGATGGAAAGGACCCTGGGTGGTGAAGAGGAGGCTCGGTCCCCTCACGTATGAGGTGACTAATGAGAGGGGTCGGGTCCAGACGTTTCACGTTAATCTTATGAAACCTTGGGTAGCGAGGGTAGGATTTCAAACGCGGGGGGACGAAAAGGAAGGAGAGGAGTTAGGGCCTCAAATAAGAGAGATTTTCAAACCCTGCGAGCCCGGAGTTAACCCCCGGTTACCCCAGGGGCAACAAAAAGAGATAGGAAGGCTCTTAGAGCGCTTTAAAGATGTTTTGACAGCATGCCCGGGGAGTACCCACCTAGTAGAGCATGACATTGTAACTGAACGGGGTAAGATAGTAAGGCAAAGGCCCTATAGACTCTTACCAATGAAAAGGAGGGAAGTCATTAAACAAGTGCAGGAAATGTTGGACTTTGGGGTAATTGAGGAATCCCATAGTCCCTGGTCCAGCCCGGTGGTGTTAGTACCAAAACCTGAAGGGGAGTGGAGATTTTGTATTGATTTCCGGCAGCTTAATACTATCTCTCAAGCTGATGCCTATCCTATGCCGTATATTGAAGAGTTGGTAGACAGGTTGGGGTCAGCCCAGTATCTTACCACTTTAGATTTAACAAAAGGGTACTGGCAGATTCCCCTTTCCCCCGGAGCCCAAGCAAAGACCGCTTTTAGTACCCCTATAGGCTTGTACCAATTCAAAAGGCTGCCCTTTGGCCTAAATTCGGCGGCGGCGAGCTGCCAACGATTGCTGGACCAAGTCCTCAGACCACATCAGACATATGCCGCGGCCTATATGGATGATGTGGTAGTACACAGTGAGGACTGGAACAATCATTTGAAACAGGTAGGGGTAGTGCTGCAATCGTTTAGGGAGGCTGGACTTACCCTTAACCCGAAGAAATGTTACTTTGCCCAGTATAGGGTGAAGTATTTGGGGTATAATGTAGGCCGGGGGGAGGTGCGACCCTTACTGAATAAAGTTAAAAGCATCCAAGACTTTCCCCGACCCCATCGGAAAAAACAATTGCATAGGTTCCTGGGTATGGTGGGGTATTACAGGAGATTCATCCCGCACTTTTCGGTAATGGCTACTCCCTTAACGGACATGTTGAGGGGTAAGAGCCCGGACCAGCTGAGGTGGGGGGAGGCGGAGTTGCGAGCGTTAGAGCAGATGCAGCAGGCCCTGTGCCATGAACCGGTGTTGAAGGCCGTGGATTTCGAAAAACCCTTTATCCTACAAACGGATGCGTCGGGGAGGGGGCTAGGGGCAGTGCTGTCTCAGGAACATGAAGGGGCAGAACATCCCGTGCTGTATCTAAGCCGTAAACTCCTACCTCATGAGAACCATTACTCCACCATAGAGAAGGAGTGTTTAGCTATTAGGTGGGCAATACAAGAGTGTACGGTCTATCTCGAAGGGAGGCAATTTAAGCTAGTAACGGACCATGCCCCACTGAAGTGGCTAAATTTAATGAAAAATAACAATGGAAGGCTAATGCGGTGGTATTTAGCACTACAACCCTTCCAATACACAGTGGAGCATCGTCCGGGGAGATGTTTGGGAAATGTGGATGCCCTATCCCGGGTAGGCGAGGATAAGGAAGAAAAGGGGGAAGAATTGGGGAGTCAAAACTTAAGGGAGGGGGTATGTAAGGAATATGCCGAAAGGAAGATATGTAAGGAATATGCCGAAAGGAAGAGGGACCCCAGCTACCCACCGGAGAAAAGAGAACCGGAGGGTAGGGGGGAAGACCCTAGGGATGCTCAGGTTTTGCCCAAAAGGGACATAAAGATGGGAAACTACAACTCCCAGAAGGCCACAGGAGAGCTCCGGGGGAGGAGAAGTAGGGTGCAGTACCAAGGAGCTCCAGAAGAGGGCCGCCAGGGAAAAGGAAAAGCTGATTCTCCCACCTGGTGGAGGAGGTGGTGGAACCGGTGGCAGGAGAAGGAAAAGCAGCCTAGCAGAGTTAATGAAGAAAAGTGTAATCAGCTGGAAAAGGGGTGGGGGGAGGAGAAAATGGACTGGGCTACTGAAGGAAAAAGAGAGGAGGAACCAGAGGCGATGGAGCAAGAGGAGGCTGAGCTGGTCTTAGAGGAACCCATGGAGCTCTTGGCTATGGCTCAGCCAGCACTGGAGGTATAGGGGAGAGGCCTGGGTCAAAGCGGGAGGAGGTCAGGAGAATAGAGACTGACCTAGAGGGTGGGACCCAAGGCTTTGAGCCCGCGCACAGCCTAGCTCCATTGAACTGTGCTGAGAGAAGCCTGGCTGTAATTGAACTGTGTTAGAAACAGCCTGACTTTATTGAGCTGTGCTGAGAGAAGCCTGGCTGTACTTGGACTGTGTTTGAAACAGCCTAGCTCCATTGAACTGTGCTGAGAGAAGCCTGGCTGAAATTGGACTGTGTTAGAAACAGCCTGACTTTATTGAGCTGTGCTGAGAGAAGCCTGGCTGTACTTGGACTGTGTTTGAAACAGCCTAGCTCCATTGAACTGTGCTGAGAGAAGCCGGGCTGTAATTGAACTGTGTTAGAAACAGCCTGACTTTATTGAGCTGTGCTGAGAGAAGCCTGGCTGTAATTGGACTGTGTTAGAAACAGCCTGACTTTATTGAGCTGGGCTAAAAGAAGCCTGGCTGTACTGGGACTGTGTTTGAAACAGCCTAGCTCCATTGAACTATGCTGAGAGAAGCCTGGCTGTAATTGAACTGTGTTAGAAACAGCCTGACTTTATTGAGCTGTGCTGAGAGAAGCCTGGCTGAAATTGGACTGTGTTAGAAACAGCCTGACTTTATTGAGCTGTGCTGAGAGAAGCCTGGCTGTAATTGGACTGGGTTTAAAACAGCCGAGGAGCTGTTGAAGAAAAGGGGCTTGGGTGGCCAATCCCAAAGACAGGCCCAAGAAAGAAGAAGAAACCCATAAAGAGGAAAACAGAGAGCTCGGTGCTGATGGTGAGGAGGCTTCACGGACTTAGCCAGTAGGAGCCTCGTTTACAAGATGCACATGGATGGAGTGGAGGGGATGAGGAAAAATGCTGGACATGGATGGAGGGAAAGGAAGACAGAGGAGGAGATGCACATGGATTTAGGGGAGAGAGGAGAAATTCTGGGCATGGATGGAGGGGAGGGAAGAGAGAGGAAGTGAGATGAACATGGATGGAGGGGAGGAGAGAGGAGAAATGCTGGACATGGATGGAGGAGAGGGGAGAGAGTTGAAATGCTGGACATGGATGGAGGGGAGGGAAGAGAGAGGAAGTGAGATGAACATGGATGGAAGGGAGGACAGAGGAGACATGCTGGACATGGATGGAGGGAGAGAGAAAAAATGCTGAGCGTGGATGGAAAGAGGAAGGCGATGCATACTGACAAGATGAAGGAAAGGGGAAAGAGGAGAAAAACTGCACATGGATGAATAAAATAGGCAAAATCTGGATCCACTCTATACCTCCTCCCCAGCTTTTACCAATGGATGTAGGGCAAGAAATGAAGAAGAAAGGAGAAAAGTAAAGAAACAAATGGAAAGGAAGCCCTGGAAACGGAGTTAAGGGAACAGATAGAGAGCAGCAGAATCAGAGACTGGGACCAACATGATCAGAAAAACAAAGTCACCAGACAACAAAGGTAGAAAAAATCATTTTATTTTCATTTTAGTGTTTGGAAGATGTCCAATTTGAGAATTTATATCTGCTGTCTTATTTTGCACTGGGTATACAGTACTAGAGCTGTAAAGGTTTATAGAAATTATTTATAATGAAAAAAATCACAAGTTATTTTTTTCGCCTATACTGGTATAGTATTTTCAATGATACCGCTTATATGCGCCACGGCTGGTATAAGGGGTGTGGCTACTGTGGGTGTGGCTACAATATGGGTGGGGCCATAGATGGTGACCCCTGCCCCTGAAGGAGTACCGATACCTTTTTTCCTACATAAAAGCACTGGGTAAATCAAAGAATGAATTGAGTTACGTGGAGGGGCATAATCGAACGGGGACGACCATCTCTAAGGGTGCCCATCTGTAAGGACGGCGCCGCGAAGGGGCAGGGAAACCCGTATTATTGAAACAAGATGGGCGGTCATCTTTCATTTTGATAATACAGTCGGGGACGCCCAAATCTCAACATTTAGGTCGACTTTAGAGATGGTCGACCTAAATATCGAGATGGGTGAACTTAGAGTTGGTCATCCCCGGTTTTCACCCATAATGGAAACCGAGGATGCCCATCTCAGAAACGACCAGATCCAAGTCATTTGGTCATGGGAGGAGCCAGCATTCGTAGTGCACTGGTCCCATTCACATGCCAGGACACCAACCATGCATCCTAGGGGGCACTGCAGTGGACTTCACAAATTGGTCCCAAAGTGCATAGCTCCCTTACTTTGTGTGCTGAGCCCCCCACAACCCACTACCCACAACTGTACACCACTACCATAGCCCTTACGGGTGAAGGGGGGCACCTAGATGTGGGTACAGTGGGTTTGTGGTGGGTTTTGGAGGGCTCAACATTTACCACCACAAGTGTAACAGGTAGGGGGGGATGGGCCTGGGTCTGCCTGCCTGAGGTGTACTGCACCCACTAAAACTGCTCCAGGGACCTGCATACTGCTGCGATGGACCTGAGTATGACATTTGAAGTTCGCATAGAGGCTGGCAAAAAAAGTTTATAAAGTTGTTTTTTTGAGGGTGGGAGGGGGTTAGTGACCACTGGGGGAGTCAGGGGAGGTCATCCCCGATTCCCTCTGGTGGTCATCTGGTCAGTTCGGGCACTTTTTTGAGGCTTGGTCGTGAAAACAAATGGACCAAGTAAAGCCAGCCAAGTGCTCGTCAGGGACACCCTTCTTTTTTTATCGGCTGAGGACGCCCATCTCTTAATCACTCCCCAGTCCCGCCTTCACTATGGTGCCGACACGCCCCCGTGAACTTTGGTCATCCCCGCGATGGAAATCAGTTGGGGACTCCCAAAATAGGTTTTCAATTATGCTGATTTGGGCGACTCTGGAAGAAGGATGCCCATCTCCCGATTTGTGTCAAAAGATGGGCACCCTTCTCTTTCAAAAATAAGCCTGAAAGAGATGTAAACAAAGTGGAGTAATTACCTAGTGGTTAGACTAGCGCAGGCTGTGAACCAGCAAGACCAGGGTTTGAATCTTGGATATTCCTTGCAGCCATGGGCAAGCAACTTCACCCTCCATCCTCTCAGGACATGAAAATGGCTAGTATACTCACCTTAGGTTACTCCTGAAAAAAGTACTGAAAAATAATTTAATAAGAAATAGTTCTTTTAGGGGTCCTTTTACAAAGGCACGCTGAAAAATGGCTTGCGGTAGTGGGTTTTGGGCGCGCACCTATCCATTTTTTAGCGAGCTTGCAAAAAAGGCCTTTTTAAAATTTCTGCCGAAAATGGACTGCGGCAAATGAAAATTGCCACGCACCCATTTTGGGTCTGAGACCTTACCGCCAGCCATTAACCTAGTGGTAAAGACTCACGTGGTAACTGGGTGGTAATGACCTACGCACACCAAATGCCACTTGGCGCGCATCCGTTATGCGCGCCTGAAAATAAAAAATATTTTTCAGATGCACGCCAAGAATGAAATTATCGCAACAGTCACACGGTAGTCGGGCGGTAACTCCATTTTGGCATGCGTTGGGCGCACGTAGACGCTTACGCGGCTTAGTAAAAGGACCCCTTAATATCCGATCCCACTAATTATCACCTATAGCTTTTGGCTTCCTCAACACACACATACACCTTGTTAATCCTGCTCATCTCTATAGGATATGCCCAGGTGGTGCAGACTCCCTTGCTGGGCCAAAGATTGGACTGGAGAGGGAATTCTGGTCTGGGCCTGAAGCCCTCAGTGTCTAGGCAGCTGCTGTCTCTCCCTGGATGACATCACCTCCATGGTGCACCAGGTTGCTACTGGACAAGGAGGGGGAGGGAGATGGAGCAGAGGAACAGGCATGTATCAGTCAGTCCCTTCGTATTCACCAGATCTTCCCTTTCACTGTCTACTAATTTAAAAAAATGCAGGCCCTTCTCATCTGCCACAAGATTAAAATAATGCAAGGAGAAAAAAAAAAGCTGTGTTTGGAAGATGCATTAAACTATTTTTAGTACAATGGAAATGGTTGCCAAGGACTTTAAATTAATTCCAGGGCCCCATACATCACAGAAAGGGTCGCTGGGTTCTCGTAGGAAGCTCTAATTGAGCAGATTTATGGTGAAAGGCAATGTATCAGTGAAAAACAGAGGCGGGAAGAAGCAGATATTGGTGCCAGCAATAATATATGAACATAAGAAACAGAGGATTAGACTTAGCCTGTGGCCTAGTGAATGAAGCTCCACACAGCCATGAGACCAGCTGTTTTATGTCAGTCCTGCATGGGAGCCACAGCAGCCTGAGAAAGGCTACAAATATTTCCTGGGTTGCCCTGCTAATTTTTTATTAATGCATTCCCAAAACATGAGAAGCACTATTAATTATAATATGGGCAAAGGACCATCTGTCAGCCCCCAAAGAGGAGGAGATTAACAATGGTGGATGTCACACTGGACCAAGGCTACTCAAATGTTTTGAGTCGAGGTCCAGAAACTTTGGCTGTCTGAAACCCGGGGGCCACAAACTACCATCTGCACATCATGTCTCATAGGGCACATCACTCCCAAGGTAGTGGAGACCAGGGGATGGGAGTGGCAGTGTGGAGGATACACATTTCCCGAAACTGACATATTACAATTAATACATTCAGAAAAAATACTTTCTTTTTCTACCTTTGTCTGAGCATTGCTTTGGTCCTAGTGTCTCTCTTCTGCTTTTCTCTGTTTTTTCTTAACTCTCTTCAGGGTCTCCTGTCCATTTAACATTTCTTCTCTCTCTATGTTCAGCATTTATCTTTTCTGTGTGTCCCTATCTGCCCTGTCCAGAGTTTCCCCTCTGTGTCCCTTTCCCTGTCCCCCCCCCCCATTGGTCAGTATCTGTATTCCTCGCATCCTCTTGTGTCCAGTATTGTCCCCTATGTCCCTGTCCCTTTGTTCCCTCCATCTCTAGCATCTCTTCTGTGTTCCTGTCCATATCCATATCCAGCTTTTTTTCTTTTCTCTTTCCTTCCTCCTGCACCTCCCCCACCCCTGACCTCCCCCCCCCCCCACCACATCCATGGTCTGGCATCACTCCCTCCCTCTGTTGGTCCAGCATTTGTCCCTCTCTAGCTCTTATCTACCCCCCCCCCCCCAGTCCTGCATCTATCCTATCTCTCCCCCTTCCCCTTTGTTTCAGGTTTCTCTTTCTCATCCTTCCACTTTCACAGCCCAAGTAAAGCATCTCTCCCTTTTGCTCCAGGTCTCTTTATCTCTCTTTTCCCTCTGCTTCCCCCCTTTGAAGTCCAACATTTCTATCCTCTGCCCCATCCCACTGGCCTGTTCAGCATCTCTCCCTTCCTGCCCCCTCCCCTCCCCCCTCGAGCTTGGCTCTGTCATTGCTACAGCTCCCTCCCTCCCCTGGTCCTCCGCATGCTGCAGTGAGTTGTGGCAGAGAGAGAACTAAAATGCTGCCTCTCCGAGCCTTTTCTTTGCCACATCTTGCCCACAGAATTGCATCAGAGAGGTGGGATGTGGCAGAAGAAGGGCTCTGCTAACCAGAGGCAGCTTTCAGCGTTCTCTCTGCCATGACCTATTGAAGCATGTGGCAGACCGTGGGGATGGGGGGGGGGAGGGAGCTGGAGCAATGCCAGACTTAGGCACAGGCAGGGAGCGGGGCAAAGCTAGAGTGATGTTGGATCTGAGCATGGGGTGGAGGTGGTGCCACCCACCCCCGGCACCCCAGCACTCTATACTGGAAGGCTCAGCAGTCTGGATTGTGGATTAACATAACAACATAAGAATAGCCATACGGAGTCAGACCAATGGTCCATCTAGCCCAGTATCCTGCTTCCAACAGTGGCCAATCCAGGTCACAAATACCTGACAGCTGTGATGAGGAAGTAAGAGTAGAAGCAAGGAAACTTCCCAATGGGTCAAAAAAACAGCATAAAGGGAAAAAACTCTTGCATAACCAGGGATGGGGAGGTTCCAAGTTATTACATAGGCCACACCCTGTTTTAAAATGTAACCAATCACCTTAGAGAAGGAGAAGCCCTACATTTCTTGCAGCCATATAAAACTGCCTTCCGCCACTAGGCAGGGTGGAACTGTTTCACTACCAGACTGTAAAGATACTGTGGCTGAAGAGGAGGTTGAACTTGATCCCTGGAACTGGAAACAGCTGGGGATTACCAGGAACCCCATAGGAGGGGAGAAAATAGAGGTGCTGGAGGAACATTGGCAGACCACTGCATAAGGAGTTGGAATTATCTTAAGCAAACCCACTTGAACTTTTTTCACAGCTACGGGAGTGGAGGATAGCAAACTTACTTTGAATAAGAAGCTATCCTATGGGTGGGGCTGTGACAGACTGAGCTAGCCAATTGTAGAAATGCTGGTTTAAATCTGGTCAGTCTGAAGACTTGGGAGAGGAAAGGAAACTGGTAGAGCTAGTCAAAGACTATTGCACCATATGGTCCATTTTGACTATTGAACTCAGAGAATGAAACAATTTGGGGAATAAGTTGGGTATGATTTGTTTGAGATAAAGAAATTAAAGAGAAACCACAGGAGGACTTATGGGAGTTTGTTTACATAAGTTAATTTGCATATATGAGCAGGACTTGTTTGCTCTGTTTGAGGATCTCTTCTTTCTGAACAAAAAGCATGGCTACAAACATTTAAAGAGACCTCTTATCTGTGAGATTCTTCTTTTGTGTAGATTTTGAAAAAAAAACCTGATTCATTGTTTGGAAATTTCACCCTGATTATACTAGTTAGAATTACAAGAAACCCCTGCTGAACTAGCACTACACTAGTACACACCTTCTTCTGGATTCTTTTGGACTGAGATTTTTTCCTAGAACTTGAAAACAGCTTGCTTAGGATGTCATGAACTGCTCTGATCCAATATGGATAAGAGATTTTAAATAATAAGTATCTGAAAGTCTGACTCAAAAAAACAGAGGAGGCCTCGAGAAGCCCCCAGCAAGTCATAGACCTCAGGGGCTGGGCTTCTTCATCATCGGCCGAAAAAACCTCTGTGCAAAATCTATCTCTGGTTTTACAAAGCGTTATTTTCTGTTCTTTATTCTTTAATTCTTTATTATCTCATTTTTTATCTTTTATTTTTCACCCCTTATATACAGTGTTGCCAGGTGGGCGGTTTTCCGCGACCCGCCATGGGAAATTTTTGCCCGCGGCGGGTCGCGGTTTTTTGGGCTTCTTTTTTTTTCTTTTCCGCGGTTTTTCGGGCGGTTTTTTCGGCCGCGGGGGGGCGGGGTTAGTGACATTTTGGGCGGGGTTAGTGACGTTCTGGGCGGGGCCGATGATGGGGGAGGCGGGGCCGGTGATGGGGGAGGCGGGGTTGATGACAGCGGGGGCGGGGTTGATGACGGCGGGGGCGGGGGGGGGGGGTGTCAGGGGTGGGGTTTGAGTTTGGGCGGGTTTTGGGCTGTTTTTAGGCTGGATTGGGTGGGAAAAAATTTTTCCACCTGGCAACCCTGCTTATATATCACTTCAATGCATCAAATTACACATCAGATAAATTATAATTTAACTTAATCTGATGTTCCAGCGTGAAGATCAATACAGCATACGGAGCAGTTGAACAGCAAACAGATCAATTTAACACTCTGACCATGACCTACGATGGCCGTCGTTTCGATGACCTGCTTCAGGGTACAGTGGTCCGTGCTTTTGGTCTAAAATACAAAAAAATATAATAATAATACTGCTACCATATCAATCCAATACTTCTCCTCCTTTAGCGATAGGTAATACGATCTCACTTCCGCAATGCTGGATCCTTAGAGAGACAAAGATAAGGATTCAAAATGGCCACTTTTTTAAAAGCGGCTACGTCAGACGCTGTACTAAAGTGTGGCCAATAAGGAAGGTGGGATCTGAAGGTGTGTCTCCATTCGCACTATGATTGGTTATAAAAGACTAACACTTCAGAAACTAATTAATTATGTTTTATCAAAATCAGAACACTTTAAAAAAAATGACACCACTCAATTCTACCATTCAATCCCGCCGGAGACAGTGAATTGAGACAAAAAAATCCAACGTTGCTCATTCTGCAACAGCAAACGCCTCCTGTCTCCCCCAATCAGATTAGTAGAAATTTTTACTTGCTGTAACACAAAACATTTTAATTGTTCAAAAGAATGACCAAGGGCATTACAGTGGCAAGCAAGAGGAGATGTAATCTTATTGGTATTTATAGTGCTCTTATGTTCCGTCAATCGGATGTGAAGCGAGCGTGTAGTCTGTCCCACATAAAGCTTCTCGCACGGACATATTAAACAGTATTATACAGTAGGTTTTGCACAGAGGTTTTTTCGGCTGAAGATGAAGAAGCCCAGCCCCCGAGGTCTATGACTTGCTGGGGGCTTCTCGAGGCCTTTTCCTCTGTTTTTTTGAGTCAGACTTTCAGATACTTATTATTTAAAATCTCCTATTTTTCTAGATTGTAATAGACTTGATTAGGAAGATTTCCTCGCTATATGTTATAGTTTTGAGCCAATATGGATAAGCACAGGAATCTCACAAATTTGAATGTTCAGTTTCTTGAGGAGTGTTCTTCCAAATATATTTGATATATCACATATCTTATTAAATCTTTAAAATATTAGAGAACAGATTAGAACATATAAAACCAGAAATTTACTACGCTGCTTATTTTAGAAATACCATTCATGTTTTAGATGTCATCTGGCATTTTGATGTTTATATTGATATTGCATAAATGTACAAACCCAGGATATAAATGTCTAAAATGGAAGGACATTTAGGGGCATAGTTATCAATGTGGGCTACTGTTAAGATGTGTTATTTTATCACTAACTCATTCTATTTTAGCACAGGTATCATTTTGTTCAAACAGACCTAATTACTACTAACAGGAGTTAACAATAAAATAACAGGCCTAAAAGGCAGCCCATGTTGAAAACGGCCCCCCCCCCCCTTTGTCTGAATGTCTTTTGTGTGGGACTAAGCCAGACCTAAAAGATAAATGTTCATTCTCCATTTTAGAATGGAAAAGAGTAGGGCCGCTGAGAGGGGGGGGGGGGGGGGGGCAAAATTCCCTGGGCCCGGGCCACAAAGGAGGGCGCAGCGCCGGAGTCTCTCGCCCTCTCCTCCCAGGCTGCTGGCACCGCAGTCCCATCTCCACCTGCCTACCCTCAGCTCCTTCTGTCTGTCGTCCGATCCCCTGCATTTAATCTCTAAAGCAGCAGCGCAGCTCCTTCTCTGCGAAAGTGGCAGATCGTTTGTTTGCCTGGGCAGGCGACTGACATAAAAGCTTATCCAAGAGGGTAAAAACTAGGCCTCGCCCACTAGAAGAAGTCAGAGATGCACAATAGCGTCTCAGCTGCAGAAAGGAGAAAAAAGTCTGAGCGAGACAACCGCCATTGCTCTTTCGCTTGCTCAGTTGATGGGAAAAACATCCCCCTCTGGGGCTATGAAATGACCCACATACCTACATCCTCCCCTTGCCCAGGCCCGAAATCGTGTCGCAGCTTGCCCTGCAGGAAAGCAAGGGTTGTTTACCGCTGCCAAGAAGAGGAAAGGACCATAGCCCCCCCCCCCCCCCCCCATGACACGGCATCTCCACCACATCCATGCCCGGCGCAGCGGACGGAGTAGATAATGCAGCCTCCTCCCCCTCACCTCAGGCAGTTGTAATGGGTTAAGAGCTGAGTAGGGGTGTGAGCAATCCTCCCATGTATATCATGGCGCATATTTGCAAACCACTACTACTACTAAGCATTTCTATAGCGCTGCCAGGGTTACGCAGCGCTGTACAAGTTTAAACATGGGGAAGGACAGTCCCTACTCAAGACAGCTTACAATCTAAAGGTGACAAACTATGTAGTCAGTGTAGGTATCATGAATGGGGAAGGTGGTTAGGCGCCAAAAGCAAGGGAGAAGAGATGGGCTTTGAGTAAGGACTTGAAAATGGGCAGGGAGGGCGCATGGCATATGGGCTCGGGAAGTCTGTTCCAGGCATAAGGTGATGCGAGGCAGAAGGGGCGGAGTCTGGAGTTAGCGGTGGTGGAGAAGGGTACAGATAGGAGTGATTTGTTCTGAGAGCGGAGGTTACGGGTGGGAACATATGGGGAGAGGAGGGTGGAGAGTATGTAGTTCATGAATCCATCTAACCAACTCGTGCCCTGCGACCCGCCCAGATAAAGGAACCTATATAGGCATATAGGCAACATCTGTAAGGAGTACAAGATCTTGGGGAGCAGAACCATTTTGACTAATGCTACTCTGCCTAACAACGAAATTGGCAAATCTCTCCAGCAACGGCATAGAGATTTAATATGCCCCAATTTATCCTGAATATACTTGCGATATACCACTTCCAAGTCTCTATGGAGATATACTCCCAAGTATTTTAAAGTTCCCAATGACCATGCAAGGGGAAAAAGTAGACAGCTGCCGACACCCACACGGAGAGGAGACAGGCAAGGCCTCAGATTTTCAAGTTAATCTTTAACCCCGAAAAGGATCCAAATTGCATAATAAGGGACACCAATTAGGGACAGACTCTGTCGCCCAATCTAGATATATAAGCATATCATCAGCAAACAGATTGATTCTAAACTCCTGAGATCTAACTTTAAGCCCCCCAAGCTCCTTAGAGTGTTTGATTTTTATAGCAAGAGGCTCCAATGATAATACAAATAGCATAGGAGATAAAGGGCAGCCCTGTCTTGTGCCTCGTTCCAGAGTAAATTCCGGGGTCAAAGCCCCGTTTATCAAAATTTGTGCTGTTGGCCGGCTATATAGAGACCGGACCTCCCCCCAAATTCCCCCATAATGCCAAATTGAGGGAGCACCCAAAATAAATAATCCCAAAAAATTTTATCAAAGGCTTTCTCTGTATCAAGGCTTGTTATTATAGCATCTCCTGGGATAACCCTTAGCATTTGTAGAGCCGATAATGCACGCAATATGTTAGAAGAGGCATATCGACCTGGCACAAAGCCAGCTTGATCTGTGTGTATCAACTAAGGTAATATTTTCCCCAATCTCTAAGCTAGGATGTTAGTGAAGAGTTTAATATCCTGATTGAGGAGCAAAATCGGGCGGTATGAGCCAAGCAGCTCTGCATATCTCCCCGGCTTGGGAAGCACTACAGTTTGAACATGTGCCAGCCTCCCTCCCCCCTCCCCAGTAACACACAAATGATGGCAGAGCTCCTGAAAGGGAGGCCCAATTTTCCCGCCTAAGATTTTATAAAACTCAGGGCCTAAATCATCAGGGCTGGGCGCTTTCGCCAGCTTGAGGCGCTGTATAGCCTGGCATATCTCCGACACCTCAACGGTGGCATTTAAGGCGTGCCGCTGAGCCTGCGACAATTGTGGCAAATTAAGGTCCCTAAAAAACGAGTCTCTCTGTCCCCAATCAGTCTCCTCTTTATTATAACGTGTCTTGTAGAATCTCACAAAGGCATTCTGAACATCCTCCATTGCTGTTGCCACCCTGCCCTCCTGCGTTTGTATTCTAGCTATTACCTGCTTCGCCCATCTATGCCTCACCAATGTAGCCAGCAGTTTTCCTGCCTTGTTTCCCCATCTGTAAAGGTTATACTTATGCATATGAATATCTTGAGCTGCCCTAGCATTTAAGAGGTCATTGATTTTCTGATGTACAGCCTTGTATTCCTGCCTCACCGCCTTATCTCTGGTAAGAATGTGCTTACCCCAAAGCTGTTGCAACTGGTCGGTCAGGACCAACAATTGGTGCTTTCTTTCTCTGCGGGTTTTCATAGTATAGGCCAGAATTTTCCCCATTAATACCGCCTTGCCCACCTTCCAGTATGTAATGGGGTCAACTGAATCAGGGTTATTATCTAGGCAGCAATGATCCCATGCCTGGAGTAAAAACTTTCGAAAGTGTGAATCTAAATATAAAGTAGGGTTCATATGTCACATCCTCAACCTCTCCCCCTGATGCCAACGAATATCCACCCAAACCAAATAGTGATCCAAGACCGCCCCATCTGTGATGTCAGCAGCCACCACCTAAGATAGGGGTCCAAAAGTATATAATCGAGCTGCGCATGCAACTGGGTATAGTCATGGTTTTTTATTTATTTGTTGCATTTCTATCCCACATTATCCCACCTTTTTGCAGGCTCAATGTGGCTTACATTATACTGTAATGGCGATCGCCATTTCCGGAATGAAAAATACAAAGTAGTATAACATTAAAGTTCATAAATGTTAAAGTAAATTATAAAGTACATTGGATAAACAGTTCATTACAGGCATAAGAGATAAGGGGGTAATGCGTTAATGATTCATTGGTGACAAATTGATTGATGCAAGAGAATACGGTTTCATCTGGTTCTAATAGAGTTTTGGTGTTAGGTCATTTATGATGACTCAATGAGGGGAATAATCGAACGCGAACACCCATGTGTAAAAACGTCCATCTCCGGAGACGGCTCCGCGAACAGGCGGAGCGAACCGTAAAATCGAAACAAGATGGCCATCCATCTTCAGTTTCGATTATACAGTTGGGCCCGCTGAAATCCCATCATTTGTGTCAACTCTAGAGATAGACGACACAAATGGTGAGATCGCTGGACCATATATCCAAAAGACCCAGTTCACGCAAAAGAAAATTCACCCCCCTATCCTCCCAGGCAGTAGCTCTAGATTTTGCCAGACACCAGTCTATAAGAGGATCTGCAGTTATATTGAAGTCAGTGGCGTACCAAGGGCGGGGCGGTGGGGGTGGTCCACCCCAGGTGTACGCTGCTGGAGGGGTGCAGAGAGCAGCCGCGCTTCTGTCGGCTCCGCTGGTTCCCTGCTCCCTCTGCCCCAGAACAGGTTACTTCCTGTTCCGGGGCAGAGGGAGCAGGGAGCTAGCGGAGCTCTCTGCACCCTCCAGCAGCCAAGAATGCACCCGGGGGGGGGGGGGGGTTTAGCTTGATGCGCCGGGGAGGAGGGTGTCATTGCGCCGGGGGGGGGGTGTAGCTTGATGCGCCGGGGAGGAGGGTGTCATTGCGCCGGGGGGGGGGGTGTAGCTTGATGCACCGGGGAGGAGGGTGTCATTGCGCCGGGGGGGGGGGGTGTAGCTTGATGCGCCGTGGAGGAGGGTGTCATTGCGCCGGGGGGGGGGGGGGTGTCGTGCTGCACCACTTAGAGACACAAGTTGTGCTAGCAGCAGGAAAAGAAAGAGTGGGAGTACACATTGGGAGCGTAGACTGAGCATAAAGCAAGTTTCCTTCCCGCCACCTCCCCCACCCATAAAACAAACCGGCCCTCCGGATCTTGAACTAGTTTATGCATCGTGACCTGATGCTTTTTATGAAACAGAATAGCTACCCCCTTTTGTCTGCTATTAAAGGAGGAGTAAGCTAGCTCACCCACCCAGTTGCGTTTCAACTTTAAGTGCTCCGTCTGCGAGAGGTGGGTCTCTTGTACGAACATGACATCCACCTTCATCTTGAAGCAGTATGAGAGGATTTTTGTACGTTTGATGGGGGAATGGATGCCATCTACGTTTAAGGAGCCAAATCTCAGATTAATCATATGTCATGAACCAAGTGTTTGTACTGCCTGGCCTAATGAAAAAAAAATCGGTCCGGTCCGGGAGGCAATGTCCCAGTTTTGCCGCCCCCAGCTCCCTTCTCCCATGTTGTCAGTAAATTACTGAGAGAAAAAGAAAAATCCCCAGATAATTCCCAAGTGTCCAGGAATCCCACCTCACTCCTAATCCTATTCTTTACTCCACCCCCTCTATCCCTTCCCCCCCCCCCCCATCCCAAACAAATTTGCAAAAAGAGAAACCCACACATACTCCACATACAACAACATCCACCCCCTCCTTCGGACTCCCACAACAAACATACTCCTTTGAACCACCCAACAATTACCCAACAGCCCCCCCCCCCAAGAACACACAAAGTGTTACAACTTCCCCTCACGTTGTGCTCCCTCCCCCCCTTGCCTTTCCTCACCTCAGCAAGGACTCAAAATAGTAATATAAGTACATAAGTACATAAGTAGTGCCATACTGGGAAAGACCAAAGGTCCATCTAGCCCAGCATCCTGTCACCGACAGTGGCCAATCCAGGTCAAGGGCACCTGGCACGCTCCCCAAACGTAAAAACATTCCAGACAAGTTATACCTAAAAATGCGGAATTTTTCCAAGTCCATTTAATAGCGGTCTATGGACTTGTCCTTTAGGAATCTATCTAACCCCTTTTTAAACTCCGTCAAGCTAACCGCCCGTACCACGTTCTCCGGCAACGAATTCCAGAGTCTAATTACACCAGAGTATTATTACACTGCCTTAGTATAGGAGGTGACACCTCCAACAAAGAAACAGGTAGAAAGCAATAATCAAAATCCCCTCGGGGCAGTCTCAAAAACAATGCTGCTCAGAAACCCACAAACTGGGAGCACCTTGCAGCTTTGGAACAACAACGAGACATCCATGATGAAGTCCTCTTGCAGATTGCTGAGAATACTACCTCTATAAACAGCCTGAAATATACCTCCTCCCCCCCCCCCCCCCCCCCCCCCCCGTGCATGTAAACATGACACAACAGAGTCTAAAGAATCAAAACAAACATGCACCAGCGAAAAAGAAAAAAAAACCCCACACCAATCTGTACAGTATCCATTCGGGAGCAGCTTGCAGTCTAAAGCAGAAAAAAAACATATTGGTCACCAAGCAACCTCTCTCCGGAACCTACAAGG
The DNA here is from genome assembly GCF_901765095.1 of Microcaecilia unicolor. Classification (NCBI taxonomy): domain Eukaryota; kingdom Metazoa; phylum Chordata; class Amphibia; order Gymnophiona; family Siphonopidae; genus Microcaecilia; species Microcaecilia unicolor. The sequence continues at coordinate 91,276,434 of NC_044042.1, read as the reverse complement.
TTAGCATCACCAGGTCAGAAGCAAGGACAGCTGAACCAAAGAAATCTACTCAGAGTCCACCGTGTCCTTTAAGACAGCTGCTCCAAAAAAGCTTTAAGATCCTCCGTCGTCTCCATAAACAATATATTACTGTTGTGCACCACCTGTACTCACACAGGATACTGTAAAGAAAATTGAATCCCTTTGTTAAATAGCTGAGAACAGTATGGTGATAAACGCCTACGCAGGTCAGATACATGTGGTGAAAAGTCTTGAAACATCAGTACTTTAGATCCCTTATAAATCACCTCTTTTCGTTGATGAAATTTAACCATGAGTTGGGATTTTTCAGCATAATTAAGGACATGGGCAACTACAGGACGTGGTCTGGTGTTTTGACCCCGGAGCACTCCCACGCGGTGCACTCGTTTAATCCATAGCCGCTGCCCCTCTACTTCCAGGCCCAACTCCCAAGGAAGCCATGACTCCACCAAGTCCCATAGCTCTTCTCAGTGGCGTTCCTAGGGTGGCTGACACCCAGGGCGGATCGCCGATGCACCCCCCTGGGTGCAGTGTGCCCCCACGGGTGCAGCACGACCCCCCCATCCCCGGCGAAAAGACACTTCCCCCCGGCGAAAGGACGGACACCTCCGCCCCCCAGCAAAAGGACACCCCCCCGGGTGCATTTTTACCTGCTGGGGGGAGGGGGTGCCGCGCATCTGTCGGCTTCGCTCGTTCCCTGCTCCCTCTGCCCCGGAACAGGAAGTAACCTGTTCCGGGGCAGAGGGAGCAGGGAACGAGCGGAGCCGACAGGCGCGCGGCACCCCACTCCCAGAGGCGTGCACCCGGGGCGGACCGCTCCCACCTTGGTACGTCACTGGCTCTTCTTCCTTCACTCTTTGAAGTAGCCCAACAAGCCTGATGTTATTGCGGCGGCTCCTATTCTACTGATCGTCCATTCTCTTCTCCAAGTTCTTGCAACGCTTCTCCGCTACCTGGGAGGTCATGGCATTTGTGAGATCTTCCTGATGCGATATTCTATCCTCCGCTTGCTAAATGCGTGCGTTCTGCGTGGCTATGCCTTCCTTGAGCTCATCCATTGTAACATGTAATTTTGATAGCTTATCATCAAGAATGTCTGCCATATTCAATGTGATTTCCTTAATCGCTGCCTCCTGCAGCGCAATCACTGGCGGCTCTCGAGCCTCCCCTGTCACACCATGCTCAGACACCATCTTGGCCGCGTGACTGTTTCTGCGTTCTTTGGCAGGCCATGGAGTCTTAGCAGGCATAACCAAATCACCGCCCTTCCCGGGCGCCACAACCTGTCCTGCAGTTACACTTAGTCTTATTTATTTATTTATTGCACTTGTATCCCACATTTTCCCACCTATTTGCAGGCTCATTGTGGCTTACAAAGACCTGTTATGGCATCGCCATACCAGGATGAAGAATACAATTGGTGTTACAAAGAAGTCAAGGAAGACAAGAGGATTTGGTCAAGCAGTAGTAGAGAGATACATTCTAAATAAAGTTGGATAGGTGTTGTGTTATAGTTAGTTATGGGGTCTCGTGGTAGGCTTTGTCAAAGAGGTAAGTCTTCAGAGATTAGTCTTAGCTCAGCGAGCAGTGAATTCGTGGAGAAGCAGCCATTAGGCATCTGCTCAGGTTGCAGCCATCACGTGACCCCCCCCCCCCCCTTCTCTATGCCTTTCCTAATTCCAATATGGGACTCATTTTTGAAAAAGAAAAACATCTAAAAAGTGGCATAAAGCAGCATTTGGACGTTTTCCTACAAAAACGTGCAAATCAGTATTTTCAAAACCTATTTTGCAGACGTTTTCCTATGCAATTTATCTCCAATTCACAAGGGGAGCGTGTCGGGGTGTTTCAAAGGTGGGATTAGGGCGAGCATAACACTTGGACATTTTACAGCTTTAATGGAACAAAACTGTCCAGGACTAAAACAAATGTTTTGGTCTACACCTGTTTTTAAAAGGAATAAGGCACAAAAAGGTAACCTAAAGGACCAGATGACCACCTTCCACCACCAAAAAATGTGAATACAAATATGACTTTCCAGCCTCTATGACAACCTCAGATGTTAAAGTCAGGTCTATTAGAATATCATGCAGATCCCTGGTCAGTGCAGTGCACTATGGATTGGGGGACTTAGGTCCCTATCTCGCTCTACCTGTCACACGTGCTGGAAACTGTGACCCCCTCCCACTGTCACCAAAACCCTACTGTACCCACATATAGGTGCCATAAGGGCTATAGTAGTGGGGGACAGTATGTTTTGGGTAGGTTTTGGAGGGCTCAGGGGTCAAGATAAGGGAGCAAAGGTGAGATGTGTACCTGGGAGTATTTTTATGACGTGCACAGAAATGCCCTCTAGGATGCCCCATTGATCTCCTGGGATGTCTGGGGGACCAGTCTACTAAAAATGCTGGCTCTTCCTACATTCCAATGGCATGAATCTCTATGTGTTGCACTTATTTGTTTGGGGTTGTTTTTTTTTTTTCAAAAATGGACCAGAAAACAAAACATCCAAAGCAAAAATCCTTGTTTGAAACAGTATTTTCGAAAAAAAAAAAAAAAAAAGATAGACGTTTTTCTTTTTCAAAAATTACCTTCTTTCCTACGCGGATTTTGGATGTTTTCTGCAAAATGTTCAAAGTCAGACTTAAATATCAAAACTGCCCCTCCACATCTTTTTTGAGATGCAGTGACCAGAATTGCACACAGTATTCAAGGTGCAGTCGCACCATGGATCAACACAAAGGCATTATAACATTCTCACTTTTGCTTTCCATTCCTTTCCTAATAATACCTAACATTCCATTTGCTTTCTTAGCCACCACTGCACATTGAGCAGAGAGTTTCAAAGCACCTAGATCCTTGTCCTGGTCAGTGACTCCTAATGTGGAACCTTGCATCACATAGCTATAGTTTAGGTTCCTGTTTCCCACTTGCTCACATTAAAAGTCATCTGAAATCTGGATGCCCAATCTCCCAGTATTGTAAGGTCCTCTTTCAATTTTTCACAATCCTATTGCGATTTAACAACTTTGAAAGGCTTTGTCATCAGCAAATTTAATTACCTCACTAGTTACTCCCAACTCTAGATCATTTATAAATATGTTAAAAAGCAATGGACCCAGCACAGACCCCTGCGGAACCCCACTAGCTACCCTTCTCCATTGACAATACAGACCATTTAACCCTACTCTCTGTTTTCTATCTTTTAACCAGTTTTTAATCCACAATATGACACTACCTCCTATCCTATGACTCTCTAATTTCCTCAGGAGTCTTTCATGAGGTACTTTGTCAAATGCCTTTTGAAAATCCAGTTACACAATATCAACCGGCTCAACTTTATCCACATGTTTATTCACCCCTTCGAAGAAATGTAGTAGATTGATGAGGCAAGATGTCCTTTCACTAAATCCATGTTGGCTTTGTCTCATTAATCCACACTCATGTATATATGCTCTGTAATTTTGTTTCTTTTAGTCTTTACCCTTTTGCCCTGCCCCAATGTCATGATCACCAATCTATAATTTCCAACTTCCACAGGCAAATACAACTCTACACAGGAGTGGAAAAGCACCAAGCATCAGGATGATGTAAACCAAAGTCTGTTTATTCTTCATCCAGCAAATACAAGTCCCAGCTGATTAAACTCAACATGAGCTGTGTTTCGGCTTTGAAGCCTTAATCAGGAGCGCACTACTGAGCCTTCAGAGAACAAAATATCGTCAGAAAAAAAGTATGGCCATAAACACCTCTTGCCAAGCAAAGGTAAAAAAAATAAACCAGGAAAACCTGGTGCAAAACACTAGCACAGCCAAGTAAATCCATCTGTGGTACTTGGCTGATGAAGGCTGTATTTGTCTGTGGAAGCTTTGGTTTTCTTCTGTTTTGGAACAGTTCCATAGGCTAGCATTTAAGGCAGCTTTTTTATAGTTGCTCTAGTATCAGTATAAAACACAGCTAAAAGGCACAGGGAGCCTCAGTTTAAACTTTAATTCCCACCTACTCACCCTCTTTGTACCTCAGTATTACAGTATGGAAAACTACAGTATGGAACATCTTTCTGTCTCTGCTGGGTACCTTTGTCCTTCACCTTGGCAATCAGCCTGGGGGTGTTTGTTTTAGTTCCAGAGAACAGGGGACCTTTCCTGCTACTGGTGCAGTCCCAGCTCCCATCTCTAGAGGCACCCTCACACACACTGACTGTGCACAGAGAGGCCTTTCATAATTCCTTGTAACTCACGGGAGTTGTCACTGCTGGCTTCTGCGGAAAGCATTCTCAGCTTTCAGTGAACTCAGAGTTGGCAGAACAAGCATTTTGAATGCTGAAAGGTTTAACAAACTCAAATAAGAGAGAAGGGGAAACTCAAGGCGTAACTTGGAGAAAGAGAGGAAGTTGGAAGTGGAATGATGGTCTGATAGAGAACAGGGAAAGAAGGAGTCCAATGATTCATTCTGCATTACATTACTACTAATAGTCATTGATTTTGTGTCCGTCTTGAAGAACAGCTCATTAAATAGCCCTTTGTTTTTTGGACAGCTACATGATTGGATGTTGCCTTTTTGAGTGACTATTGTCAATCAGAAGCAAAAAGGATCCGTCCATCCCCTGAAGGTAGGGCCTGGAAGGCATTTCTTCCCACATTCCAGACAAGGCCCAAGGATGAAGAGTCTCTACTGCCATTCTTTACCTGCACTGTACCCTACATCTTCTTTGTAAGAAGAAATATTCAAAACTGGTCCCAAATCTGAGTCTGTTGCTAAAACATCCAGCTGTCTATGTTCCCAAGGCCTTGCTGCAAAATAGCTGGCTATCACCAGCATCATCCGTGCTATGGCCTTTTGCCTCCAACTATGATAGTCTAGATTTTATTATCATATGGGCTGGATGAAAGTGGCCCACATGACTGAATGATGCAGCTCCCATTTAATGCCATCCTTTTGCTAGAGCAGGCACAGATGCCATATTGCAAAATTCTAGCAGTCAAACAAAATCAAAGTACTCAGGTCATGCTTCCCATCAAAAGAAATACCCAGTCTCATTTCTGAGTAGCTCTGTTTTCTCTGACAGTCAATTTTCAAAAGCTACCTTGTATCTGGGGCAATTTTGGGAACTGTGCACTAAGGATAGGCAGGCCAGAATTTTTCATTTTGTCTCGTCTCTCATGTCGTGTTCAGCATTGTTTGTTTGTCTTTTTTTAGTTAGACTTCTGTTGCAGTAAGGGAAAATATACAATATGTGTCTGTATGTATTTTTCTCCTTGCTGTATACAGTGGCGTAGCTAGGGTAGTTGTCCACGCTCTCATTACCTCTCGCCTTGATTACTGCAACTTACTCCTCACCGGCCTCCCACTCGGCCACCTATCCCCCCTTCAATCCATTCAGCATGCTGCTGCACGTCTTATATTCCGCCAAAACCGATATACTCATATCACCCCTCTCCTCAAATCACTTCATTGGCTTCCGATCAGATATCGCATACAATTCAAGCTCCTCCTCCTTACCTACAAATGCACTCAGTCTGCGGCTCCTCACTACCTCTCCACCCTCATCTCCCCCTATGTTCCCGCCCGCAACCTCCGCTCACAGGACAAAGCCCTTCTCTCAGTACCCTTCTCCACTACTGCCAACTCCAGGCTCCGCTCATTCTGCCTTGCCTCACCCTATGCCTGGAACAATCTTCCCTCACCCATACGCCATGCCCCCTCCCTACCCATCTTCAAATCTCTGCTTAAAACTCACCTTTTCAATGCTGCCTTCGGCACCTAACCGCTCTAGAAATATGAAATGGCCCAATCTATCCACCCTATCAGATTAACTGCTCACTCGTCCCCCAATCTATCCACCCTATCAGATTATCTGTTCACTCGTCCTCTAGATTGTTCACTTGTCTTTTAGATTGTAAGCTCTTTGAGCAGGGACTGTCCTTCTATGTTTAAATTGTACAGCGCTGCGTAACCCTAGTAGCGCTTTAGAAATGCTAGTTAGTAGTAGTAGTAATGTTCAAGTCAATACGATTAAAGGAACTGCGTTCCGATTTTGAAGGCTCCTGGTGCTTCTTTTGGCTATTTGATCATTATGAACAATGCCATATTATTTATGTACCCAGCAATGTGTTGTGGTATAAATTTGTGTATTCATGAGCATCCTTAAATTAAAAAAAAAAAAAAAACCCAACTGATTTTTTCCTTAGCACTAGCCCTCAATCAGTAGCTGTGAGTAATGTTAGAATAAAAATATGACAGCATGCAAGAAGTTTGCCCTTGTAAAGCTGTGATTACACTGGGACTGGGTATTAAACAGCTGTCAATCCAGCTTTATTTGTCGTTCTGTTTATTTCTCCATTTTCCTTTCAGTTCCTGTTTTGCAAGGCTTGCCAAACACCAACTGGACAATATTTGATTGGCTTGGTTAGTTTTTATTAATTGAGGCTGGAAGCTGATAAGGGAAATGGAAATGGGACTTGATATACTGCCTTTCTGTGGTATTTTGCAACTACATTCAAAGCAGTTTACATATATACAGGTACTTATTTTGTACCTGGGGCAATGGAGGGTTAAGTGACTTGCCCACAGTCCCAAGGAGCTGCAGTGGGAATTGAACCCAGTACCCCAGGATCAAGGTCTGCTGCACTAACCACTAGGCTACTCCTCCACTCCACTTTTAAGCCACCAATATAACTGCTGGTAATCTGTTAATCACTGGCTTCCACAACAGTTATCAACCCTCCCCCCCCCCCCCCCCCCCCCCCCCACCAAGCTTCTCCTGTCCTCTCTTCCACACCATCATGCTGGTCTCCCTCCCGTTTAAGGTTTTTCTTAATAAAAAAAGACAGAGGCTGGTCCTATGCTTATCATAGAATGACAGAAACAAGCTATGATAGCACATGCTATACTTTTAGGTTTTATTTCTGCTAAGCCGTCATGGGGCCTGGAAGCAAACTATGTGGTAGCCCAACCCTGCAGCCCATATGCTTTCACAATGTAGTGCTGCTTTTGCTGCCTCTTTGTACGTTCATGATAAATGGACAAGAGGTCTGTGAAAAAAATATCAATAAAGTACACATTAAAATGCAGACTGCTTTCTTCTCTTTTCTAAATCAAAGGATCTGGAGAATTTACAAAAGGGAAACTTTGGCAGACTTGTCTGTGTGTGGGAGGAAAAAAGGGTGCATGCACAGGAACTCATTGATAAATGCCATAACTCACCTTCCAGGCAGGCCTGCATTGACTGGGAATTTGCTCAATTGCATTGTAGAATACTTGATGAAAGACGGACAGATCTTGAGAGAGAGAGACCACAGATATAAATAATGCACAAGAGTCAAGTGGTTTTTCGGAGGAAAAGAAATACTAGAACATGGCATCAGAATGTGAGGTAGGAAAGGGGTAGACGTGGAGGGGCATTTTCGATATGACTTCTAAGTCCTACTTTGGACGTTTTTCAAAAAACATCCGAGATCTCAATAGGAAAGAAGATCATTTTCAAAAAAAGAAAAACATCTATTTTTTTTGTTTTTCGAAAATACTGTTTTGAACAAGGATTTGTGATTTGGACGGTTTGTTTTTTGGTCTATTTTCGAAAAGAAAAAGATAACGTCCACGAGCAAAACGCACAAAATCGAGCCATTGAGATGTAGGAGGAGCCAGCATTTTTAGTAGACTGGTCCCCCTGACATCCCAGGACAGCAATAGGGCACCCTAGGGAGCACTGCAGTGGACTTCATAAACTGCTCCCAGGTACATGTCTGACATTGCTCCCTTACCTTGTGTGCTGAGCCCCCAAAACCCACTACCCCCAACTGTATACCACTACCATAGCCCTTATGGGTGAAAGGGGCACCTATATGTGGGTACAGTGGGTTTCTGGTGAGTTTTGGAGGGCTCACAGTTTCCTCCACAAGTGTAACAGGTAGGGGGAGGTAGGAGCCTAGGTCCACCTGTCTGAAGTGCACTGCACCTACTACTAAACTACTCCAGGGACCTCCATGATGCTGTAATGGACCTGAGTATGACATCTGACACTGGCATAGAGGCTGGCAAGTAATGTTCTTAATCACAATTTTTGGGGGTGGGAGGGGGTTAGTGACCACTGGGGAGTAAGAGGAGGTCATCCTTGATTCCGTCCAGTGGTTATTTGGGGCACCTTTTTGTGCCTTATTCGTAATAAAAACAGACCTAGCTCAAAATGTCTTAGTTTTAGTCCTGGATGGTTTTGTTTTGTTCCATTATGGCTGAATAAGTCTTAGGAATGCCCAAATCCCGGCCTGAATACACCCCTGACACACCCCCTTGAGATTTGGATGCACTTCTGATGGACTTAATAGAAAAACATCTAGAAATATGTTTCAAAAATACTGATTTGGACATTTTTGTGATGAAAACATCCAAATGCTGGTTTATGCCACTTTTTAGAGGTTTTTCTGTTTTGAAAATGAGCCCATTAGAGTAACACAAGAAACTATTTCTTTACCGTTTGGTGGATAAACGGAATAGATTTCTCGTGGAGCTGGGACAAAGAATGTTGACTGGGGGAGCTGAGAGCTGAGGCGGTAGGCAGAGACCAAGTAGGCTCTGTGATATTACAGGAAGGGAAAATGGAGAGAGTAAAAAACCGCTATGGCAGCTATATTTCACGTTAGAAAAAGCAGTCACAGCAATAAAAGGTCACACTTTCTGTTTAGCAACTCCACACCCTCCCCCACCCCAGTCATAGTCCTCAGTCCCACACACCACCACAACACTGGGGTACCTGAGTGGGCACAGGCCCACCCGCTCTTGACTCAGGCTCACCTAGTGGCGCCACCCCACATCAACATCTCTCCTTCTCTGCGGCATCCCAGTATCTACCTGCCCATTGCTGAACCCCGTCCCTTCCTGGTGTACCTTACAGGCATCCCCGGTGCCTGAAGTCATAGGAGCTGGCTGTGTGGGTGCTTCAGCACCCCCAATATTGAGAAAATTCCTTGTATATGTCCAGGGAGGGGTTATTTCCACTGGGCTTAGCACCCCCAATAATTTTGAAAAGTTGGCTCCCATGCCTGCAGTGATTCATTATCACTGTCTGTGCCGGCCTGCAGGCTTCCATCAGCCGGGTCCCACCCTTGCTATGTCATTTTCTATTTCCTGTTTCCTGTCTGGTGGGTCCCAGCCGATGGAAGCCTGTGGGGCTAGCGCAGGCAGTAATAATCAATCACTTCAGGTGCCAGGGGCGCCTGTAAGGTACGGGGTTCAGCAACGGGTGGAGCAGATGCTGGAATGCCACAGAGGAGGAGAGAAAAAACCTATAATTCCTTTTAATATCTCTGAGGGAGGGGATGTGGCAGGGCCCATCTAAGTTAACTCTGAACCCATACTGGGTCTGGCTATGTCACTGATCTGGGGGAGGGGGAATAACAAAGATCCTGCAGAAAGGTGTCCAGATGTCTTCCACAATTCCAGCAGTTCTTTTCTGGACCCAAGATTAAGGTTGGCATAAACTCCCAGCTCAGACTTCCAACCATTAGAATCTCACCAAAGCAGAACATAGAGCAATACAATTAACTTTCAGGATCTCAGCCAGCTTATGAGTTTATGAGGTTTCATTGAAGTAGCTCTCAGTCTCCGCTGCAAGTGCCATAAGTATGTACCATAGCTTCTGCAGGTACAATTATGCAGGAACTGACTAGGAGAAGCATGCCCCTTCACTGCCCATAGCATGATGGTTCAGAGCAGTACCACATCAAGGGCTGCGTGAATGGTGTGGCTGCATAAGGTGCAAATATGAAGGGGAGCAAAAATTGCTCCCAACCTACCATCTCTTGTCAGTAGTGGTGGTGAAGGGAGCAGGGTAGCAGGTGAATTTTCAAAAGAGAAGGGCGCCCATCTTTTGACACAAATTGGGAGATGGGCGTCCTTCTCACAAGGTCGCCCAAATCGGCATAATCGAAAGCCAATTTTGGGCACCCTCAACTGCTTTCCATCACAGGGATGACCAAAGTTCACGGGGGCGTGTCGGCAGTGTAGCAAAGGCGGGACTGGGGCATGCTTAGGAGATGGGCATCCTTGGCCGATAATTGAAAAAAGAAGGGCATCCATGAAGAACACTTGGGCGAATTTACTTGGTCCAATTTTTCACGACCAAGCATCAAAAAGGTGCCCGAACTGACCAGATGACCACCTGAGGGAATCGAGGATGACCTCCCCTTACTCTCCCAGTGGTCACTAACCCCCTCCCACCCTCAAAAAAAAATCTTTAAAAATACTTTTTGCCAGCCTCAAATGCCATATTCAGGTCCATCGCAGCAGTATGCAGGTACCTGGTGCAGTTGTAGTGGGTGCAGTGTACTTCAGGCAGGCGGACCCAGGCCCATCCCCCCCTACCTGTTACACTTGTGGTGGTAAGTGTGAGCCCTCCAAAACCCACCAGAAACCCACTGTACCCACATGTAGGTGCCCCCCTTCATCCCTAAGGCTATGGTAGTGGTGTACAGTTGTGGGTTTGGGGGGCTCAGCACCCAAGGTAAGGGAGCTATGCACCTGGGACCTTTTTCTGAAGTCCACTGCAGTGCCCCCTAGGGTGCCTGGTTGGTGTCCTGGCATATGAGGGGGACCAGTGCACTACGAATGCTGGCTCCTCCCATGACCAAATGGCTTGGTCGTTTTTGAGATGGGCGTCCTCGGTTTCCATTATCGCCGAAAACCAGGGACGACCATCTCAAAAACGACCTAAGGACGGCCATCTCTAAGGTCGACCTAAATTTCATGATTTGGGCGTCCCCGACCGTATTATCGAAACAAAAGATGGATGCCCATCTTGTTTCGATAATACGGGCTGCCCCGCCCCTTTACGGGGCCGTCCTGCGAGGATGGCCTCATGAAAACTTGCGTGCCCCGTTCAATTATGCCCCTCCACGTGTACCATGGACAAGTTGCATACCAAGATGCAACTATAGCTTAGTAGAGTACTGGTTCAGTACATGAACGGAAACCTTCAATTCTCCGAGTCTCTCCAAACTTTGACCTCCCTGCCAATCAGGACACCAATTAGCTACAAGTACAATGAGCTTTAAGTATCTGCATAACCACTAGTGATGTTCTTTCTATGCATAATAAGCCAACCCTTTACTTCATTTTTGAATCTTATGCTTTGCTGCATTTCTTTCTGGATGTCACATATTTTGTTTCTTGATATTTTCACTGTTTAGAATGAGGAGACTCACTTTAGCAAAAGTTTGTGTCACAGAGCAAGTCACTTCATCCTAGGTATATAATCCTAGATTGTAAATCCTCTGGAGCATGAAACCCTGGACCTACTTTACATGAATGTAGTTTGCCTTAAGCTACCAATGAAAAGGTGTGAGTTAAGTCAAAACAAATTCAAATAAACCCACTGTCCTATCTTTAGGTCAAATTGGAAGAGCAATAAAATCATGGCTTTAAACTACAGAAGGGAGACCTTTCCTTGAACTTTGAAGCCAGGAGAAAGCCTAAGTTTAGCAAAACTAAACATTTTGAATATTAGAGGTCTGATTTTCATTACATCAATGTTTGAGAAAAAAAGGGGCCTTTTCAAACAATTGAAGCTCCTTCAATTGCCTGTGCTCTCTCCCTCATCCCCTCATCACAGGAATAGCACTCCACCTTTTTTATGCTCGCTCCCACAGTTCCTGATCAATGAGAGAGTGTTCTTGGTTGCCTGTACTACCTTCCATATCCCCTCAGTGCACCCAACTCCCTGTGCTCCACCCACAGACTATGACCAATGAAACCACCTCCTAGTCAAGTAGGTTTTATGGCAGGAGACCACATGACATCAAAAAGTTGAAGCTGTCTTCCCCGCGCAGCCACCAAATTGGTGAATCCTAAACAAATTGTCAGTTGCATCCTTAAATCTTTCCTTACCGCTCTTCCCTCACATGCTCGCATAGTTTTCAGTGCATTTTTATTCAGTCTCAGTTATAGAAACATGTCGGCTTGTTGAGCATATGGATATACACAGAAGAACCGTCAGAATGGAATTACCTTTCATCAGTTAGAGTTGTAATGCTATAAGGCAACAGTCAGAAGTGGAGGACTACCAGGGTACACAGGAAGAGGAAAAAGCAAAATGATACCACTTTGTAGGTTTTGTACCAGGCAGCCATGAAGGTTTAATAAAAACTCTGAATGTTGTCTATTTAACCTCCTTGCGGGCAGTAGGCGAGCATCTTATATCTTCCTACAACAGCAGGTGGGCGGATGATTGTGCTCTGGCACAATTCCATAATTTTGCATAATTTAGCACAGGCCAGTTTCTTCCGTGGATCCAACACTGATGGGCACAATATTCACTGCTCCTGACTTCTTGAGTCACTGCTATGGAAAGGATCGGGCAGCTCAACGAAAACTCGCCCTTACTTTCCTGCGGCAACTCAGAAGTAGTTTATTCTAGAAGAGCATATGGGAAGCTGTCAAATGTTTTTTTAAAAATCCATACATAAGCAGTCATGAGCGTTTGCTATTGTTTTTAAGTAGAAATATTTTGTCACCTTAAGCAAAAATAAAGGCATATAGCACAGCACTGAAATCCACAATACAGCATTGTAAACAACAAGGCAAGCTCTGGAGCACTGACAAAAACCATTTTGAATATAAACCCCCTGCCTCCTTTTCACAGACCCCTCAAAAACTCCCCAACCCTCCTAACTCCCCTTACATGCCCCCCCCCCCCAATCCCCTCCTAACAGAAAGAATGCAAAACCAAGGAGGTTTACTAAAACAATATTAACCTCTCAGGTTTGCTATTATTTTCAATAGCGTCTGCGAATGTTTGGGGGTCACTCAGAATGGCTCTGCCCACAGAATGGGCTAGATAGGCTCATGTCATCTCCTGTCATAAAGCCTTCTTGCTCCTAGCTGTCTGTGCTCCCTCCTTCAGCATCTGAACATTAGTTGTCTCAGTTTCCCATGCTCCCTCCCATATTCTTTGGCTAATCGAAGTGCACTCCTAGATGCCTCCCACGGCCTCTGATCAATGAAATTGCTTTCCCAGGTGCCTGCACTCCTTCCCACAGCCTTTCACCAGTTGCAGAATGCTCCCAGCTGCCTGTGCTCCCGTCTACAGATATAAGACAAGTATTCCTTATACTCAAATCCCGCCTAGCATCTCTTACTTCTGAACTGTGTCTGTCAAAGCGTCATATTGATCACCACTACTCTTTCGCTTTTTCCCTTCTTTGCTTTTACCCTTTCTCTCTTACACTTCTAAGAAATTGATCATTTGTTTGCTGACTTGATGTATGTTTTTACAGACTGTTGTAAGCCACATTGAGCCTGCCTGTGGGTGGGAAATTGTGGGATATAAATGCTATAAATAAATAAAATACTAGTGTGTTTAAAAAAAAATCCAACTTCTTATTTGGACAATCAAAACTTTCACAGTGGTAGCATCTGTTGAAATTCTATAGAAAAGTGTGGAAGGATTGGCATTATAATCTCCTGGTCTGCAAACTGTGAATTTGGCCTTAGTAAAAAGGAAGAGGCACCCTAGGCTCACTGTGTGAGGAATATGAGAGCTGTTAACTTCCCTTACCTGAGTCGCTCTCAGAACATTTTGAGAAATAAATGGATTGTTTGGAAATTCCTCCGGCAAGCTTCATTTCCTCCCAACCAGCAGCTGCTAGAACTAGGAGAAGCATATTAAAGCAATTTTTGGTGGAATCAGCAATTACTGTAATTTATGATTACTTTTCACTGGAACCAGACCCTAGTTTTAAAATTCATATTCTTCTTTTAATGGCTCCAGCTTAAAACTACCTCCATGCAGAAGAGGAAAATATGGTTTTTTGACATGTAGATCAAAGGTCCTGGGTTTAGGAACTGAGTTCAAATCTATGCACTGCATCAAGTCGTTGCTTGGACCTAGGCATTAACATTATATTTTCTTTTTACAGTAGGTTAACAACTGCCTTTTCATATTTGTTGTTTGTTGAAATGTATTGTTTCGGTCTTAGCTCTTTCGTCCTCCCTCCCTTTGCTTTGTTATATCTTTGGACTAAAATCTGTTTGTTTCAGTGGATATGTTTCAGTGCATTTGCATTTTGATTATAGGCAATAATCTCTCTTTGGAAAAAAGCGCCTAAAATTAAAAAAAAAAAAAAAGATCAGCTCCTGAATTTGTGCCCTTTTGTCAGCCAAACAGAAGCCAAAATACACATATAAAAAAAACTAGTAATAGAGAAAATAGTGATCAATTCCATAGCAGATTACTTGAGACCTTTATATAGATGATCATTGATAACAAAATATATAACATAGTAAATGACGGCAAATAAAGACCTGCATGGTCCATCCATTCTGTCCAAGAAGGCAGCCAGAACTGCATCCACCACTCTGCTATATGGTTGGTTAAACAGTATCTTAGAACGTGGCAGTTCAAAATTCAATGCCAAGAAATGCAAAGTGATGCACTTAGGGAATAGAAATCCATGGGAGACGTATGTGTTAGGTGGCAAGAGTCTGATAGGTACGGACGGGGAGAGGGATCTTGGGGTGATAGTATCTGAGGATTTGAAGGCGACGAAACAGTGTGACAAGGCGGTGGCTGTATCTAGAAGGTTGTTGGGCTGTATAGAGAGAGGTGTGACCAGCAGAAGAAAGGGAGTGTTGATGCCCCTGTATAAGTCGTTGGTGAGGCCCCATCTGGAGTATTGTGTTCAGTTTTGGAGGCCGTATCTTGCTAAGGATGTAAAAAGAATCGAAGCGGTGCAAAGAAAAGCTACGAGAATGATATGGGATTTGCGTAACGACGTATGAGGAGAGACTTGCTGACCTGAACATGTATACCCTGGAGGAAAGGAGAAACTGAGGTGATATGATACAGACGTTCAAATATTTGAAAGGTATTAATCCGCAAATGAACCTTTTCCAGAGATACGAAGGCGGTAGAACGAGAGGACATGAAATGAGATTGAAGGGGGGCAGACTCAAGAAAAATGTCAGGAAGTATTTCTTCACGGAGAGAATGGTGGATGCTTGGAATGCCATCCCGCGGGAGGTGGTGGAGATGAAAACGGTAACGGAATTCAAACATGCGTGGGATAAACATAAAGGAATCCTGTTCAGAAGAAAAGGATCCTCAGGAGCTTAACCGAGATTGGATAGCAGAGCCGGTAGTGGGAGGCGGGGCTGGAGGTTGGGAGGCAGGGATAGCGCGGGGCAGACTTATACGGTCTGTGCCAGAGCCGGTGGTTGGGAAGCGGGGGCTGGTGGTTGGGAGGCGGGGCTAGTGCTGGGCAGACTTATACGGTCTGTGCCCTGACGAGCACAGGTACAAATCAAAGTAGGGTATACACAAAAGTAGCACACAGGAGTTGTCTTGTTGGGCAGACTGGATGGACCGTGCAGGTCTTTTTCTGCCGTCATCTACTATGTTACTATGTAACCTGCCCAACAGACCCAGTTAGTTATAGCCTGTTGATACCAACCCTACTACCCCATAGCTTTCAGTGTCTGAAACTGAAAGATGTCAAAACCCTCATTCCTCATCTTCTATTCTAGTGTGATTGTGGTACAGACACAGTGTGAGCTGTGGATCAACTTGCAGTGGCACTGGGAGGAAACTGCCTCTCTATGGGTACAAAGTGGATCCTAGAAGGAAGGAAGTTCCTTGATGCCACCCAGGAGCCTCCAAGCATCCTGCACGGCTCTCCCACATGTCTCTGCAGGAAAATTGCATACAGTATCAATTAGACAGTAACATATTCCCCTGAGATGCTAGTTCTGAATTTTATGTCCGTTGCTTTGGCTCCCTGTGGTATACAGGGTGAGATTTACCAGCTTATTTTCGAAAGCGATGGGCGCCCATATTTCAACCCAAATCGGGAGATAGTCGCCCATCTTGCAAAGGCGCCCAAATCGGTATAATCGAAAGCCGATTTTGGGCGCCTTCAACTGCAGTCTGTCGCGGAAACGGCCAGAGTTGATGGGGCGTGTCGGAGGTGTGGTGAAGGCGGGACTGGGGCGTGGTTATCGGCCGAGGAGAGATGGGCACCTTCGGCCGATAATCGAAAAAAATGGGCGTTTTTAGCGCGAATTTAGGTCACTTTTTTTGGACCCTTTTTTTTCATGAACAAGTCCCAAAAAAGTGACCTAAATAACCAGATGACCATCGGAGGGAATTGGGGATGACCTCCCCTGACTCCCCCAGTGGTCACTAACCCACTCCCACCAAAAAAAAAAAAAGACCTTTAAAAACTTTTTTTCTAGCCTGTATGCCAGCCTCAAATGTCATACCCAGCTCCATCACAGCAGTATGTAGGTCCCTGGAGCAGTTAGTGGGTGCAGTGGACTTCAGGCAGGTGGACCCAGGCCCATCCCCCCCTACCTGTTACACTTGTGCTGGTAAATGGGAGCGCTCCAAACTGCCCCCAAAACCCACTGTACCCACATCTAAGTGCCCCCCTTCAGCTATAAGTGCTATGGTAATGGTGTAGAGTTGAGGGCAGTGGGTTTGGGGGGGGGGGGATTTGGGGGGCTCAGCACACAAGGGAAGGGAGCTATGGACTTGGGAGGTATTTTAATTTTTTTTTAAATTGTTACAAGTGCCCCCTAGGGTGCCCGGTTGGTGTCCTGGCATATGAGGGGGACCAGTGCACTACGAATCCTGGCCCCTCCCACGAGGGATTTGTTTGTTTTTGAGCTGGGCGCCTTCGGTTTCCATTATCGCTGAAAAACGATATCGCCCAGCTCAAATCCTCACAAATCCGATGCATTTGCCCGGCACAAACCATATTATCAAAAAAAAAAGATGGACGCCCATCTTTTTCGAAAATACGGTCTGTCCCGCCCCTTCACATACCCGTTCTCGGAGATAGACGTCCATGGAGAAGGGCGTTCGCATTCGATTATGCCCCTCTTAAACTACTTATGTTGACCTTGAAGGCCTTGCAGACCGGTCTCCCACATAACTTGTACTGCCTTTTCCATCTATGGCTAGGTTGGAAACTGCAAGACATGCCACTTTCTTTTTTATTGCTTGCCATTGAAAATTAGCAGTTAGCGCCTAAATGAAAGTCAGCTATTTTGGGGGCGTTCAGGGGGCGGAGTCGACACTTGGCCAGTTAAGTGGCAATATTTAGTACTGAACCAGTCAGGGTAACTGCATAAATGGACCTCATAAAACACAGTCTTATTTTTGTGTGGCAGCCCATGGCTGGTTAAGTTCTGAATATCAACTTAATTGGCTGTGTGTTAGCCAGCGCGGCATAAACCTATAAAAGGCACTAAAAGTCCCAAAGGACTTATATGAAAAAAAAAATCCCATCTAGTTTCATCTACCCAGAAAACTACCATTATAAATGAGAGTATTAGTTCACAAATTCTTCTATATGGGAGTGAAATCTGGGTTCCATACAAGATAGACTGCAATCAGTCATACCAAGTTACCTAGTTCCAGGAGTGACGCATGGCCAGTCCTGGCTTTGAACTTACACCCCAAAGCAGTGTGGGAGCTAGAGTCCCTGATTCTATCCATTGAAATCCATGCTACAGGCTCATAAATGCTTCAGTATATCACTGTCAGAAAGCCAGAAAAGCCTAAAATCTTCCTGTTGGAACTGGGTAACTTGAAAGCTCCGAGAATAAACCCCAAATCTCCAGTTTGGTAACACCCCAGTAATGCAACTAGAACTTTCCCCCAAAGAACTCCCCATACAATAATATTATTCAAATTGCAAAGTTTAAAGAAAACAGATGTAAATTTGTACTGTAAAACTGACAGTTTTTATTTGTTAAATTAAAAATAAAATTCTTTATTCTACCTTTGTTGTCTGGATGTTTTGGGGTGAATTCTATATATAAAAGCATTATTTTATAAGCCATGCTTAAAGTTAAGTGCAGTTTATAGAATAGCACTTATGCCCAGGAATCGGTGCTGGAAAAAGCGCTATTCTATAAGCTGTTCTTAAAAGTTAGGTGCGGTTTATAGAATAGCATTTATGCCCGGAAATCGTGCCTAACTTTAGACATGGCCATTTGCACCAACTGAAACATGGTGCAAATCTTCACGCCTAAATTAGGCGTGTTTCCCCCTTATTCTATAACTATGTGCATTAATTTTAGGAAAGTCCCCATTCCACCCATGACCTCCCATTTCTGCACCCCCTTTTTGAACTTGTGTGTAAAATGTAGACGCAGATCCCACGCCAAAATTTACACGTGTACATTCCAATTATACATAGTTAGTGTCAATAATTGCTTGTTAACAAGCCAGTTGTGAGTGCTAATTAGCTTTTTATTCATTTAAATTACGCATGCAAATTGGGCATGCACCCAAATTTGCGCAAGCAGTTTTTATCAACTTTTATAGAATTTGGGGGATTATTCACATCTGTCACAGTTTCTAGTTTCTGCTTTTCTCTGTCTTTTCTTAACTCTCTTTTCCAGGGTCTCCAGTTCAAGATGACCACCCAGGTCGGACGCAGATAAAGCTAGCTCCAACCCACCGGCAAAAAGGATCAAACTGGCCCCATTCCCAAGGCCATAAACCACTCATCTCAGCCAGACAGGGGCCTCGGAGTGGTTGGCCTAAGCAAAGGGGCCCAGGGTTCAACATCCAAGACAGTGAGCTGACCGCTTGATCCAGGCTCACACGTGGAAGAGAAGGCCACAGGAAGAAGGCTGCGCCAAGTTCGGGGCCACAAATGAACCCTAACTCCAAGGCTGGACAGCGAACATCCACCAGTGAGGAAGAGACTTGGCAGCGGGAGGGACAGTTGCCGGCACACCGGGAGAGGCGGTGCATGGTCGGAACGCAGCAAGGATTCACTGGAGCACGTGATCAGAGAGGCCTTGGATTACAACAGACATGGACACACCGGGCAGGCCGTTGGGCTTCATAGCGGTGAGGAACAGACCTGGCAGCGGGAGGACCCCTTCCGACACAAAGGTGAGGCAGACCCCACTGGTGAAGAAGAAACCGGGCAGCAGGTGGAACACTGCCAACATATTGGCTGAGGTGGCGGACGGCGGAAGCGAGGCATGGCTCCTGCACAGCACTTCGGGACCCGATTGGCCTGAACAACTCAGGCTAGGCGCTGGGCACCCTCCCGACAGGGGAGAGAGCTAAAGCAAGAGAAGCTGCTGCCCAACACAACAGCTGGAGCAGAAGATGACAAAAATGGCAGGACATCAAGCACCCCTCCGGCAGATGAAAGATCAGTAGAAGTGAGGTTGCAGCCCAACATATCAGCTGGAGAGGCAGACGACGAAAGCAGTTCCCGAACAGCCCAACTAGAGTATGAAGACACAGCTGCACGTCTGCTGAGTCCAGAGAAGAGAGAAGGAGAAGCAAAGGTACGCATGGCCCCCATAATCTCACACACAAACACAAATAAAACACCCACGAATCCCAAACACATGCACGCGCACAAACACACACACCCTTAAAAAAAAATCCACAGCAGGCAACATCAAACCTGACTGGAGACAACGCATAATTAAACTCTGGAATTTGTTGCCGGAGAATATGGTGAAGGCGGTTAGCTTAGCAGAGTTTAAAAAGGGGTTAGATGGTTTCCTAAAGAACAAGTCCATAAACCACTACTAAATGGACTTGGGGAAAATCAACAATTTCAGGAATAACATGTATAGAATGTTTGTACGTTTGGGAAACTCGCCAGGTGCCCTTGGCCTGGATTGGCTGCTGTCGTGGACAGGATGCTGGGCTCGATGGACCCTTGGTCTTTTCCCAGTGTGGCATTACTTATGTACTTATGTACTTCTTCACCTACCCGATTACAGAAACATAACGTACAGAACAACCTACACAGCAGGATACAGCTACCTGGGATCAAAATGGTGGATCTTGCTACCAAAAGCCATAAGGAGCATCTATAACTACCTTCAATTCAGAAAAGAGCTCAAAACGCACCTTTTCAAAAAATTCTATAGCTAATCTCACAAACTACACATGTCCTCTTTAAGTGAAACTGTAAAAACACTGTAACCACAATGTAAATTGTAAGCCACTTTGAACTGAAACTTTCTATAATAGTGGGATACAAGAATCCATCAATCAATCAATCAATCAATCAATCTGTTACTTCTTCCCTTCCATCCTTTACTTTGGGACTCATTTTTGAAAGAGAACAAAAACCTAAAAAGTGGTATAAATCAGCGTTTGGACGTTTTTCTCACAAAAACATCCAACTCAGTATTTTCAAAACCTATTTTTCAGATGATTTTCTATACTGTTCGTCTGCAGTGCATCCAGATCTCAAGGAGACATGTCGATGTGTTAAGGGTGGGATTTGGGCGTTCCTAAGAGATGTTTTTCAGCCATAATGGAACAAAACTAAACTAAAACAAAGATGTTTTGAGCTAGACCTGTTTTTATAAAGAATAAAGCACAAAAAGGTGCCCTAAGTGACCAGATGACCACTGGAGGAAATCAGGTATGACCCCCCCAATATCCCCCCAGTGGTCACTGACCCCCTTCCCACCCCACAAAAATGTGAATAAAAATGTAGTGTAGGCAAAATATTATATTCTGTTTGTTCCACTAATACCTTTGATATAGCATCTGTGGCAGGGGCGTAGCCAGACAACAGATTTTGGGTGGGCCTAGGCAAGAAGTGGGTGGGCACCAAGTGTTCTCCACACCACCACCAAAAAAATATCTAAGCTGGCAGGAAAACGCTTCTTTCCACCTTGGCAGTCTGCAGAAGGCATGCGCTGAAAACTGAGCATGGGCAGGTTTCGGTATTGTTGAGAGTAACGTTTTTGTTACCATTAGGCGGAAGTCTTCAGCTGACGGAGCTTTGGATCCCCACCAGCTACCGTTAAATGTGTGCTACTGTTGGGTGGGCCTGAGCCCTAAGTG
This sequence comes from Microcaecilia unicolor, assembly GCF_901765095.1. Taxonomy (NCBI): domain Eukaryota; kingdom Metazoa; phylum Chordata; class Amphibia; order Gymnophiona; family Siphonopidae; genus Microcaecilia; species Microcaecilia unicolor. The sequence goes on along the minus strand of NC_044042.1, from coordinate 91,255,574 downwards.
GGTGGGCCCTGGGCCACCCAGGCCCACCTGTGATTACGCCACTGAGAGGGGTCATAAGAGTTGTGGCAGATGTGTTTACTGCCGCTATGCATGGCAAGCCTCTGAAGTTATTAATCCAAAGACTGGTAAATTGTTCCATCTTAAAAGTAGCACGGATTGTAACTCCACTCAGGTTGTTTATGGAATATGTTGCCCTTGCACTAAGTGGTACATTGGGCATACCACCAGATGTATTAAACAAAGAATCGGTGAACATCTGAGTAATTTCAGAATTCGTAAAAATAAAGCGCCACTGGTGGACCATTGGATACAGGAGCAACATACTCTTGAGGAATTGAAATTTATAGTACTTATTCAAGTGTGTTTACCTCTAGGTGGTGATGTTCCCCGTATCCTTTTGAAAAGAGAACAAGAACTGATATTCCGGTGGAACATAGTGGCCCCTGGTGGTCTAAATAAAGAAATAGAATGGCAGTTACTAGTTTAGATTTTCCCGCGCTGGCAGGTCAGCTGTTAGATATAAGAGTAGGGCGCATGTGCGGGCGTCTATGCAGGAGTTCTCTGACGAGGAGAGGTTCCTCCCTACAGTTGCTTATTCGTGAGTAACATAAGACTTTAGGCAGTTTATATATTTTGAATAATTGAGATTATGATTGAGCTTTGTTGATTTTACGCTCATGTTTTGGATTGGTTTTGAGAATTTTTATTTTTTCATCTATTTTTTCACTTATTTTTGTTTTCACCGTTTTAGACTAGTTCCCCTGAAGACGCTAATTGTTTGGTGAAACATGGTCCATGTCGGGAACCATGAACATTGAACAATGGGAACCATGAACATAAGGCATATATTGAAGTATAAAAGTTTTGCTCCGACTTGAGACCCGCACAGTTTTTGCATATCGGCATCCTACTGAACAATGAATACTGCACCAGCTACAAGTTATACAAAGCTAAGTTTACATCAGTTTATCTATTTGATGCAGAGATTGTTTTTTTATATTCTCTGATTAGATAATGGTGTGGAGGTAGGGTGTGCGATGATGGTAACATTGGTGATTTGATATATCTCGAGTCTTCGAGTCTGAATGAAACGCCAAAAAACTGAGCACATTTAAAAAAGATTTCTCAAATGTTGATTCTTAATATCATTATATATATATATTAGTTTCCCTGGTTTCTATAATATTTTGTAGTAAAAATATGACTTGCCAGCCTCTGTGACAGCCTCAGATTTTATAGCCAGGTTTATTAGAGCAGCATGCAGGTCCCTGGAGTAGTGTAGTGGTCAGTGCAGTGTATGCATTATGTAGTAGGAGACTCAGGTCCCTATCTCCCTCTACTTGTCACACATGTGGTAGAAATTGTGACCCCTCCCAAAGTCACCAAAACCTTATTGTATCCATATATAGGTGCCCTCTTCAACTATAAGGGCTATTGTAGTAGTGTACAGTAGGTGGCAGTAGATTTTGGGTGGGTTTTGGAGGGCTCAGGTAACAAGGGAGCAGAGGTGAAATGTTTTACCTGGGAACATTTTTATGCAGTGCACAGAAGTGCCCTCTAGGGTGCCCCATTGCTCTCCTGGGATGTCTGGGGGACCAGTCTGCTAAAAATGCTGGCTCCTCCTACATCCCAATGGCTTGATTTTCTATATTTTGCACTTATTCGGGGTTTTAGTTTCCAAAAGTGTACCAAAAAACAAAATGTCCAATGCACAAAACCTTGTTTGAAACAGTATTAAAAAAAAAAAGATAGACGTGTTTCTTTTTTGAAAATGACCTTCTTTCCTGTTTGGATTTTGGATGTTTTATACAAAACATCCAAAGTCAAACTTAGACGTCATATTGAGAAAGCTCCGTCATGTCTCTTACATCTATCTCTGATGTCTATCTTTTCCTTTCAACTTTTTCCCATTTATTTTTCGGCCTTTCTATCTGCTCAGATTTCATTCATCCTTACTATCCTGTTTTCAATCTTCTCTTTTTTACGGCATCTACCTACTGCTTTCCATCTCCCTCACCCCAGCCTCCCATTCCTCTTCCTGTGATTCCCCAGTTTTTTGCTAACACACCTTCTCTTCTCCCCTTTATCCAGCACGCCTCTCTTTTTCTCTCTTCCCCACTGAGGAAAGTCTCTGTTTGTCCCTGAGGTTACATAACATAGAAAAGTGCCACTTTTTGGGATTCTATCAAGGTACTTGTGACCAGAATTGACCACTGCTGGAAACAGGATACTGGATTAGATGGACCCTTGGTCTGACCCAGTTTGGCAACTCAACTCTTTGTTCTTATGACACAGCTTCCCTATCACTGCTATGGAATGTTTCTCCACACTCTAGAGCAGTGACTGCCAAACCCCAGCCTGTCAGATTTTAGGATATCGACAATGAATATGGATGAGAGAAATTTGCATGCAGTGGAAGCAGAGCATGCACATGTATCTCGTGAATATTCAATGTGAATTTTTTGACAACTTGACTGGCGGCCAAGAGTCTCTCAGGATAGGTTTGGGAACTGCTGCTCTAGAGAGTTTGCTAATCTGTGGGCTCCCCAGTATTGACTTTTACGTCAAGGGAGCACTGCAAGGAGGAAGACAGCCTGTATTCTCATTTGGTACTGAGAAATGAGGCTATCAATATTACAAAAACAAAGAGACACAACCCAGTTTTTCTGTTGGCTTAATTCAGCTGGTAAAAGATTCACTGCACCCCTTCTGTGTTTAAGTGGAAGTAATTCTGGGTAATACACAGGCTAGTAACTCTGCACTTTATTTTTGGTACATTAATCCCTGGATGTTTTAGTTTGCTGTCCCAGACTGAGTACAATAAAGAGAACGAGAAAGATTGATGTTAATTGCATTGTTTAGCTGTGTCCTTGGGGCTTTGTGTGTACCAAGATTGAAATAATCTTTTCTATTTCCTCAGTTCTTTTTCAGCTGAACAAACAGTGAGGGGCTAAGCCCCTGAAATTACAGGGAGATGCTCCAGTTAGCGCCCACAAAGCCTGCAGATCCCAGTTCCTGCTATTCAGCGCTCATTGTGTAACTCGGGCCAAGTCATCTGTCACACCCCTCCCCTTCCCCATGCTCAGTTTTGGAGATTAGAAGCTCTTTCACCTATTGCACTTAAATTCTAATAATGCTCTGAGTGACCTTAAGCACGGTGTGGAAGGCAGCTAAAAATCTACTGTAATAACATATTTTTTGTCTTTGGGATAGGGATAATGTGACTGTGAGTTGCATCGGTCAGGGAGCTTGTTACTGGTATTATGCAAATATATAACTGATAATGCTAATAACTATTCCAAATTGTACCCTAAGGCAAGCGTTCACAAGCCATTTCTCAGGGACCAACCACTTAGTCAAGTTTTCAGGCTATCCATAACCAATGTGCATGAGATATGTTTGCACAAACTTCCTCTGTTGCATGCAGTGACCAGGTGGTCACTGATGGATAGACTGAGAACCACTTTTCAGGAGGGGGGAGGGAAGTGCACAGATCTGCCCTGCAGAACCACACGGGGAACATGGTTTTAGCCATCCCACCTTTTCATGACCCACTGGAATAAAGAGACTCCGTGTCTTCTAAGATGGGGGGGGGGGGGGGGAGCAGAGTTGCCACAGCCCATGGTTTCACATTAAGGATGGAAGATATCTGTCTGATTGTCCTTGTCAGTTGTATTAAGCAGAGCGTAACCAACTATGATATCCCAAGGACCACTGGCAGTCTAGTTTTTCAACATAACCAAACTATAGAAATCAGCTGCCAGACATATGCCCAATTTATTTAGGATTAATCCAGGTGGGAATTGACCTAGAACCCATGGTAAGGTGTATTGTAGAAAAACATTAGCATCATATCTATGTTATTTGAATATTCTAATGCATGCTTATTAGATGCTTCATTGGTATTATGCTGACATTGTATTATATCTCTGTGATTTGAATTTCAGTACTGCTAAATGAGTTTATTTGTGATACTGTTTCATGGTAGTCATATTATTAGGTTTTAATTTTCAAGTTTACCTCATTTATTGTATTTATGTTTATATTTGGTCATTTTTACTATTGTTACGCTGCTAATGTTATTATAAGTTTTATGTTAAACTGTACCTCCTGTACACTGCCTTGGGTGAATCTTTTCAGTTAATAATTCTCAATAAATAAATAAGAATAGCCATGCTGGGTCAGACCAATGGTCCATCCAGCTCAGTATCCTGTTTCCAACAGTGGCCAATCCAGGTCACAAGTACCTGGCAGAAATTCAAATTCCATATTTCCTATCCCGGGGCAAGCAGTGGCTTCCCCATGTCTATCTCAATAGAATTAGACTTTTCCTCCAGGAATGTGGCCAAACGTTTTTTAAACCCAGATACACTAACCATTGCAATATCCTCTGGCAACGAGTTCCAGAGCTTAACTATTCATTAAGTGAACAAATATTTCCAACTATTTGTTTTAAAAGTATTTCCATGCAACTCCATTGAGTGCCCCTAATCTTTGTACTTTTTGAAAGAGTAAAAAATCGATTCGCTTTTACCCATTCTACACCACTCAGGATTCTGTAGACCTCAATCATATCTCCCCTCATCTGTCTCTTTTCCAAACTAAAGATCACAACTCAAAAGGGGGTGTGGCCACAGGAGGGGCATGAACAGGTCAGAGATATTCCCAGAAATTTAGCATGATGTTATAGAATTCTCATTTTTGCGTGCCTAACTGCTATCAGTTGGGCATGAGAATTTACAGCAGCTTTTGGCAGACGTAAGTGCTCAGGCCCAAAGTTAGCGCCCTTTTCAGAATACTAGTTTATTGTGTATCTTAATGACACCTAACATTGGGTGCCATTTACTGAATCTGATCCTAAGTGATTCTCATGCCCACCAGCCACTCAATTATCTACATGCCTAATGAATGACTCACCAACTATAATGGCTGTCTTAACCCTTTTCTCCAGGTCACGTGCTCCTGGAGACAAATCCTCAGTATGAGAGGACACTAGTACCTGGAGAGTAGATCTTGGCTATAGGATTACTTCCTTTCACAGCAAATTAATAATATCCTTCCACGTGTGATCTTTGTCCTGCATGGTGCACAGAGGCTTCTCTGCTATGTCCTTGAAGGTCTCCTCTATATATCTCTCTGTCTGCCTCAGCTCCTTCAAGTCTGCCACACCAGCCTCCAGAGATTGGACTCATTTTCTGACAGCCAGAGGCTTATGCTTCTGTCACATGCATATGACACGGTGCAAAAGACTAGATAGCTTCCATCTCATTGCTGGACTGCTGCCTACATCTTATTATTGGTAAGTTTATATATTTTAAGTTGCTAAGAGGGTAGGTATAGTAAACTAATATTAACGTCCTAAAGTTTATGAGGTATACTCATAGGCGTAGACTGGGGGGGCGAGGGGGGGCAATGCCCCCCCCAAACGACGATGAGGCGCCGCCGCGCCATTAGTTAAAAAAAAAAAACACATGCACGCACGCGCTCCTCTCCATCCGCTTGGCTTCCCTGCTCTCTCTGTCTGCGTCCCGCCTTCCTCTGACGTCAGAGGAAGGCGGGACGCAGACAGAGAGGGCAGGGAAGCCAAGCGGAGTAGCGGACGGAGAGGAGCGTGTCTGTCTACCCCTCTCTCTTCCTCCCTCCCTCCCTCCGCCGCAGGCAGCAGTCTTTTCCAGCGTTCCTGGCAGCGGTAGCGATGTACACGCTGCCTTTGGCTCTGCCCCGAAGCCTTCTCTTCAAGTTCCTGTTCCCGCATAGGTGGGAACAGGAACTTGAAGAGAAGGCTTCCGGGGCAGACCGAAGGCAGCGTGTACATCGCTACCGCTGCCAGGAACGCTGAAAAAGCTGAAGACTGTTGCCTGCACTGGAGGGAGGGAGGGAGGAAGAGAGGGGGTAAACGGAGTCACCATCTTGGACCTCGCGGGGGGGGGGGGAGCAGAGGGAAGATGGATGGGACTGGGAGGGGTGGGGAGCAGAGGGAAGGAGCAAGAGATGGATGGGACTGGGAGGGGTGGGAAGCAGAGGGAAGGAGCAGGAGATGAATGGGACTGGGAGGGGTGGGAAGCAGAGGGAAGGAGCAGGAGATGAATGGGACTGGGAGGGGTGGGAAGCAGAGGGAAGGAGCAAGAGATGGATGGGACTGGGAGGGGTGGGAAGCAGAGGGAAGGAGCAGGAGATGAATGGGACTGGGAGGGGTGGGAAGCAGAGGGAAGGAGCAGGAGATGAATGGGACTGGGAGGGGTGGGAAGCAGAGGGAAGGAGCAGGAGATGAATGGGACTGGGAGGGGTGGGAAGCAGAGGGAAGGAGCAGGAGATGAATGGGACTGGGAGGGGTGGGAAGCAGAGGGAAGGAGCAAGAGATGGATGGGACTGGGAGGGGTGGGAAGCAGAGGGAAGGAGCAGGAGATGAATGGGACTGGGAGGGGTGGGAAGCAGAGGGAAGGAGCAGGAGATGAATGGGACTGGGAGGGGTGGGAAGCAGAGGGAAGGAGCAGGAGATGAATGGGACTGGGAGGGGTGGGAAGCAGAGGGAAGGAGCAAGAGATGGATGGGACTGGGAGGGGTGGGAAGCAGAGGGAAGGAGCAGGAGATGGATGGGACTGGGTGGGGTGGGAAGCAGAGGGAAGGAGCAAGAGATGGATGGGACTGCGAGGGGTGGGGAGCAGAGGGAAGCCTACTGGAAAGAAGACACTGAATAAAACAGAAGACACTGGGACCAAAGCGAATAGAAAAACTAAATGATCAGACAACAAAGGTAGATAAAAGTATTTTATTCATAATTTATTAATTGAAATGTGTCAGCTTTTTGAAATGTGCATCTGTGATATTTTGCCTGTAAATTCAATTCCTTCCTCCACATTAGCATATTCATTTGCATATGTATATATGCAAATGATATGCTAATATGCTCCGCCCATTCTTTGCCCCCCCAAATGAAACAGTCAAACTACGCCTATGGGTATACTAGTAAAAAAGGCCCGTTTCTGAAACCAATGAAACGGGCGCTAGCATGTGGGGTTTTTGTCTGTGTGTGTGTATGTGTCACAGAGTTATTTTGTGTGTGTGTGTGTGAGTGTGTGTGGTGTGTGTGCAGGTTGTTGATGTGTGTCTTTTTTTTGTTTTGTTTTTTGCTTGGGGGTTGGAGGATGTGCTGTGCTGTGCTGGCAAAGTGGGTTGGATTGGTGTGTGGCTTTGAGGGTGTGTTTCTGTTGTATTGTGTGCAGTGGCGTAGCCAGACTGCCAATTTTGGGTGGGCCTGAACCCAAAGTGGGTGGGCACAAAATTTTCTCTCTACCCCCCTCCCCCAGCAAAATTTAGTCACACTTTTCAGTGAGCTTTCAGAGGCCAAAACCTCCTGCCTCAGGTCAGTATAATGCTGTTACGATATCCTCTCCTGACCTAAGGAAGGAAGTATTGGTCTCTGAAACTTTATTAACACAGGTACCATATTACTTTATCCTAAATTAAAAATAAAATTATTTTCTTTACCTTTGTTGTATGGCCATTTACTTTTTCTCATTGTGTTGCTCCCAGTCTCTAGATTCTGCTTTCCTTCGTCTTTCTCTTGCCAGGGTTTTCCTTTCCGTTCATCACCTATGGCTTTTCATCTTTTCCTCACCCTTGTTCTCCACATGCCCCTTCCTCTTATTCTCCAGTCTTTCCCTACTCTGTCCTCTCCCTCTTTCCATCCAGCAGCTCCCCTCTTTCTCTCCCCATCCTTCCAGTGTCTCCCCTCTTTCTTTTGCATCCAGCGTCTCCTTTTTCTCCCTACCCTTCCATCCAGTGTCTTCCCTCTTTCTCTGCTTATCCTTCCACTCATCTACCCTCTCTCCTGATCCTTCCATCTAGTGTCTCTATCTCCCCTCTCCTTCTATCCAGTGTCTATCGCTCTACCCTTTTCTGTTCAGTCTCCTCCCTCTCTCCACATCCTTCTAGTTTCTCCCCTTTCTCTCTGCATCCTATCATCCATCTCCCCTCTTTCTCTCCCTATCCTCCCATGTCCAGCAGCTCTCTTCCCTCTAGTCCCTTCTTCCTCTTCCTTCCTTGTCCAGCAGCTCTCCAGCCCCTTCCTCCTCTCCCTCCCATGTCCAGTAGCTCTCTCCCTTCCCGCCAGTCCCTCCCATGTCCCAGCAGCTCTCCCTTCCCGTCAGTCCCTTCTTCCTCTCCCTCCCATGTCCCAGACGCTCTCTCCCTTCCCTCCAGTCCCTTCTTCCTCTCCCTCCCACGTCCAAGCAGCTCTCTCCCTTCCCTCCAGTCCCTTCTTCCTCTCCCTCCCATGTCCCAGCAGCTCTCCCTTCCCTCCAGTCCCTTCTTCCTCTCCCTCCCATGTCCAGTAGCTCTCTCCCATCCAATCCCCTCCTCCTCTCCATCCCATGTCCAGCAGCTCTCTCCCTTCCCTCCAGTCCCTTCTTCCTCTCCCTCCCATGTCCAGTAGCTCTCTCCCATCCAATCCCCTCCTCCTCTCCATCCCATGTCCAGCAGCTCTCTCCCTTCCCTCCAGTCCATTCGTCCTCTCCCTCCCATGTCCAGTAGCTCTCTCCCATCCAATCCCCTCCTCCTCTCCATCCCATGTCCAGCAGCTCTCTCCCTTCCCTCCAGTCCCTTATTCCTCTCCCTCCCATGTCCCAGTAGCTCTCTCCCTTCCTCCTCTCCCTCCCATGTCCCAGCAGCTCAGCCATTTTCCCTCCAGCCCGCCTATCCACAACCTTCCCGCTGCCCTTTTGTCCCGCGGAGGCAGCGTTTCCTTCCTGCCCTGTCTTTTCCCCAAGCTCCGCTGCATCGCCCCAAGTGGAATCCTTCTTCTTTTCGGCCGTCACGCTGCGCTGCCGTTCACACAGGCAGCTTCGCTCCTCCCCCACTGCGTTCATCCGGCCCTAACAGGAAGTGCATCAGAGAGGGCCAGAATGGACGCGGGGGAGGAGCGAAGCTGCCTGTGTGAATGGCAGCGCAGCGTGACGGCCGAAAAGAAGAAGGATTCCACTTGCAGGGACGATGCAGCGGAGCTTGGGGAAAAGACAGGGTAGGAAGGAAACGCTGAACGCTGCCTCCGTGGGACAAAAGGGCAGCGACAGCGTGCGAAGGATGGGCGGGCCTGGAGGGAAAATGGGTGGGCCTGGGCCCGTCCAGGCCCACCCGTGGCTACGCCCCTGATTGTGTGTGTATGGTTTTGTCTGTCAAGGAGGTTTGTGGAGGGGGGTCTTTCTGTTGGTGAATTGTAAATGTGGTTGTAGGGGAGTCAGCCTTTGTTGAGTGTTGTTTTTTTTTTGTGTTGTGCTGAGGCAGCAGTGTTGTTTTAGATGGGCGGAAGGTAGAGGAGCACATTCTTTGTCTGTCGGTATTTTTTGGCCATTTCAGGGCTGCTCTAGGGGAATGCTGGAAGAGAAATGTTGGAAGCAGCGCCATCTTTTTCCATTGGGCTGGGGGTTCTGGGCATCCTGGAGGTGGGGTGACGGCTTGCCTGAGGACGGGGATGGTTGTTTTAAGTTGGCGGAAGGGAGAAGTGCACGGTCTCGGGCCGTCGGGGGGTGATCCGGTATGTTTGGTCCATTTCAGGCCGGCTGCAGGGGAATGCTGGAACATTTATGCGCTGCAGGAATCAGGGCCGTCTTTTTCCGGGTGCTCAGGGAATCCCCGAGTGGGAGACAGTTTGCCTGAGGCTGGGGATGGTTGGGCACGTCCTTGGCCGCTTCGGCAAAAGGGGAAGAGGAAGTGGGTGGGGAGTTACCTGCAGCCGCCTGAGAAACCATGTATTCTTTGTTTGTTTTGTATTATTAGTTTGCATTTCTGTTGAAGAAAGAGTGGATGCCTTTCGAATGATGGAGGTGGTGCGTCGGTGTGCGGTTGTTTCGTTAGTTTGACAGCCAGTCTCCAGCGATTCCTAGGCAGGGAAGGAGTACTCCTCCCCCTTCCTTGGTCGCTGTTTGCTGCTGGCTGGGTCGCGGGTAATCCTTCCAGCTGGGCTGCAGCTTGTCCTGTTCGCCCACGTCCCAGATGGTGACGGGCACGTTGTTTTCCGGCTCCTCTGACTCCATGTCAAGCGATCCCAAATATAGTCTGTGCTATAGGCCCTCTGGCACTCTTCAGTACTGGCATTAGGCATTTAAAAATTTCTCCCCCCCCCCCCCCCTCCCCGGTCTATTTTTGCACATACCCACAGCAAGAATATTCTTCTCTCGTTCCAGCGGTGGTTCTGTGCTCTCCGTGCTGCACAGATAATGAGCCATTCTGCTGGGGAATGCTCCTCCCTTATTGTCACGTAGTTTCCTCTGATTGGTCTGTCTTACGTTGCCTAGTGTTGCCTGGGAACGGTGTTATGATGGTTCTTTGTGTTTCAGAATGTTGAGGGTGTTTTTTCTGATTGGTCTGTCATGCGAGGGCGGGGCAGAGAGACATGGTCAGTGTTGTGGCTTCACCACCATGAATCCATGAACCCTTCAGGGAGTGACTGAGTGACTTCAGAACGTTGTCTTCAAAACGTTGAGGGTGAGTTTTATTATAGTAGATTTTCTCCTATTTTATGTTTACTTCTCAATGAACTTCAAAAGACCTATATTTAATCTCTTGCTAAGGGGTTAGCACTTACTGATGAAAATTCCAATTAAGTTCTGTGGTGAAAAATTGCCCTTCTATCTTCTTAATTGGCTTAAAAGCCTATAAATAAGAGACTGAGCCAGTAGTGAGTGGGAATCAGACACTAACAAATAGCTTTTAACTAGCCTATTACTTAACTTACTTTTAAATACACTAACAAAAATCTTGAAACATAACAGAAAATGATGGCAGATAAAGAGCATATGGTCTATGTGGTCTGCCCATCCATACCAACTATTAAGCTCTACAATGCAGAAGCGTAGCCAGGTTGAGGTCACGGGAGAGCGAGAGCGGACTGCTGATGGTGACGCACTTAATTTAAATGCGACAGATTGCATCAAAATTAGGCGCCACACAAATCGATGGGGCTGGGGGTGGGCGGGTGGAGACTGGGGACTGCGGTGCTGGCGGCCTGAGTAGCAATTGGGGGGGGGGGCAGCGGCGGCCTTGGGAGGGGCAGTGGAGACCGGGCCTTGGGGGCGGCCTTTCAGCTCAGTCTCTCGGCGGCCCTGCCTGGCTCATCCATGTCTTTCCCATGTCCTCACCCCTGTAGAAGCTGCGCATGACAGAATTTGTGCATGCAGTTTCTAAAATAGGGCAGTTGTGCACATAGCCTGCTACGTGGTGTCACTTAGCACCAATTAACACCAATTTAAGCCAATTGGCAACTTCTATTAACAGCCAATTATTGAATTAATTTATGTGTGTGAATAACTTTATTTTATAACTTGTGTAAACAAATTATGTGCTGTGTAAATTTGATTGTGCAAGTTTATAGAATGAGGGGTTTAGCGTAGAACCGTGTGCGCATGAATCTGGTATGCTCTCCCCGGTTAGTGTGCACATATCTTATTCGCATATAATTTGTGTACTGCATTGGCCCCAGGTCAAAGGAAGAGATGGCCAGGCCCGCACTTGCTGGAACTTTAAATTGAGGAAAAGGTTTCTGGAATACCCCTTGAGCTTAACGTTTATTCTTTGGCCTGGGAAAGGGTATTCACTTATGTGAAAGATAAACGTTTTTTTTTATTTTGCTATTATTGCACCATGCTATAATGGCATAGACTCTTTTAGAGACTGAAGAATGAAGCCAACTCCGGGAGAGGAAGGGAACCACCTGAGCCAGCTAGAGATAAGATCTGTAAAATCGTTCACTACAATTACCATAAACAGAACTGGAATTGTAGACTGTGCCAGTAGGAGACACAGCAATATGTTTGTGGATCACATATTTATTTAGATTTTGCTCACACCTGTTTCAGTAGTAGCTCAAGGTGAGTTACATTCAGGTACACTGGATATTTCTCTGTCCCAGGAGAGCTCACAAGTTTTGAATGAGGCAATGGAGGAGTAAGTGACTTGCCCAAGATCATAAGGAACAGCAACAGGATTTGAACCAGCCACCTCTGGATTGCAAGACTGGTGCTCTAACCACTAGGCCACTCCTCCACTCCGCATAAGCTTCCTACTTCTGTCAAAAAATCCACTTTTCTCCAGGTGTACTAGAGCATTCCACTATAACAAACCAAATTAAGAGTCTATTGGAACATTTTTAGTGCATGATTATTTGCACAGCACATGTGCTAGCACCGGAATCAGAATTCTGAATCTGCTCAGCATTCTTCAGCTCATCTATCAATGGACAGCTGCTCACAGATCCTCTCTCTCTGGACCTAGTGGGGCTCTTTGCTTTATCCATTCTATCATGAAGGTCACCTTCCTGTCCCTATCTACCCTATCCCAGCACCTGTTTTCCACACAGGCCTTCTCTCACCACTGAAGTGGAAGCAGAGGCTGTAAGAAATCTCAGCACATTGC